>NW_024870773.1:32260000-32860000 GCF_019054845.1 Dipodomys spectabilis
GAAAACCCTTTATATGACTTATATGCACTAATAACATGTTTTTTTTTAATTCCACATATAGACAGGAACAAACTTACTAAAGGATGGTAAACATGGGTGGAGGAAGAACAAAAATATAACCCCTTTGAACAACTGGTGAACAGTTGAACAAAATGATTACCAGGAAACAGAACCATGCTGTGGGGGAGGGCAGTGAGGGAGGAACACAGGAATGGAGCGAGGAAAGTTAAACAAAATGTAGTCATTATATTCAATGTGCATCATGTAAGAATTGGAACTACAAAACCTAATGGTAGGAATGGGAGGGGGAAACAAGGGAGGAGAATAGATGGGAAGACATTGATCCAGATGCACTGTACTCATAATCTGATTTATGGAATTGTAACCTCTTGTACAACTATTTAATTGCAAAACTTTTTATAAGTTATCTTAGCCAGGAGCAGGGGCTTATATCTATGATCCTAGCTACACAGGGATCTGAAATCTGAGCAACGTGGTTCCAAGTTAGCCAGGGCAGAGAATTTCTTGCAACTCTCATTTCCAGTTAACTACCAAACAGCTGGAAACACAGCTGTGGCTCAAGTGGTAAAGTGCTAGACCAGAGTGCAACAGCTCAGGGACAGAACCCAGGCCCTGAATTCAAGCACAGAAATAAATAAGTAAACAAAGAGATAAACAGATAAATAGATAAATAAATCAATAACCTTTTGTTTTAAAGTTCTTATCTCAATGTCTTTGACACATTCGGTATTTTTCACTTTTTGACTAGAATGCAATTGTACATTTTGATATCTATTTCCATCGCTTTCTGTCATTTTCTGTAAGTTCTTAGACCTAGAAAATGTAAATATTTGGTAAGAAAAAACTTTGAAGTTTGAACACTTAGTAATTGTTTCAATAAGTATTATGTTTTATTATATAAAAGAAACAAATCTCTGGATTACGATTCTAGGTCATAAGCCTGGTGAACATGTAAAAGTATTGTTAATAGATATATTACTTAAAAAACAATGAATACATCGAAATGGCATATTTAATTCTACTTCAAATATAATGAATACTGAAATGGCATATTTAATTCTTAAATTTATTAGCATTCATCTTTACTATGCTAATGTGAGACATTACCTTATATAAAGAGAATTGCCACAAAAGTGAAGAAGAAAGTTATGCTTAAAGATAAATATTTATAAACAACACAAATTATCTCTCCCCACCGTTTTGCTCAGGGCAAGTGCTCTATCATTTGAGTCATGACCCAACTTTTGTCATTTGTTGATTATTTACACATAAAAGTTTTTTAGATTAGCCTGGCTGGGATGGTACTGAACTGAATTCTCAGATCTTAGCTTCAAATGTCACTATCATAATAAACATGAGGCAATAGGATATGTGAAATATTGTTGATGGCTGGATCATTTTCTACAGGAAGAAACCACAGCACTCAAACTATAAAATGCCAGGAGAACTGGGATGTAGTTATGTTCTAAGGTTTTTGCCTCAGTATGCATGTACACAAGTACATGCATACAAAATCAAGGAGATCATTGAGAGATAGAGAAAGAAAAAAATATTGATTTTTAAAAAAATATTATTATTGTAAAGGTGATGTATATAGAGAGGAGTTACAGTTACATAAGTCAGATAAAGAGTATATTTCTTTTTGAACAATGTTATGCTTTCCCTCACTCTCACCCAGTTTTTCCCTCCCATCCCCATCTACAAGTTGTATAGTTCATTTTCAACATGGTGTGTAATAAGCATCACTGCTGCATTTGTTACCACCCTTTTTGTGTTCCCCTTTATCCTTCCAAAGCCAAATAGATACACAAACAAACAGGACAAAAGAAAAAGAAAACAAAAACAGCCACAAAGAAAAAAAAGTCTCTTGTTTCCATTTCCTGGAGTTCATTTCGATAAATATTACTTTGTGTTAGCAGATTCATATAGCTGTTTTGCTTCTGGGAAAAAGTCTCAAGATTGCCTTGAGAAGAAATCTATAGATTTTGCTAGCACAGTGTTCCTAAAATTCAAGAGATATAAATCTTGTGGTCAGAGTATCTGTCATGAAGAAAGCAAATAACAACAAATGCTGGAGTGGATGGGTGGAGGGTGGGGGGAGGGGAGGATCCTCATACACTGTTGGTGGGAACATAAATTAGTGCAGTCTCTGTGAAAGTCAGTTTGGAGAGTGCTCAAAAACCTGAAAATAGATCTTCCCTGTGACACTGCCATATCACTATTGGCCATATATCCAATGTAGAATAAATCAGAACATCAGAAGCACCCCTGCATATCTATGTTACAAATTGCAGCGCTGCTCATATAGTCAAAGAATGGATGTTCTTCCCCATGGTATGACCTCTGTTTTCACGGTATTTGATTCTGGTGCCCTACATCTTGTATATATATATATTTCTAATTTGGGGAGGAGAAGGGAAATAACAAAATGCTTAAACAAGGATACAGATTGACCTGTTGTAACAATAAGATGTACAAGACACTACATTGAAAACTTTACAACTTGTGGGGGGGAAAGGGGAGTTAGGGAGGTGGGAGGGAAGGAATGGTAAGGGAAAAACAAAAAGGAAGGGGTAATAATTCTGGATAGGAAATGTACTCATTGCTTTAGGCATGTAACTATAGCCCCTCTGTACAGTATCTTTACAATAAATATTTTTAAAAGACTGGGATAAATGAGGTACTCAACAACAGATGAATGGATAAAGAAGGTAAAATAGGTATATATATGTATATATCCCATATATTAACATATATAATATATTAACATATATAATATATATTATTTATTATATTATATACTATTACAGAACCATATATAAAAGTGAAATCATGTCATTTGCAGGAAAATAGTTGCAACTTGAAGACCTCCTACTGAGCCAAGAACAGCCAACTCATAAAACATTTTAATTTTTTTGAGGGGTTGGTCATGGGGCCTGAACTCTAGGTCTGGGCCCTGTCTCTCAGCTCTTCAGCTCAAGGCTAGCTGTCTACCACTTGAGCCACAGCACCACTTCCAGTGTTTTCTGCTTACGTGGTGCTGAGGAATCAAACCCAGGGCCTCATGTTTGCAAGGCAAGCGCTCTACCACTGAGCTACCTTCCTAGCCCCACATTTTAGTTTATATGTAGAGCTTGACTTAAAAACCCATTTATACTCACAGACTTGTACGTAAGAATAAATTTCCTTTTTTTTCAGACAGAAAAAGAGCTTACTGAGGGAGAGCACACAGTGGGCCTGCATAAGATGGAGGCACACAGATACAGGAGGAAGAAGAAGGAGAAAAAGAGAAGAGACGGATGAATATCTTTATACATAATTTTTCTGGTTGTTAGACAGACATGAATCAAGCTAAGAGACTACTCCGGAGAAGGGGACAAGAGAATGGAAAAGAAAGAGGTCATGTAACCCTTCTGTACAGTATTTTCACAATAAAAACTTTAAAAAAGGAAAAGTAAAAGAAAGAGGATGGATAACTATTAACACATCATAAGTAAATATGCAAGCCACAGAGAAATTCAACAAGGCTCATGATCAATAGGGGCATGGGAGGGAAGAGAAATAGACTGGGAGAAGGGACCTAGCAGGAGAGAGGTGTGTCTCTGGGGAGGATCAAGAAGATTGAGTGTTGTCAAAACAGACTATTTATGTCTATGAAAACAGTGCAAAGAAACCCGTTGGGGACAGTATTTTTTTTTTTTAGAGAAAAGAGTGCAAGAAATGTGATGGAATGGCAAAATTGCCTGGAATACAGCTTTAGCACATAGGGAGATGTGATAACTAATCCCATCAATAAGCAATTTAAAAATATGTATTAGATTTACTGTGAATTTCTCAAGTAAATTTGGAAATAAATTGATTTTTTAACTTCATAAAGCAGATACGAAAGAAATTCAATTTGTATTTAGGGTTTCATAAAAATCACAGTTTAATTAATAAATAAATGGTTGAATGATTAGAAATATAAAACTCTTACCTCAGTAGTTCTAGCAGTTTAAATCCTTTCTCCATTTCTTCTTCTATTTCATGTTGAACAGACAAAATTGAATCAATCAGGTTGTTTCTTTGTCCTTTATCATATTCAGACTTTGAAAAGGATAAAGGTAAATTAGTTTTAAAAGTGTAGACACTCTTCTTTCTCATACAGATTTCTTCTCATGAATCCATCAATAGAATGTACTTAGACTAATTCACAAATTATACCTATAAATCTGATACCAATAATCAAATTATGAAAAATAACTTTGTATTGCTTTTTTCTATAATTTATATTTCCTGATTTTATTGAAAGTATACATTTTTATACCTGTGTCATGGAAAATATTTAAATGTGGCTACATTTACAATTGATTTTCAAAATATGACCAAGAAACATGTCTATGAACAGTTGACTGTATTCGGGTTTACTCAAATTATATTTAGTAAGAACAATTTTTGAAAACTTTCTTCTTTCCCATTATCTTTTGGATATTCAAATCGCAAGATATTATGATTTGGAAAGAAAAAAAACCTCTCACTTCTTGAAACTACCCTGCCATTCTATCTTTGCTAGTAACTACTTCATTTTAAACCTAAACTCTTCTTTACATTACCCAAATTGCCAATTGCCTACTTCTTGTGGCTTTCCTGTTGCCTCTTTTTCCCATTCCTTTTGGCCCTAGCATTTCATTTTAGTGCTTTACCTACAACAATCTATTTTTCATCACTTAGTGTAGTCTTTTACAGTAAAATCGAATCAAGGAGTTGTTTTCATTTTATGACCTTATTCTGTTTCTCAAAGGCACGTGTGACCAGTGACCACAGCCTTCTTCTCTGTGATTTGGGTCTTATTATTATTTCAAAAAGCAGACACTGATGATTTCCCTGGGACATTAAGTGTGGGCCTACTGCCTTAGTTCTACACAGAGGACACTGTGGTCCTTGCAGTCCTCTGAGCTTCACTGGGTGCCACTGTAGAGTCCATGAAGTGCAGCCATTGAAGGCTCTATTCTGATTACAGTCTCTGGGGGTGACAGTTTCTCTTCTTACTGAATAATGAATACAAGAAAACTTCTTGTAAACATATCAAAAGATGTGAAATTGCTAGAAAATCATTTTAATAGTAAAGATTTTGAGCATACAATAGCTAATCAATAATACCAAAAACTGCTCAAAGCCAATTATTTGCGTGAGGTCATTATGAGCTCTTTTCTACAGTTACAGGCAGAGGACTTGAGTTAGAACACTCTTCCCCAATGCATTTTTGTTTTGTGGTTTGGTTTTGTGAAGGAATGTTCTGTCCATGAACTTATCCTTTAGCTTCTGTCTCTAACTTTCTTGGATTATAGACATGAGCCCCAAGCAGGTATATTCTTTGGTTTTAAACATATTTACATGGCTTTAAATAGATTTGCATTTAAATAGAACACAGTGTGATAATCTGTGAACAGTTGACTGTATTTTGGAGAGGCTGAGATCTAAGGATCATGGATCTAAGTCAGATTGGTCAGGAAAGACCATAAGACTCTTATCTCCAATTGACCACCAAAAAGCCAGAAGTGGAGATGTGCCTCAAGTGGTAGAGCACTGGTCTTGAGCAAAAAAAGTTTAGGGATGGCATCCAGGCTTAGAGTTCAAGTCCCAGGATTGAAAGATACACACAAATCAGATATATGTGTAAGTACAGATATTAATCTCAGTTCATTACTCAAGTTGCTTGCTTGTTGGTTGGTTTATTTTGTGCTGGTACTGGAGCTTGAACTCAAGGCCTGGGCACTGTCTTTGAGCTATTTTGTTTCAAAGTAACACTTTACCACATAAGCAAAAACACCATTTCTGGCTTTTTGGTGATTAATTGGAGATAAAAGTCTCATGGAATTTCCTGCCCAGGCTAGCTTCAAACTAGAATATTCCAATCTCAGCCTACTGAGTGGCTAGATTACAGGCATGAGCCACTGATGCCTGGTGCATTATTCAAATTTTAATGACCTAAATAGCAGCCAGTTTGATTCAAAAATAAATTTAGCCCAAGAGAGTACTGTGACAAGACATTGCCTCCCTTGTAAAATATTTAACCAGTTTCTTTACACTTTAAAAAGCTAATTATCCTGTAGTTTATATAGTGATTAAATTCAATTTTCTTTCCCATGCTTTATTCAGAAAACATATTGAGCAGTATTAATTAAAAAAACCAAAGATCTACAATACATGCCTCTAGCTTTGGATGTGATACATTATTTTAGAATTAGAGAACATTATTTTTATTGTAACCTAAACATGTGTTGCTTAACAACATTTCAGGAAAAAATGGATGGCAAGTAGAGTGGTAAAACAAGAAGACCACATGACCTAGTGATCTCTTAAGTTTGTGTAAGTACAAAACAAAGAAGGGGAAACAAAGCAGGAGGCTACAATGCTTGATAAGAAATGTACTCATTATCTTGCCCATGTAATTGTAACCCCTCTGTACAGTATTTTCATAATAAAAAAAATTTCTCCAAGGATGACATTGCCAAAAAGCACATTCCATAGATCATAGCTAGTTTTTATGACACAGGACTGTAACTATTAAGTTGCAATGATATTATAAAGCAGTGAGGATGAAACAAAGTTAGAAATGTGACATTTTTACAAAAAATTGAATTACCTCACTCAAGTTTTCTCTTGGAATCTTTAATTTCATATTTGGTGTCTTGAGACCAACTTCAGGTTGTTTTTTCCATTTGAATTCATTTTTGCTCTGTTGTTCTCTGTGAATTAGCTCATCTTTAATTTTTGCCTGAGAAAGACCAGCTTCTCTTCTCTTACAGTTTTGTTGTTCTAGGGAATATCTGGGCATAAATGGGTTAATTTAAAAGCTGTTATTTAAAAGTAAATCCTTGTTTTATTTAAAGAAAAATCTTATTTTTTATTTTACTTTTCAGATATTGATGTACTTTCCCCCAAAGTCTCAAAGTCTTTATGTTCTCAAGTTTTGTCCTTTCTACTATTTTTATTTATTTTTTTGTCAGTCATGGGCTCTGAACTCTGGGCCTGGGCACTGTCCCTCAGCTTTTCAGCTCAAGGCTAGTGCTCTACCACTTCAGTCACAGTGCCACTTCTGCCTTTTTCTGCTTATGTGGTGCTGAGGAATTAAACCCAGGGCCTCATGCATGCAAGGCAAGCACTCTACCACGGAACCACCTTCCCAGCCCCTCTACTATTTTTGTCTTGAACCTTTTAATTTTTTAATTTCAATGAAATTAAATATTTTCATATGTAGACATGAAAATGTAATAATGAAAATCAGTTCTGTTACTCAGCAAGTACTGATTACAAGGAAATGTTTATGGGTAAATACTTTAGGAAAATAAAATTTGTAATTATGTAGTAAATTAATATGGTGAAAATTCTTCTTTTATATGGACTTTATTGATCATAATTACTTCCCAATTTAACCAGATAATATAAGGTTAACTGATTTTAAAAAGTATTTGTTTCAAGTTAAGTTTATGGTTTCTCTAGAAATAAACTTTCATCTTCACAAAATATAACAGCCATCTCCTAAAATGATTTACAATGAGAGATAACAGATTAATATAATTCAAGATTAGTCAAAAGATGTTACTAACTGCTATCCCACAGTTTATGTTCCTCTTTTGTAACATTTCAATTTATTGTGCTTATTTTTATGTGATTTAGAAACAACTTTAAATCTCTTCATGCACAGGACAGGTTGTAGTAAGTCTGCATATGAATGATATTGTCTTCTCATCACACATATTTGAATTAATATTATTTACATATGGAAGACAAGTGTTGCAAATCTACAAGGTAAACCTTTTTCATTGTACTTTTCTGTAGCTCCTTAATATTAACTATAAAGTCATAGCTAATGGTTTAGCTCAGGCTAAACCTGAGCTAAATGGTTTGGCCTCCAATTTGGAATAATGCACATCCAATGCTAACTAGCTTTAGACAAGTAAAACTGTAAATTCACATTAGTTTTCCAAGAACAGTTATAAGTATTGATCAAAATACTTTATAAATCTTAATCAAGTAATTTCACAATGAAGAATTTATTTATTAAAATAATTATACATATAGGAAATTATTTACATAAAAAGGTTCAATGAAGTAGTCACTTTTATTTTAAATCATATAATTATATTTACTGAGCAGGTAGGGAGATTTATACAGTGGACAGCTGTGGGTCCATTCACAATTGTTGGCAAATGCACAATTAAATGTTAGAAGCATTCATGGTTAACTTTACAACATTCCATTTTTCTTAATATCATCTAAAATATGTGAGCACATGTGCACTACAATACAATACCTCAAATGGTGGCACTCTATTTCCAAGTTCTTTTTGTCACATTCCAACTGTGAATTGAGTTTCTTTGATTCTACCAGCTCCTCTTGGAATTTATTGTTCTGGAATTCAACCATTTTTTGTTTTTCTTTGAGGTCTTTCACTAATTTTTCATAAAAATTCAATGCCTCAATTATTTTAAGCATGGTAGGATGATCTATACCAAGAATATAATAAAAATATGTAAATGAGAAATTTCTTCAATAATTGAATTACAAGATGAGCATGGGAGCTTTTACCTATAATCCTAGCTAGTCAGAAGGCTGAGATGAGGGGGATTATGGTCAGTTCAAAGCCACTAGAAGCAAAAGTTTCATAAAATTCTTTCTGAGCAAACAGTTGTGAGCATCCTCACACCTCTGTTACCCCAGCTATGTTTGAAAGTGCAAAATCTTGAGGATTGTGACACAGACATGGGCTCAGGAAAATCAGAACTCTATGTCAAAACAGTGCATAAAAATTATGGAGACACAAGTGAGGGACTCTCTAGCAAGTGTAATGTATTGAGTTTAAACACTAGTACAGTAAAAATAAAAAGGAATGTGCATTTTCACATTTATATATTACATGATATGGGCTCAATGTCTATGATATGGAGTACATTATAATAAATCCTGTAGATAGAAAAGATGAAACCACTGATCTGTTTTATAATCTTCAAGTCTAGTGGAGAAGAAACAGACACAAACGGAACATTATAAAAAGATCACATGCAGATATAAACTCCAAATCTATTATAAAAAAAATAATTTATCCACACTATGTGCAAGTAAATTTTCCAGAGGAAAAGATGTTTACAGTAAGGAAAGATGAAGAACAGGAAGCAATTAAGTCAAATGTTAAAAGGAACATTCTCACTAACTTATGTCATGTTTCAAGACTTTATTTAGATCTACATTCAACATAATTAACAGGTACTGATTTATGATTCCACTGAAACAACCACATATATGTATATATGTATATACATATACAGGTACATATATACATATATAAGCTGTTGTAAAAACTATATACATGTATAGGAATGCATATATGTGTATATTATTTTTTCAAAATTTTACCTTCTTGAAGTTACTAAAAATGTGAAAGTTCTACTGTATAAGTAGATAATAGCAGAGACTCCAAGAGATAAAACTAGACAAGTGAGATGTTTAACATGAAGGCAGTGGGAAATGATAGCAGGACCTTAAGAAATGGATGAACAACATTAGATCTGAAAATTTATGACTACATAATGACAGGTATAGAGTAGGTCATGGTGTCAGGGTCTGGGTTGGGTAGCAGTGAGAACAGTAGTAGGTTCCTGCAGTATTCCAGGTAATACTATTTGTGTTCAGAAAAGAACAGCGAATCTAACCTCTTTGGCTGACATGTATTGCAATTCTCATTTTACTTTCATAAATATTGCAGGAGATACTTGGATTTGAACTCAAGTCTCATAACTGCTAAGCAGTAAATCAAATACTTTCTGTTTTCATATAAAGTACACTAATAACATGAATAGCCCTATATCACATCAATATTCTATTGTTCAATGTTAAACAATGTGTAAACATGTTAATACCATGGACATGAAATAGCCACACATTTACAATGTGGTCCTACCTTTAGACTCCTTCACAAGTTCTTCAGGTAGAGGGACAATCTCAGGCATGGGCAAGTCAGAATACATAGAAGTTGTGTCAGATGATTCAGTTAAGTCGTTAAGGTCATCCAGACTATTTACCATGCTTAGGAGCTATGAAATTAATAATACTGCTTCAAAATGTCACCAAATATTTATGCACTATATTAAGTGTACATTATTTATTACTACCAAACCACCACTACAAAAGATCACTAAAGGAATCCTTCACATAGAGGACGAAGTTAAATATAACCAAGAAAAAAATTCTAAAAATGAGTGTCATTCAACAATGAAGTATAGGAAAATAATTCATCAAAACAACAAAATAACTAGTTATCTTTCAATATTAGCAATGATGGATAATGTTCCCAAAAATGTAGTCAAACGAATTTGAAGTCAGGCACTGGTGGGTCATGCTTGTAATTCTGGCTGCTCAGGGGGCTGAGGTCTGGGAATTGTGTTTCTAAGCTGGCCACATAGAGAAGTTCATAAGATTCTTACCTCTAATTAATCCCCAAAACAAACAAATAAAAAAACACAAAACAGAAGTGGAAAAATGGCTCAAATGGTGGAGTGCTGGCCTGAGCAAAAGAAATCAAGTACTATATCTAGTCCCAGTATCAACACACATACACACAAACACAAAAGACAGAAAGAAGAAATGGAAAGAAAGAGAGTGAGAGAGGAAAGAAGGAAGGAAGGAAGGAAGGAAGAAAGGAAGGAAGGAAGAAAGGAAGGAAGGAAAGAAGGAAGGAAGGAAGGAAGGAAGGAAGGAAGGAAGGAAGGAAGGAAGGAAGGAAGGAAGGAAGGAAGGGGGAAGGGAGGAAGAGAGGGATAGGAGAGGAGGGAGAGAGGAGAGGAGGGGAGAAAAAGGGAGGGAAGGAAAGGGAAGGGGAGGGGCAGGGAGGGGAGGGGAAGGGAGCTGAGGGGAAAGTAGAGGAGGAAATTCAATGAGGATTTGAATGAATACACAAGACCTGTTTTTTGCCTACAAGGGATGTAACTCCCTGATAAAATATTTGTATTGGCTTAGGGATAAAGAATGGAAAGCACAGAGTGATTCCAATGTAATGATACTACAAGTCTTCAAAGCATGATTTCCATCAGACAAAAATTTAACAAAGGAATTGTAGAAATTGACCAAATTGAATGAGCAGATATTTGCATAATATTTAAGAAGCTACATAATATACACCTGTCAAAATGGACCATGAAACCTACTCCAAATATGCAATATTTGAAGAAATAAAGTCTTTCTATTGATCTTGCTACCTATGTCCTTTTCTATGCAGAAGCTCTGCAGTTTCATGCAATCCCATTTGTCCAACTTTTCTTTGATTTGTTGTGTTTCTAGGTCCTATTCCATTGGTCGTCAGGTCTGTTTTTGTGCCAGTACCAAGCTGCTTTGATTACTATGGCTCTAGTATATATCTATGACAAGCAGAAAAGGTCAAAAAGCTATGTACATATGACCATATGAGATGATGCTAAACAAAATAAACCCCAATATAGGGACAAAAGAGGTTTTTACCTTTGTTGCTGTTGTTTTTAATGTACTTATAATTTACTATGTGAATTTTTTTGGATTCTTTTGTATGTTCTTCCCCCATGGTACAACCGATGTTTTCACTATATTTGACTCTAGTGCCCTACATCTTGTATATACATTTTTCTAATTTGAGGGGAAGGGAAATAAGAAAATGTTGAAATAAGGATAGAGGCTGACCCATTGTAGCAATGGGTCACTATGTTGAAACCTAATTTTACAATTTTTTGGGGGTGGGGGAGGAGTTGGGGAGGTGGGATGGGAAAGGATGGTAGGGGAAAAACAAAGGAGGGAGTAACAAGGCTCGATTGGAAATGTACTTATTACTCTACTCATGTAACTGTAACCCCTCTGTACAGTATCTTTACAATTTATATATATATATATTAAAAATATATAAAATAAAAAAGAAAGTCTTCCTGAATATAAGAAAATTAAAACCAAATCCACTTTCTATCAGACCTTAATGGAATAAAATTAGTACTAAAAACAAACTGTATTATTCAAAGTCTTGGAGACAAAACAACTAAAACCTGAATGAGCAAAGAGTCAACAATAAGGAAGGAAATTTTTAAGAATCCTGGAATCTAATAAACCAGAATGCACAATTTGCTAGAAACTCTGGATTATGTTAAAAGCAATGCCAGGAGGAAAATGTATAGCTATAAGAGCCCCTATCTAAAAGAAAATATGTCTCAAAGTCTAAGTATCCTAATGAAGCGTTTCAAACTCCTAGGAAATAAAACAAGCTAAACTCATAATGAGCAGCAAGAAAAAAATCTAAAATTTGACATATTCACTGCTGAATTCTATCAAAGCTTTAAAGAATTAATAACAATGTTCCTCAAATTTTTCCATGTAAAAGAAAGGGAATACAAAGTACAAAATGTATTCTATGGAACCACAATTCCTCCTCCCATGAATAGATAGGAACACAGCAACAATCACACAAAAGCTTTTATGAACATCTTCACAATAGTCTTCAATAAAATACCTGTAAAGAAAATTCAACAGCACTTTTAAAAGATCATCTACCCTGACCAAGTCTATTTCATTTCAGAGCTGCAAGGAGGATTTAAAATACATAAATCCAAAGATATAACACAACACACAAAAATCAAATAAAGTACAAAATTGACATGATCATCTCAATTTATTCTGAAAAAGACTTTGAAGAAGTTTGATATGTCTTTAGTGATAGAGCTACCAAGAAAAAAGAAGGAATGTTCCTTAACATAATTATGGTTATATGACAAACAGTTAACGTTACTGCAAAGGTGGAGAAGCTGAAATCATTTCATTTCAGTCAGTAAGGAAACAAAGAGATTCACTTTCCCCTTTCTTACTGAAGTTATCTAGTAATGGAATTTCTGGCCAGAGAGAGAAGGCAAGAGAGAATTGTATATAGAGAAAGACGAATTCCCATGGTATGATTCAAGACCTAAAAAATACTCAATATTCCCTCTAAAATCTCCTAAGTCTGATAAACAGTCTGATAAACCATGTAGTTACATATAAAATGAAGGCCAAAGCATCTTTTTTTTAATATCAATAATGAAAAGGCTGAGAAAGACATCAGAAACCAATGCCATTCACTACAGCCTCAAATAAAACCCCTAAATACAAACCTAACCAACGGAGAGAAAAGTTCCCTTCAATTAAAAAGAAACTGTAATATCTAGGGAATGAAAATGAGCATGATTGAAATGGAGATGACCTCCAGTGGTGATGGATTGGAAGAATTAGTGTAATGAAAATGGACAAACTATCAAACACCTTCTGCTAATCCAATGCAATACCCACCCATTCCAAGGTCATTTTTTCAGTATAAAACAATCCAACCAGAAAAATATGGAAGACCCACATAACAAAAGTAAGCCTGAGGAAAAAAAGAGCAAAGCTGATGTATCTGAATTTCAGACTTCAATTATATAACAGATCCAGAATAACAGAAAGAACATATAACTGACACAACAACAAACCCAATTAACAGTGGAACAGAAGTTCCAGAAATAAAACTACACAGCTTGAGACACAGAGGTTTTTCCACAAAGAATATACACACTAAGCCAGAAAGTTGTGGCTCAGGCCTGTAATCCTAGCTACTCAGGAAGCTGAGAGTCAAGGATTGTGGCTCAAGAGGCAGAGCAGTAGACTTGATTTAAAAAAAAAAATCTCAGGGTGAGTGCCTAGGACCTGAGTTTAAGCCCCAGGACTGACACCAAGAAAATTAAATGACATTAAATTTTTTAAAAAAATTAACTCAGGTATTGGTGGCTCATACCTATACTCCGAGCTACTCAGGAGTCTGAGATCTGAAGATGATAGTTTAAAGCCAGCCAGGGCAGGAAAGTCATAAGACTCTTAATTAACTACCAAAAAAGCCAAAATTGGCACTGCCCATAAAGTGGTTGCCCTGAGCACAAAAGCTCAGGGACAGTGCCCAGGCTTCAAGTTCAAGCCCCAGGACTGTCACTAAATAAATAAATAAATAAATAAACTGCATATACACATAAATATATACCCCACAAACACATTTTAGGAAAAATAACCTCTTTAACAATTGATTTTTGCTTAATAGGTTATGTACATGCAGAAAACTGAACTAGACCTCTGCTTCTCACCTGGCGCTCACATCAAGTAGAAATGATTCCAAGATTAAATGTGAGATCCGACACTTTTAATTTATTCCTGGGCTATTTAGGGAAAACTCTCCAGTAGAGGAACAAGAAATTATTTTCTAAATCAGACTCCAACTGTCAAATAAGACCAAGAACTCACAGATGAAGTTAGTGTTCTGTCACAAGACCTGCAGGGGAGGGCACACTTGGGCGAGATTCTAATTGTTTATCATCAGTGCTCGGCAACAGGTTCCTGCCAGTTATTAGTTTCAATTGGTTGGCTCACTTATATAGTATTTGGTGTCAGGAGGTGGAATAAAAGCTAAGGGTAAGGGATGGTTCCTATGAGACCAGAAATTCAAGCCATGAAGAAGAAGCTCTGTTTTGGGGTCCCAGCATACAGATCTCACTTTACCATCTGCCTGTGCAAAAACTTCCTGTGTTATGGGGGTGAGACTGAGGTTAATAACTTTGATTCTTTTAAAATCCTCACCCAATACAAAGCAGTCAAAAAGATTCACAAGGTGGCAAGTACAGGCAATGTAGCCGAAGTGTGGAGAATGCTCTCTTGTGGGAAAATCAACATGAACAACAGAGACAAGAACAGCAGGTCAGAAAACCTGGAGGTAAGAAGCCAGGGCCTGAGAGACCTGGGGGCTGGGTGAGGCCAGCCCTTCCTGGACTGTGCTGAGCGAGGAAAGGGAGAGCAGGGTTTCTCCCAGGAAGCTTGGCTCTTCCCATCATGGGCTCCTCAGCACCTGGGAGGCAGAGAGGGACCAGGCTGTCTTCTTTATGAGTTATGAGATACAACTCAAGATCAGCATTTGAGTCCCCTGAAAATTCATGATGTGAACAAAGTTAAGTGGACTCAGCATTTGATTTTATCATTAATGGTTTAAGTAGCTTAATGCTATGGACATGGCAGAAAAATGCCTAAGAGGAAAAATATCTCCTCCAATATGTATTTTTTACTGAGCTTGGAGTTCTTGGAATAAACTCAAGACCCATTTATACCCATGTAGACCCTTGAACTGGGAAGGTCACTGTCATTTGTTTTTAAGTCATTGGATCTGAAATCATTGAGGGATGCTATTTTTATCACTCAATAGAATGCATCTGTTTCTTCTATGCACTTTCACTAATGACTTGCTGTAAAAGGGCTAGTCAGGACCATCCTGATCAGCCAGCTATCATTGGTCCTGGGGAGACCTGGCAGGGTGGGTGAGACTATCCCCTCCTGGACTGTGGGAGACAGAGAGGGCCCAAGCTGTCTTCATTTTTTTTAAGTCACTGGATGACACATCACTTAGGAATGCTATTTTCTTATGAGTACTGCCTGCCACTGGAGCTCCTAGGGATGCTATTTTCACTACTCAATTGTGTTTCTCCTGGACTCTCTTACTCACTAGTTGGTGTAATTCAAAGGGCTAATCAGGACCATCCTGACCAGCCAGCCATCTTCGAGTGGCCTGAGCAGGGCTAGAGTCAAGGTGGACACCCACCAAAGCAAGTCTCCCAGACCTGCAGACTGGCCTCCATATCCTTCTGCCATATGCACAAGTCACCCTCCAAAGGACCCATTGTTCCTCCAACATTAGCTCCTTCTGTCCTGGTCAGTTTCATAACAGCCATCAATGTCTGAGTTACCCCTGCTGTTGTTACTTTGAGGATGAGCTATTTCTGGAAATATTCACTTGCTTTTCTTTGTTTCAAATATGTCATTATTTTTCACAAAATCATGGTTTACTAGCCAAAAGATGAAGAATTGAAATAGAATAGAATATCTAGAAATGTAGGGGAAGATTTAGAGCTCAGCATTAGTGAAATTTGAGGTTACTAGGAAGATAATCATTAGTTGAAAAGATTCTTAGGAGAAAAGCATCTAGATTTCTTGCTAATTTATTTTGGGCAGCTCTGGGGAGATAGTCCAGAGCCTGGTTCAGGACAGCTAAAGTGTTTCCCACTGGATTTGATTTTTAATAAATTGATTTTCATTTAACAAATTACAAATTTAACAAATTTATGGAGTATAAATTAAAATTTTTAACTATTGGGAAATGAATAAAATGCTAGAAGTATCTACAGTTGCATATGTATACATAATTATGGTGACAAAGAGAATCTTAAGAATGAACATTCTTCTTGTTATTGTCATAGTGTTTGATTTCAGGGCTTGAGGGCATAGTGAGTAGTGACTTTATCATTGAGCTACAAGCACAGCCAACAAGCAAGCATTTACTACATTCATTGAAACAGAAATTAAATGTACTGCTGGGCATGCTGATACTTCCCTCTAATTAGCACCTGAAATTACAAAGGAAACAAAACCAATGTGTATAAAAAGGATTAGGAAAATGTGTATAAAGGATTAAGGAAAAGGACACCATATTGCATAGCCTTTACAAAATATGATTGTATATCAGATGACAAGTATATCTTCATTTAATTGTGTAATAAGAATATTTTTACATTTGCCAGAAAATTTAATTGCATCCTTTCACTTAGTGGATATATGGGTTTGTAAGTAGTAGAAATAGCAGTAAGTATAAAATCTTATAGCTATTCAGTGTCCTGAACTCAAAATCAATCTAACTACTTTGCATTGATTTTCATGTGAATGCCCATCATAGTGTCTTGGAATATAATTGATTTTTTTTTACATGGCGGAGATTGAAAAAAGCAATTATTTTTCTCAGTTTAAAGCAGGATTAATATCCAAGTTACTTTTAATATCCATGCTACTTTCCAAGTTCAGGTTAACATGAATTAGAGTTTCTTCAGGAGAAAATACATGCTTTGGAGACAGGGAAATTACAAGCTACTGAATGTCTACACAAATATCTTATGGCTTCAGATCATGTTCTATAGTGCTCTAAAATGTCCTCTTACTTTCACAGGACTGCTCTACATTATACTGTGTCTGTGGTAACTCGCCCAGTGGAGAGGAATGGTAATATTGATGCTTGTGATAGTGACACAACACCTCTGTGAGGGAATCTGGTAGCCAAAAATTTCTACCTAAGATGAGTGAAATATTCTGTCCATATCTATGAGGTTCAGTTGGTCTTTGCAGTCAGTTAACTCTAGTCTGTTGTGTTTTCAAAAATCTTCCCTGAAATCTGAATTCTTTACATCCCAACAGAGTTCTTGTTTCTCTTGGTTTGATGAAGTAAGTAGTTACGTTCATCAACATGCCAAAATCTACAAAACAGGAATTAATGTAATTACATTGTCTATAAAACTGTGTGGAAAAATACATTATGGTTTGTTAAAGTAATGGCATTTTAATAGTTTTGTTATATTAACTTTTGAAGCTTAAAATATTGCTCTTTATTTTAATCTTATTTTCTTATAAAGATGCCTTGCAGAGAGCTTCTAGTTACATCAGTAAGGTAATGAGCACATTTCTTGTTGAGCATTGTTACCCCTCATTACCCTACTTGTGGAACTGTGTACGTCACTTGTGTAAAAAATAATTAAAGAAAACTTAAAATGTTTCCTTAGCATACCTGTTTTTCTTTAGTTCATTTTTATCTTATTACAGATCTTATTTTTCTGTAAATGTTATTTCCCCTGTTGATTACAGAAATTGAAATTTGTATAGTGATGCTATAATTTGTCGTGGGAACATTCACCAGAGGCTATGTCTCAGAGGATGCTCCTCAGGTTGGCACTATTAGAAGATGGTGGATACCTTAAAGGAGGAGGACGTGGTAAGAGTGTAAAGTCAATGGGGTCATGTTCTGAAAAATAAAGCATGGAACCTCAATTTATTTTCCTGTTACTCTGTTTTCCAGCCACCAGAAAAGCAGCTCGCTGAGCCATAATTCCCCCCATGATGTAGCATCTCACCCCAAGCCAAAAAACATTATTTGTATTGTAGGTCTAGCTCTGCCACCACTGTAAGACATTATTTTTAAATTTTATTTTGGAGGTGTTTGACTTTGGCTTTTCAGCAGAACTCCTTTAGTGCTTCACCCCAAGTATATTTTTTTGGTGAAGTCAAATCATTCACTTAGGCAAATGAACAAAAAGATATGAGATGCTAGATATGATAGATACTTTTTCAAAAAAGACGCTGTTTGATCCCTTGCTCCCTTTTTCTGTGCATATGAACTCTCTATCAATCAAAAGCTTAAAGATGTATATTATGCACAGATACAAACAAACATATATGCCTAGAGAGAAAACCAGACACAATGTGAAATGATACAAGCCAAAGAATGAGAAAAAATTGATGGTAGCTAAATAAGACCAAAGCATATTGACAGAGATGATATAAGGAAATCCACGCTTCCTGTCCCATCACTACAGAGCAGTAAATATCTCCAGTGTGGATCATCTCGCTGAGCACAGGCCACACTGCCACCAGGTTTCCATAGTACGGCACAAGACCTATAGAGAACTGTATGGGCACAAGCACCACAGAGAGAACAGTTTGAGTCCTGAGAGCAACGTCAAGCTTTGCAATTCTTCTCTGGCCTCAGAGAAGAAAGGGTGCTGGTGAAGAGTGATTCTAAAAGAGTCCTAACACCGTGAAAGTCCAGTGTACCCAGTTTCCAACTCCCTATGGGTGTGGTCCTTCTAATATTGTCTGCTTTTGTCACAACAGTATTAAAGTTATGTAGGAAGATCATGTAATTCTTAGGACATGCCACTATTTCTGAAGTTGGTCTTCCTGTGATTTGGAAAAATGGGGATAGGACAGTATAGGAGAGAGAATCCGGATGGTAGTATCTATCAATCCCTTGTATAGTTGTTCGCTTGTTAAAACTGACAATCACAACTATCACAGGGATAATGTCAATGTCTAAAAAGTAATAATAATATGGAAACTTAGAACTACAGACTACAGGGGAGTTTAGAGAAGATGGCAGAAACAGCACAGGGAACCAGCTAAGCTCTCTCCAAAGAAGTAGTTGTAGGATTCCATCAGGCTTTCCATGTCTAAAAAGTCACACCAAGTAAACCATAATTATACAGAGATCTAAACCAAAGAAGAAAATTATAAACTGCCTGCATAAGAAGATAGAATTAAGCACTTGCAGACAGTAGTACTAGCAGCAACAGTAGAAGTGGCAGCTGGGGTGGTAGTGGCCAAGCCCACAGGCATCCACATAACTTCAGTTTGAATTTAAAGAGCAGGACTGGGAGCCCACACCCTAGTTAGCCACATTTGGATGCAGAGACAACTCATCACATTGTGGAGGGTCTGAAGCATCAACAGAAAGTATCCCACAAAAAACATCTCCCCTTCTTCCCAGAGAACAGCATCTGGATAGAAACCACTCCTCCTACCTAAGAAGAATGGCATTTTTTTTTTGTGCAATTGTCTTTATTGTTTTTTTTTTTTTTTTTTTTTTTTTGTGAAAATACTGTACAGCGGGGTTACAATTACATGGGCAAGATGAGTACATTTCTTATCAAACATTGTAGCCTCCTCCTTTGTTTCCCCTTCCAATCCCTTCCCATCCTCCCCCGTCCCCTCCCAATCACCCCCCCCCCACCGAAGTTGTAAAGTTCATTTTCGACGTAACAACTTGTACATCTCATTGTTGCAATGGGTCCACCTGTATCCCTATTTAAATGATTTGTTTTTCCCCTTCCCCTCCACAAATTATACTGACATCAAATATAGTGAAAGCAGGGGTTATACTGTGGGGGAGGGACATACAAAGCAACAAAGAAATAATCGTATAAATGTGTTAGAAACAATAGCATGAAAGAAAAAAAATTTGAATACATATTTTAGGGTTCATTTCCCTAACATCACCTTATCTGACCTTTTCTGCTTGACTCAGACATATACTAGATATTGCAAATAAGGGAAACCATGGGACCTACGTTTCTTTGGGCCTGGCTTACTACACTTAATATGATTTTTTCCAAGTCTTTCCATTTCCTAACAAATGGGGCAATGTCATTCTTTCTGATGGAGGCATAGAATTCCATTGTGTATGTATACCATATTTTCTTGACCCATTCATCTACTGAGGGGCATCTGGGTTGGTTCCATACCTTAGCTATAGTAAATAATGCTGCAATAAACATAGTTGTGCTGGTTGCTTTAGCATAGTCTTTTTTTTTTAATTTAATTTTATTTTATTTGAGAACATACTGTACAGAGGGGTTACAATTACATGGACAGGATAATGCATACATTTCTTACCAAGCATTGCAGCCTCCTCCTTTGTTTACCCTTCACCTCCCTTCCCAGCCTCCCCCTTCCCCCCCACCCAATCCTTCCCCCCCCCCCACCGACATTGTAAAGCTCGTTTTTGACATGACATTTTGTACTTCTCATTGTTGCAACAGGTCCACCTGAATCCTTAAACGACTTGTTTGTCCCCATCTCCTCCACAAGTTATACTGACATCAAATATAGTGAAAGCGGGTGTTACACTGTGGGGGAGGGACATACAAAGCAACAAAGAAATAATCTTATAAATGCGTTAGAAACACATGCATGAAAGAAAAAAAACCTTAAAATACATATTTAAGGGTTCGTTTTCCTAACATCACATTATCTGACCTTTTCTGCTTGACTCATACATATGCTAGATACTGCAAATAAGGGAAACCATGGGACCTATGTTTCTTTGGGCCTGGCTTACTTTAGTATGGTCTTATTTGTGATCATTTGGGTAAATGCCCAAAAGTGGGATTGCCAGGTCATAGGGGAGCTCTATGTGGAGTCTTTTGAGGAACCTCCATACTACTTTCCAAAGTTGAACAAGTTTACACTCCCACCAACAATGAAGTAAGGTTCCCTTCTGTCCACATCCCCTCCAACATCTGTTGTTATTAGAGTTCTTGATTCTAGCCATTCTAACTGGAGTAGTATCTCAATGTTGTTTTGATTTGCATTTCTTTTATGGCTAGGGAGGTTGAGCATTTCCTCATGTGTCTATTGGCCATCCTTCTTTCCTCTTCAGAGAAGTTTCTCTTTAAGTCTTTAGCCCACTTATTTATTGGGCAGTTGTTTCTTTGAAGATTTGTTGTTGGGGGATTTGATTTTTTGAGTTCCAGGTATATTTTAGATATGAGACCCTTGTCCATTGTATGGCTAGTGAAGATCTTCTTCCAATCCGTGGGCTTTCTATTGATCTTGCTAGCTATGTCCTTTGCCATGCAGAAGCTCTGCAATTTCATTCATCCCATTTGTCCAACCTTTCTTTGATTTGTTGTGTTTCTGGATCTCTATTAAGAAAATTTCGGCCTGTGCCAACAAGACCTAGGGTTTCTCCTATTCCATCCTGTAATGTAAGAATGCCATTTTTGAAAGTGGCAAGCAGCTTGACAGAACCCCTGTTGGAAATACTTGCCAGAGGGGCAGATACCTTTGCATCACCACTCTGGGGGGTGACAAACAAAAGACCTACCCAGGGAGAGGCAGCTCCACCCCTCAGCAGTGAACCAGGACAAGCTCCACATTCCAGACAGAAGCCAGCACAGCTGGCTGCTAGCTGAGCACCTCGGAATTTCAAAACTGAAAGTGTCTAAAATTTCACTGATAAAATACAAAAAACTGAACAGGTCATAAAAGTTAAGTGAGATTTCAGGCTGTGTTAAGAGAAAGCTCTCAGTAGCTATGTCCCACAGACCAGGGAAGGCTAAAGATTCCAAGTTTGCTGCAGTCCCATCCACACCAAAGCACTCTGTAGAGATTCTAGGTGGCAGATAAAAGCCACATTCTACCAGTTTTAGAACAAAACGCCAAACCTCTCCCACTGCTGCCTAATGTAGACTGTGAGAAGACCTCCAAAGACTCCAAGTTTGTAAGGCAGAACTTCATTCTGACCATCCAAACAAACTGATTAGAAGATTAATCTGTTACACTGAGTTATAAAAAGGTTCAGACAGACCTGAATGGAGGAATCTACGTACAACCATACCACCATATCAAGATGGAGTCTGAATCCAACTACACCCCAACCCAATACAAGTACAAACAACACAGATACCTCCTACCTACCCCTTAGTAGAGTATCTCCTTGGATATAAGGGAGGCTGCAGAACACAGTAATGAAAGCAGACTCCACTAAGAGACTGCATACAGGACATCAGGAGACACATGACCCCCACACAAATTGGAGAAACTATTTTTTTTTTAGTTCTTAGTTTTGTTTAGATTGTTGTTCTGTTTACTCATATATATAGTCTAGGCCTCTTTCTTAGCAATTTACATACTTGATATAGCTAGATTTTTGACTGCCCACTTTTCTATTCATCTGTTTTTGATTTTTTTATATTTTTGAGTATTTTCACTTTTAGATTTTAATTTCTTCCTTCTATTCCTTTCCTTTGTTCCTCTATGCTCATTTGAGCCTTCCTTATCATTTTATCTTTTTATATATCTTTCCATTTCACATTAACTTCTTTTCCATTAATTCTAGTCCTTTGCACCTTCTTCCTTTGATCTGTAATTGTTTATGAGTTAGACTATATTTGTTCCCATTTTGACTCAGTCTAATTGACTCATCCTGTTATCTTTTCAGTCCAGATTCTTTTTTTATCCCTAACAACAGAGTTGCTCAATGGCTACAACTATATATAATCTCCTTTCCTACTCCACAATATACCTTCCCAAACAAAAGTGAAGGAGTTTATACATAGAGGAATACCTATCTATTATTTTAAAACTCTGATTTAAACTCTATGCAATTATAGGCTCTCGCTCTGTGGTTGGTTTTAAATTGTAATCTGTTGTAGTTTTGGATTTGATTTTGTTTCCAAATGTGCAGAAAAATACATACAAACACAAGAAAAATGGAAAGTCAAGGAACCTAAACTCCCCCACAAAATAACCAGATAATAGAGCTGTCAATGAAGGATCTAGAAGACAATTCTCAAAATGCTTTAAAAAAACTGCTAATAGGTTTAATTAAAAGATAGAAAGCCTGCACAAGGCTATGTCTCAGTGCAATGAAACTAACCAAAGATTACTAGGGGAATTCATAGAATCAACAAACAGTAAGGTAAATGAATTCTAAGAGAAGGAAAGGGAATCCCCTGAAAAATAGTAATTCTGCTAACGGATATTAGAGAAGACACAGATAATCAAATCAAGGAAGTAAGGAAGTCCATACAAAGCCTAAAACAAAGCCTCGATGAAGAGATTAAGGCTATCAAAAATAATAAATTAGAAGGCAGGCAAAAATCAAAGTAGAAGTCTTGACAGGTTATATGACGCATAAAATAGAATCTCTGGAATTGAAAACAGACTATATAGTATAGAGAGAGAACAGACAATTATTCAGAACAAATCAAAGAAACAAGCAAGTGCTTAAAGTACTTCAGGATGAAATCAGAAGAACTAATTTAAGACTAACAAGTATTGAGGAAAGTAGAGAGAAGAAAGAAAAGAATTTTGGAAATAAATTTAACAGAATTCTAGCAAAGAACTTCCCAAGCATCCAAAATAATAAACAAATTCATATATAAGAAGTCTACAGCTCTGCCTTTTTCTAGCTCTCTCTGCTCTCTCTCTCTGTTCTATTCTAGCTCTCTCTCTGTTTGTTTCTAGCTCTCTGCTCTCTCACTGCTCTATTCTAGCTCTCTCTGCTACCTATCTATCTCTCTGTTCTTTTCTAGCTCTCTCTTTTTCCTAGGCCTTTCCCAGCCACGTGGAGTGCCAACCTTGCCTGGTCCCATCAGGTCTATTGAATAAACCTACCCCTTACCTGAAAAAAAAAAAAAGAAGTCTACAGAATCCCAAACAGACCAGAAAAGAAAAGAACATCCCATGGACAGATTACTATATTTATCTGGTCTTGTTCTCTGGTAAGGGACCATTTCTTTGACAGTATCATATTCTTGTTGGTTTTCTTTTTTATTTTCTTTTTTTTGGGGGAGGGGGATGTGGGGCCTGAACTCTGGGCCTGGGTGCTGTCCCTCAGCTCTTCAGCTCAAGGCTAGTGTGCTACCACTTGAGCCATAGCACCACTTCTGGCTTTTTTTTCCTGCTTATGTGGTGCTGAGGAATCAAACCCAGGGCCTCATTCATGCAAGGCAAGCACTCTACTACTGAGCCACCTTCCCAGCCCCTCTTGTTGGTTTTCTATATGTAGTACATCTTTATGTATCTTCTGTAACATTATTTTGATAGAGATAAATTGTTTCAAGTTTTCCTTGTTGCAGAAGGTTTTTGTTTGTCCATTGATTATGAAGGAGAGCTTTGCTGGGTATACTATTTTTGGTTGGTAGTCGTTGGACTTTAAGGCATAGCATACCTCATTCCAGGTTCTCCTTGCTTTCATGGTTCTAGCTGAGTTACTCTGATTGGGTTTTCTTTATAGATGATTAATCTTTTCTTCCTGACAGCATTAGAGATCCTTACCTTGGTGTCTATTGATCCTGTGATATTATGATGTTTCATGTTTGAGAGAACTGGAATAAAATGCTATAGTTTATATATATATTTATATTTATGAAGGCTCTTTATTCCAGACAATATTAGAATGAATAAGCAAACATTAGACAATATTTCTAAAAGGCAACTTTTATATTTATTATATTAGGATCTGTGCAAATACATTAAGATGGTAAGGGTTAGGCATGGTGATGCATGCCTGTAAATCCAGTGACCTAGAAGATAGTATCATTGTTCAAGGCCCATCTGGGGAAAATTAGCCAAACTCTATTTCATAAACAAGCTAGGCCATCCAAGCTACTCTGGAGACACATGTCTGCAGAATCATGATTCAAAGCCAGGCTTGGAGAAAAGATTAGTATAAGACGTTACCTTTATAAGTAAGTTTGCTCTAATAGAATGAATTGTGGTCCTAGTTACACAATTAGTAGGCAAAATGACTCTAGTCTGAGGACAGGCTGGGCAAAAACAAAAAAATGAAACTATCTGAAAAATAACTAAAGCAACAACTACTGGGTGCACTCAGGTGTTTGTGGCTCATACCTGTAATCCTAAATACTCAGGAGGCTGAGATCTAAGGATCACAACTCAGAGTCAGCTCAGGCAGGAAAGTCTATGACATTCTTATCTCTAATTAATCACTAAAACAAATCTGGAAGTGGAACTGTGGCTCAAGTGGTAAAGTGTTAGCCTTGAACAAAAATACTCAGAAACAGCACCTAGGCCCTGAGTCAAGCTGCAGGACCTGTATATAAAAAAAGGGTTCCAGTGTATGGCTCAGGTGGTAAAGTACTTGCCCCTAAGTCCAAGGCTACATGTTTAAAACCTACTCTCTCAAACAACAACAACTACAGCCAAATATAAATAATAACATGAGGTGGGAGGCTTGTCAAGTCTGGGTTTGGAATACAACTCTCAAGTCTAGAGGCGGTACTCACTCATTGCCCAAACAAGAAACATCTTTCAAAGATCAAGGATTCCCTTTTGAAAGACAAACTCAGAGATTATAGGAGCACCATAAGCCCAGTTCCCAGAATGGCATAAGAATTTGGTACAGAGATATTACAAGTATGTTCATGTGAGTGGAGGTGCCCCATGGAAGAATTTATCACAGGGTTGGAGTTGCAAGGCTGTTGAGAGATTACAAGTTCTGGAAGTACATGTATTAAACAGAACATTTCTGGCATTGCTGTAGAAGGAAAAGAAGCAGTACATTAAGAACTGTATTAGCTTTCTGTCACTGTGACAAAATACTTGAGAAAACTTAAAAGAACATTGTAGCAAATGATTTCAAAGGTGTTACTTGCATTCAATGGTTAGGCATTCTACTGTGGGCTAGTTTATAGCCATGGAAAACACTTGGACCATTATTTTCATATTTTTCACTTTCTGCTTTTGCTGAGATGACAGATCTACACCACCACATCTATCTTCTTCTACTCAGATAGAGTCTAATGGAATATTCAGCCCAGACTAACCTGCACCCTCTCATTCTCAGCCTCTTATACCACTAAGAAAATAGGCCACTGTGGCAGCCCAGTTATTGGTTGAAAAGGGGTCTTGTGTATATGCTTGGTGTGGCTTCAAAACTCCACTATACAGATCTCATGTGGCTATCAGTATTTCTTCTTCAGTGAAGCTCAAGGAATTAGAAAATTGTACATAAGTGAAATAAAGTCAGTTAAAGATATCACTTACTGTAAAACCAATATAATGCTCCCCAAAATATGTTCTTTTGAGTTTTCAAACAAACAACTGTCTAATTTTGGTAACATTTATATTCAAGAAACTTGAATAAGGAACAAACAGCCTTTGAGTTCTACCCTAAAATACTTCAAAGACAAAAATGAAGGCAATTGCTTTTGATATTAAACAATCACACAGCTTGTAAGGATAAAGTTTATGACTTGTTTATTTAACAAAGATATAGTTAGTTACACTGGTTAGAGTGTCAGGAAAAAAATATTTAAAAGGGAAGGTGAAATTGCCTGCTACATTTTAAAATGCTTATAAAGTTTTTAATTCTGATTGTGTATGTTTAAATCAGTGTGCGTGTGTATATGTCTGTTAGGGCTTGAACTCAAGGACTGAAAACTGCCCTTGAGTTTTTTGCTAAATACTAGTGTTCAACTATTTGAACCACAGTTCCACTTACAGTTTTTGGGTAGTTAATTGGAGATGAGAATCTCATGGGCTGTCCTGCCTGGGCTGTATTTGAACCATGATCATTAGATAGTCTCCTGAGTAGCTAGGATTGCTTGTGTGAGCTACCAATGCCTGGCCTATTGGTCATTCTTATATCCCTTAAAATATATTTTGCTTTTATCTGGAGTTTCCTTTTCTTTCTGGACTTTTTTTTTGTTTTTGTTTTTTACTGCTGAGTATCAAACCCAGAGCCTCCTTCATCCTTCTTTATCACCTCTATTACTGAGTTCCATCCTCAGTCCCTCTCAGTACTGCTTTATTAGTAAACTTTCAAAAGAATAAGTATAGTTGCAGTATTGAGTTCCATATAATAAAATGATTCCCTATGCCATCTGCCAGAGAAGAACTGTTTCCCTGAGTTAGAACAAGCTGTCAGAACCTGCAACTCTTCACAATACAAAGACTGATGATCTACCTTTTCCTAACCAGGGAACAACATCTAAGAATGAGACTCCTGCCCTGTGCAGTGTAGAGCCTAGGAGCACGGGCCCTGGAGTCCACGGTCTGGATCTGGATCTCACTTTTCCCACTACCTAGTTATGTGAACTTGGTCAAGTTATCTAATCCCTCTGTGCCTGTTTTCCATGTGAGGCAGGAATAAAAGACACATACTATTTTCAGTAAGCTATTATTACCGTGAAACATACTACCAATACCATCATTTTCTACAAAATAAGTTGGTGATAAGGAAAGCTGAATCTTCCATAACTCTATCAAAATGAACTGGCTGGGGGCAAAAGGAGAGTCTGTCACTAGTTTGGAAAATTAATGTTCTTATTAGAGTGTTACAAAGCATTTCATAAATGATTTGCTATGAGCAATTTGAAACTTTGTAAGGAAGAATTTTTTCCCTTCCTATAGAAGTGAAATATAACATCAACCACCTAAGCTTGAAGAACAAGATGAGTGCAGACTTAACGTAACTGTATTTTTGTTCTTGAGATAACAACTCAGTAGGCAGCCTGCAAGATCATAGCTCAAGACCAGACCAAGCAGAAAAGTTTGTTAAACTCTATATTCAAAAATAACCAGCAAAATGCAGAGCTGGAATTATTGCTCAAGTGACTAAAAGCACCAGCTTACCAAGAACAAATCAAGTGGAAATTCCTATTTTTCTCTTTTCAGAAAAATTCCAATCTTAGATTTTAAAAACTAGAATCATTCAATAATTGAAAATAAATATGCACAAAAACATATCACCATCTTCTTGTTTTCTTCTCCCAAGTGTGTGTGGGGATACCACACACACTATGATCTATGATCTATGTTCTTAGTCCTTTCACTTTTTAGTTTATTTTGGGGATAGGATCGCATGTTAATTTTTCCCAGGCTGGTCTGGAAACAGGATCCCCTTGTCTCTACTACTGAGTAGTTGAATTTCAAGTTATGATTGAGAACTAAAGAATCTCAACATCTATTACCAGTAACACTGACATAGTTGTAAACTATATAGGTGTTATAGTTCACTTGATTTTTCTATTTTCAAAGTCTATTTCATATCTAATTCTTAGTAATCAACCCTAAAATGTAAAAAATTACTTGTTATCTAAGGATTAAGATAATTAGTATGGTTGGAATGGTATAACTACCTAATATAGGTATGGGAACTGAACTTCAGGGAGACCAACTCAGAGCTACTCTAATAACTAAGCAGAATATTACTCTGAGTTTGTCTGCTTGCCTGACCAAAGCACATCTCTTAATTAAAACAGAGCTGCTGTGTTTTCTCATTCATTTGAAAAGTTTTTCTAAGCGTCAAGTTAACAAGCATAAGAAAGACACACGATAGATATATAATACATACAGATATATAATACATACAAATGTAGAAACAGTGATAAGATACAGACAGTGCAGTGAGGAAAAGATAAAAATTAATATGCAAACACAAAGTAAAAGGAAATACAAATGGCAACTTAAGACACTGGCTGTATCTCCATTTGGATTCTTCAAATTATTTATAAGACTCCAGTAAACCAGGTTTTCATGCTAAAGTAAAATAAATAGTTTTTAATGATTACATCAGAAGGAAAATAAGTATAAGTTTTAAACATAAAAAGAGAACTTTACAGCCGGGCACTCGTGGCTCACACCTGTAATCCTAGCTACTCAGGAGGCTGAGATCTGAGGATCGAGGTTCAAAGCCAGCCCAGGCAGGAACATCCATGAGACTCTTATCTCCAATAAACCACTAAAAAAACGGAAGTGGTGCTGTGGCTCAAGTGGTAGAGCACTCACCTTGAGCTGAAGAGCGCAGGGACAGCGCCCAGGACCAGAGTTCAAGCCCCACAACCCATCAAAAAAAAAAAGAATTGTTTAATACTTAGAAACTGAGTTTCTGTGGCTTAAGACTATCCTAACTTTACAAAAAAGAGAACTTTACAAATAAGGGAAACCATGGGACCTATGTTTCTTTGGGCCTGGCTTACTTCACTTAATATAATTTTTCCAAGTCTTTCCATTTCCTACAAATGGGGCAATGTCATTCTTTCTGATGGAGGCACAGAATTCCATATCTACAATAACTAGTATGTGTCTGAGACAAGCAGAAACAGTCAGATAAGTTGATGTTAGGCAAATGAACCCCAAGATAAGGACTCAAATCGTTTTTCTTTCTTGCTATTGTTTCTAAAGTATTTATAAGATGATTACTTTGTTGCTTTGTATGCCTCTCCCCCACAGTATAACCTCTGTTTTCACTGTATTTGATGTTGGTATAATTTGTGGAGGGGAAGGGAAAAAACAAATTGTTTAAATAGGGATACAGGTGGACCCATTGCAACAATGGGGGGAGACTGGGGCGGGGAAGGATGGGAAGGGATGGGAAGGGGAAACAAAGGAGGAGGCTACAATGCTTGATAAGAAATGTACTCATTATCTTGCCCATGTAATTGTAACCCCTCTGTACAGTATTTTCACAATAAAAAAAAAGAGAGAGAAAGAACTTTAAGCCAGGTGCTCATGGCTCATGCCTATAATCCCAGCTACGCAAGAGTCTGAGATCTGAAGATCATGGTTCAATAGTCTATGAGATTCTTATTTTCAATAAGCTAGTCAGAAAAAGCTGGAAGTGGTGCTGTGTTGTGGCTCAAGTGGTAGAGTGCTAGCCTTGAGCACAAAGAGACTCTGAGATACAGGGCACCAGAATCAAATACAATGAAAACAGGGGTTATACCATGGGGGAGGAACATATCAAAGAAACAAAAAAATCACATAGTATATTATAAGTACATTAAAATCAATAGCAAGAAAGAAAACCACTTGTGTCCCTCTCTTGGGGTTCATTTCACTTATCATCATCTTATCTGGTCATATGTACATAGCTTTTGACCTTTTCTGGTTGTCCTAGACATATACTAGTTATTGCAAATAAGGGAAACCATGGGACCTCTGTTTTTTGGGCCTGGCTTACTTCACTTAATATAATATTTCTCAAGTCTTTCCATTTCCTAACAAATGGGGTGATGCCATTCTTTCTGGTGGAGGCATAGAATTCCATTGTATGCTCTGCATCTTGTATATACACTTTTCTAATTTGGGGAGGAGAAGGGAAAAAACAAAATGCTTAAATAGGGATATAGTTTGACTCATTGTAACAATGAGATGTACAAGACTCTATGTTGAAAATGAACTTTACAACTTCGGGGGTGGGGGGAAGGACGGGATGGGATTAGTTGGGGAGGTGGGAAAGAAGGGATGGTAGGGGAAGAACAGAGGAGGAGGCAGCAATGCTTGATAGGAAATGTACTCATTAGCTTACTCATGTAACTGTAACCCCTCTGTAAAGTATTTTTACAATAAAAAATGTATTGAAAAAAGAAAAAAGAGACTCAGGGATGGTGCCCAGGCCTTGAGTTCAAAGCCCCATGACAGAGCGAGAGCGAGAGCCAGAGCGAGGTAGCAAGAGAGAGAGAGAGAGAGAGAGAGAGAGGGAGGGAGAAAGGGAGGGAGGGTGGGAGGGAGGGAGAGAGAGAGCACATTTGTGACATTTCTACAACTCTTGAAGTGCAAATCCTGGAGAACTGAAACTGACATATCTCTGTAATTTAGACCTATAGTTGTTACAATAATTAAGCTATTCCGAGTTACTGGCAGCCTATACCTAATGAAGTGGTCTGCCACAATAATCACTCTCTAGACAAAAACAGGAAGAAGAAAATTAATATAATTTAAAATAACATATTTAAAATAACATATTCCATGAAATTGGAATGCTTTAATTTTATACTTACCACTAATTCCAAGCAAATTGAGGTGATGCAAATAAATAAACTTTATCTATAACTAAAAATACTGAGGACTCTCAATGCGTTCTTATATCAGAGATGAATATGTAAGAACCAAATATGTTCAACCCTTAATCTATACTGAAAGCACTTAATGCTAGCACAAACTTCCAGTCAAATCTTGTGAATTGTTTTCATATGGGAAGCTTTATTGAGATACATTTTGCACAGAATAAATTACACCCTAAGTTCAGAGTTCTATGAGTTTTCAAGTGGATACAAAACACTATGAAAGATCATCTCAAGAAAATTACTGTATGCTCTATTCTGTTCAATCTTTTGCCCCTCTCTGCCCAAGGAACCCTTGTTATGACTTGTTATTAATGGTTATAGTGGAAATGGAGCCTAATAGATTTCTGTGCCTGGGATGGTTTCTCATCATGATCCTCTAAATTTCAGCCTCCTGTGTAGCCAGCATTACAGGTGAGAGTCACTGACACCCGGTTGAATGGAGCTTTTAGATTTAAAAAAAATTGCTTTCTCCTTAAGGTTTGAGGAAGTGGGGGAAATTTTCAATTGTTTGCTACATTGGTAATGAGATTTGAGATTGCATTCTCCATTAAAAGAGTAGAAACAACAGATTTAGTTTCAAATCTGTGAAAAAGTTTTCAATGCACATTCATTGGGGAATGAAATATGTAAAGAAGGCTTTAACAAATAGTCTTACCAATAATAAATAAGAGATACATTTATTTTAGAAACTATCAGTTAGATGTTGTGCAGCTTATGCTGTCCCATTTTGCATTCATTTTCTCCTTTTCAAATTCAGCAATTTCTTTTTTTTCAGCCACATTTATTGATAGATTTTCTGGCTATAATTCTTTTTATTACCTTTATACTTAGAAAGCCCTTCCTTAGTATTTTTTACAAGTAATGAGTACATTTCTTTTTGGACAATGTCACTCCTTCCATCACTTTCCTCCAGTTTCCAGTCCTTGACACAAGTTACATAGTGCATTTTCAACATAGTGTCTACCAAATACCATAGCTTCGTTTGTTCATTTGTCCTTCCATTTCTGTGCCCCTCATTGCCCCCATCAAAAGACAAATTTAAAACAGACAAACAAAAGGAAAAAAGGCAAAAACAACACCATCGCCATCAACATCAGGATAAAAAAACACAACCATCACATGTTTCCAATCCTGGAATGTTTTGATGCAATTAAATATTCAGAGGCATTGCACCTGTGGGTTCCTTCCTTATTTTTAAATCACATAATTATTCCATTCTTCTTATTTCCCTGCTTTGGATAAGATTTCATTATTTTCTTGATCAAATTTAGCAAATTCTTATCTGTCATGGATTATCATTAAAAGCTTCCAAATCAGTGGTAAGTCAAGGCCAATCAGCACAATCCCAGCAACCACAGGCGCTACAGCTGGAATGATATCTGGACCGGTAGGACAGTCTAGGAGAGATGCAGGTTGATAAGCATGAAAGGTCTTATGTTAAGTGCCAAGTCCAACCACAAGCACAAAGAACTGGGCACTGAAAATGTCAAACCATTAAGAAGCTAACAAATGAGTTTATAAGATTGGAATATACATGATAAATTAAAAATTATGGGATGGTGCTTGCTTGTTTTTCTTTTTTAGTATTGTGGTTTAAATTCAAAACTTTGTATTTTCTATGCAAGTCTTGTATTACTTGAGACATACCTCCAGCCTTTTTATGTTCTGTGGTCTGTTTGTTTTTTTTTTATACAAATCTTGCTTTTTGCCCAGGCAGGCTTCAATAATCTTGGTGTTTAATTTCCGTCCCCAGCTGGAATAACAGGCACATGCCAACAGTACCTGCTCCAGAAAAAAACAAACTAACTGGTATTCTTTCTAGAATGCAAAAGTAAAATTTTAAAAATCCCTTAAAATCATATCAAAATATCTTACAAAAATGTCAAGAATTTCCATTGAATAGTGAAAATGGCAATACTTTCCAAGGCTATCTACAAATTCAGTGCAATACCTATCAATATTCCAACCTCATTATTCAAGGAAATAGAAGAAGCAATCCAAAAATTCATATGGAACAATAAAAGACCCTGAATAGCAAAAACAATCCTTAATAGAAAGAACAGTGCTGGAGGAAAATCAATACCAAATTTCAAACTCTACTACAAAACCATAGTAATCAAAACAGCTTGGTACTGGCACAAGAATATACCTCAGGACCAATGGAATAGAATTGAAAACCCAGAAATGAACCCACAGACCTATAGCCACCTAATCTTCGATAAGGGAGCTAAAAAATAGAATGGAATAAAGACAGCCTCTTCAGTAAATGGTGCTGGCAAAATCACCCTGCACCAGAATCAATTCCAAATGGATCAAAGATCTCGGAGTCAAAGCAGACCCTCTGAAAACATTACAGGATGGATTAAGAAAAACTGTAGGTCTCCTTGGCACAGACCGAAATTTTCTTAATAGAGACCCAGAAACACAACAAATCAAAGAAAGGTTGTACAAATGGGACTGCATGAAGCTGCAGAGCTTCTGCATGGCAAAGGACATAGCTAGCAAGATCAATAGAAAGCTCTCGGATTGGGAGAAGATCTTCACTAACCATACAACTGACAAGGGTCTCATAGCTAAAATATACCTGGAACTCAAAAAATTAAATCCCCAACAACAAATCCTCAAAGAAACAACTGCCCAATAAATAAGTGGGCTAAAGACTTAAAGAGAAACTTCTCTGAAGAGGAAAGAAAGATGGCCAATAGACACATGAGGAAATGCTCAACCTCTCTAGCCATAAAAGAAATGCAAATCAAAACAACAACAGTTAGAATGGCTAAAATCAAGAACTCTAATAACAACAGATGCTGGAGGGGATGTGGACAGAAGAGAATCTTACTGCATTGCTGGCGGGAGTGTAAACTTGTTCAACCATTTTGGAAAGCAGTGTAGAGGCTCCTCAAAAGACTCCACATAGAGCTCCCCTATGACCCAACAATCCCACTTTTGGGCATTTACCCGAATGATCACCAACAAGACCATACTAAAGCTACCAGCACAACTATGTTTATTGCAGCATTATTTACCATAGCTAAGATATGGAACCAGCCCAGATGTCCCTCAGTAGATGAATGGATGAAGAAAATGTGAGATCTATCTATCTATCTATCTATCTATCTATCTATCTATCTATCTATCTATCTATCTATCTATCTATCTATCTATCTATCTAATCTATCTATCTATCTATCTATCTATCTATGAGTTCTATGCCTCCATCAGAAAGTATGACATTGTCCCATTTGTTAGGAAATGGAAAGACTTGGAAAAACTTATATTAAGTGAAGTAAGCCAGACTCAAAGAAACATAGGTCTCATGGTTTCTTGTATTTGCAATAACTAGTATATGTCTGAGACAAGCAGAAATCGTCAGATAAGTTGATGTTAGGCGAAATGCACCCCAAGATAAAGACTCAAGTGGTTTTTCTTTCTTGCTATTGTTTCTAACATATTTATGAGGTGATTTTTTTGTTGTTGTTGCTTTGTATGTCCCTCCCCCATGACATAACCCATGTTTTCACTGTATTTGATGTTGATATTATTTGTGGAGGGGAAGGGAAAAAACAGATTGTTTAAATAAGGATACAGGTGGACCCATTGCAACAATGAAATATACAAGATGCTATGTCACAAAACAAACTTTACAACTTTGGTGGTGGGGGGGAGTGTAGTTGTGGAGATGGGAGGGCAGGGATGGTAGGGGAAAAGCAAAGGAGGAGGCACAATGCTTGATAAGAAATGAAATGTACTCATTACTTTGCTCATGTAACTGTAACTCCTCTGTGCAGTATTTTCACAATTAAAAAAAACTGATTAAAAATAAATTTTAGAAAACTGCTTTAACCAATTACCCTAAAAAGAAGCCAGTTGGCCAGCTCCCAGGTGTCTCAGGAGCTGCTTAAGTGCTGAGGAATGCACGATGGAAGGAGCTCCTGGAGAAGCAGAGCCCTGCTTTCCCTTCCCTCCCTCATAGCACAGCCCCAGAGCGGGCAGCGTCACCCACCCTGACAGCTCTCCCTAGTGCCCCTAGCCCCTTACTCCCAGGCTTCTGACCTCTTTGCATTCACATGGATGTTTCCCATCAAAGAGCACTCTCCCCATTTTGGCTGCATCACTTGCAGTCTCGTACATCTTTTTGGTAGCTGTGTACTGAGTGAGATTCTGTAAAAGTGAAAGCAATCAACATTTCAGTTTCATCCCCTGTGACTATGGGTGCTAAAGAGAGAGAACAGGTCCTGGGATCCCAAACCAGAGTTCTTCTTGGCTTTGATTTCTGCCCTCACAGCCGCCATCATTCACCCGCAGCTTTTCACCACCTCCTGACACCAAATACTACTGCTCATAAGTGAGTCCGCTAAATCTGTCTGCTGCTCTTTAAGAGGGTAGCTTAGCAATCATCACCAATTACTGGCAGGGACATGCTGTCAAACATTGCTGAACAACAATTGTAATCTTGCTTAAGTGTACACTCCTTTTTTGACAGACCACTAGCCACATCTGTGAGTTCTTGCTCTTTTTTGACAAGTGGTATCTGATTCAGAAAATAATTTCTTGTGCCTCTATTGTATAGTTCTCGCGATGTAGTCCGGGATTGATTAAAAGTTTCAGATCTCACATTAAAGTCTTTGAATAGTTTGTACTTGATATTAGTATAAGGTAAAAGCAGAGGTCTAGTTCAATCTTCTGCCTGTACATAAGCAATTAAGCAAAACTCAGTTGTTGAAAAGGCTGTTTTTTTGGGGGGGACAGGAAGGCATTGGCGGGGAGAGATGGGAAGGCAAGGATGGTAAGGGGAAACAAAGGAGGAGGCAACAATGCTTGGTAAGAAATGTACTCATTACCTTGCTCATGTAATTGTAATGCCTCTGTACGATATTTTCACAATAAAAAATTTAATTAAAAAAAGAAAAGGCTGTTTGTTTCATCCAATCTGTAACTTTTGCTCTGTACTCCTGTAACTTCTGTTCTTTGTGGTGCTTGATGTGTCATTTATATGTTCTATTGTGGATCTGTTGTATAATTGAAGTCCAAAATTTTGATACACCCAACATTGTTCTTTTTGTTCAGGATCTCTTTTGTTATGTGGAAATTCCATATTTTTCTGGTTAGCTTATTCTAGTATTGAAAAAATGGCATTGGAACTTTGATGGGTATTATATTGAATTGGCAGAACACCTTTGCAACAGTTTTGCCATTTTCATCACATTAATTCTGCCAATTCATCAATATTGACCGGCTTTCTATCTTTTTAATCCTGTTCATTTTCATTCTCCAGAGGTGGTTTTTATTGTAGGGAACTTTTCTCTCCTTAGGCATTTACTTGGGCGTTTCTTGAGGCTATAGTGAATGACATTCTTTCCTAATTGCTTAGATTTATTTTTTTTTTTCAGGTAAGGGGTAGGTTTATTCAGTAGACCTGCTGGGACCAGGCAAGGTTGGCACTCCACGTGGCTGGGAAAGGCCTGGGAATGAGAGAGAGCTGGGAAAGAGGAAAGAGAGAGGGAGCAGAGAGAGCTAGAAAGGAACAGAGAGAGAAAGAGAGCTAGAAACAAACAGAGAGAGCAGAGAGCTAGAAACGAACAACAGAGGGAGGTAAGAACAGAGAAAGAGCTAGAATAGAAGAGCAAGAGAGAGAGAGAGCTAGAAATGAACAGAGAGAGCAGAGAGCTAGAAATGAACAGAGCAAGATTTTTTTATTATTGATATATAAAAAAGATGTCTTAGCCTTCATTTCATACACAACTACATTGTTGAAAAAGTGTTTATCAGATCTAGAAATTTTTAGAGTGAGTCTTGAGCATCTTTTAAATCATATGGGAATTTTTCCTTCCCTATAAACAACCCACTGTCTCTTGCCTTGTTTCTTTGGTTAGGAATTCCAGTACTAGCTAACTTCAGTAAGAACGGGAAAAGTAAACCTCTTTGTCTTCTTACTGACTGAAATGAAATGATTTCATCCTGTCCACTTTTGCACTAATGTTAGCTGTTTGTTATGTAACTGTTGTGATGTTGAGAAACATCCCTTTTCTTCCTGTTTTCTTGAGCTATATCATAAAAAGATGTCAAACTTCTTCAAAGCATTTTTCAGAATAAATTGAGATGATCATGAAGTTTCTGTACACTGTTTTACATCTTTTAACTTATGTATATTGCACCTTCCTTGCGGTCCTGAAATTAAACAGGTTTGGTCAAGATGCATGACCTTTTAAATGTGCTTAAAAATGCTTTTCAAGCATTTTATTAAAAATTTTTGTACAGATGTCCATAAAAGCTTTTGTTGTGGTACTTGTGTCCCTGTCTATTCATTAGAGGAGGAGAATTGTGGTTTCATAGAATATGTTTTGTACTTTTCATTCCTTTTCTTCTACATGACAAATTTTGAAGAGTATTGTTAATTCTTTAAGCTTGGAGAATTCAGCAATGAATCGGTCAACTTCTAGAATTTTCTCTGTTGGAGACTCTTTATTTCTCCTTTAATCTCATTGCTTGGTACAAAATTACTTAAAATGTTTATCTGCACTTGGTCCAATTATGGTGTGTCAAATGCATTTAAAATCCTATCCATTTTTTCTAGACTTTCAGATTCATTTGAATGTATTTTTTTCAGTGCATTGCCTTCTGATTTTCTATATTTTATTCTATAGCTATTCTAGAGTTTATTTGATAGTTTATTTCTATAGTTCATATAGTTTATTCTATAGTTTATTATAATTTACTCTATAGTTTATTGGTATTGATGCGATATACCCATTTTTATCTCTGGTTTCATTAATTTGGCCTTTCCATTTGGTCACTTTGACTAAGGTCTTATTTATTTTTTTATATTATTTATCTTATTTGTCTATCTTTTTTAAGTCTTATTTGTCCTTTCAAGTAACAAAGGGACAGTTTTTTTGTTTCGTTGATACTTTTGATATTTGACTCTTTATTTCAATTATCTCTGCCCTGGTAAAGTTTTTCTTCTTGCTGCTGCTGATAGATTTATCTTGTTCTACTTCCTAAGAGCTTGAAACATTTTATTAGTCTATTTTTTGAGACCTATTTGCTTTTAGGTAGGGGCACTGATAGCTGTATGCTTTCCTCATGGCATTACTTTTAATATAATCCAGAATATCAGAAAAATTGTGTGTTCAGGTTCATTAGATTCTATGAGTTTTTAAAATTTTATCCCTTTTTTCATTGTTGAAATTTTGCTCATTGAAATTTGAATTGTTTTGACTTGAATATTCTCTGCAGTTTCTTTTGTTGTTTAGTACTAATTTTATTCATTAAGGTTTGGTAGAAAATGGGTGATAGAAAAATGGAAGACTTGTTTTATTTCTTAAAATATTACTTATTTGAAGGTTCAGTGGGTAATTTTGACAGATGCACATTATGTGGCTGCACATTTATTAATTCAATTGGGTCTACGCTGTCATTTACTTTTACAACTCCTTTGTTAAAATTTTGTCTGTTGAGGTCTTGTTAGTAACATTGTATTTGAATCTGTAGTTTTGAGTCTAGATGTTTGTATAATGAAGTTGGCTGCACTAGTATTTTAGCACATGCATGCTAACAATCATTATTGTTTGTTATATTAAGGAAAAATGACCTTATTTGTCTCTTGAATTCATTTTTGTATGAAGGCTGCCTGATCAGAAATGAGTACTACTACTTCTTTCTTTTCAGGTTGTTTTGATTGGAAAATTTATTTCGATTCTTTCTCCCTAAGCCAATATATATATATTTCCCAGGGACAAACATCACTTTTAGTCAAATATCAGGTCTTTGGGTGCTCTTTTTCCTATGCTTCTTTCTGTTTCTGTTTCTTTCTTTCTTTTTCTCTTTCTTACTTGTTTGGCTTGTTTTCACTTTCTCTTTCTTTTTTTCTTAAATTTAATTGTATAGGTGATGTACAGCGGGGTTACAGTTACATAAGTAACTTGTCACACAGTGTTATTCCCTCCCTCATTTTCCTCACTTTCCCTTTCCTCCAACTGCTTGCTTCTCCCGACCCTCAAGCTATAAAGTTCATTTTCAACAGAGTGTCTTGTGAGTATCGCTTTTGTATTGGCTCTTTCTCTTTTCCTCATCTCTCTCTCTCTCTCTCTCTCTCTCTCTCTCTCTCTCTCTCTGTGTGTGTGTGTGTGTGTGTGTGTGAATCCTGAGGCTTGAACTCAGGACCTGGGTGCTCTCTCTGAGCTTGGTGCTCAAGGCTAGTGCTCTACCACTTGAGCCACAGCTCTTCTGGCATTTTTGGTAATCAGGAATAAGAGTCTCACAGGCTCTCCTGCCTAGGCTGGCTTCAACCTCTAATCCTTAGATCTCAAATTTCTTAGTTGCTAGGATTACAGACATAAGCCACTAGCATCCATTTCCCCTGTACGTTCAGGTATTTTCACTGGATAGTTTCAGTTTGGTAGCTACCATTTACTGTATGGAGGATGCCATTCCACAGCCTAATGGCTCCCATGACTGTATTGTGAAATTAGTCTTCTGAGTAAATGATCCTTCTTCAAATGTAATCTAGTCTCTATTTCCCCTCTCTTCTGTGATCTTATCTTGGTAAGGGTTCATGTGATTTCTTAAATCTTTGGTTTATTGGCTCAGGTTAAATATAACTAAATTTTACTGATCTAGCTTTCATCTTTCTTCTTCCCTTCCTTCTTTCCCTCTTTCCTTCCTTCCTTCCTCCCTTTTTCCTATTTCTTTCTTCCTTTCCTCCCCCCCCTTTTCTCTTATAGTTCATTTGTTCTATAAAGAGTTGTAGACTTAACTGTGTCCTTATTCCTATCTCTACACTTCCAAACCTCTCATCTTAACCATGAATAGTTGGGATGATTTTTTTCACACACATTATTTCTAGTATTTTTATTAATTTTTTGTTGGGTTTAAACTTCTGTGTGATATATTCATAGATTTTTAAAATGTAATTGTATTTTTAAGATCAACTTTTGCTGTTACTAATAATAAAAAGCTACTGGCTGAAAACAGTTTATATGTTGAGAAAGAAGAGCTAGGAAATAAAAATTGATGTGTGTCATCTTAAATTTTCATGTCTCATTGAATCAAATTGTTCTCTAATTTAGGCAAACATCACATCAAACTATATGTCATATAAGAGGCTCATACAATCAGAGTAGTATTGTTTCTATATCTTTTTTTTTTTTTTTGGGTCCAGTCATGGGGCCTGAACTCTGGGCCTGAGAGCTGTCCCTCAGCTCTTCAGCTCAAGGCTAGTGCTCTACCACTTGAGCCACAGCACCACCTCCGGCTTTTTTCTTTTCGCTTATGTGGTACTGAGGAATCGAACCCAGGGCCTCAGGCATGAAAGGTAAGCACTCTACCACTGAGCCATCTTCCCAGCCCCTGTTTCTATATCTTGTTCATACCAAATTTTATGGATATTGTATATTGTGTATTTGTCTTTAAGATGTTTCCAATGGATAATTCCAATTTTGTGATAGAAATGGGCATAGGAAAGTTGTTAAGTAGTCATTACTTCAAGCATGACTCATAGATACAAAAGCTACACATAATTTAAACTTTAAAATCAGATCTCTCAATCAAAATATATTTTCAATTTCAAATATTCTTATAAGCTAATATGTTGACCTCTAGGTCTCCAGCTGTTAGTATTAGTGGTAGATACCAAGAATTTTAAAAAGTAGGACAATTGGAAGAAGTTAGTCCTTGGAAATGCACATTTGAGGCAACATTGTGATCATAGGCCTTCTTTACTCCGCTTCCCTGGCTGATATGAACTGAGCAACTTTGCTCCACCACAAACTCTCTGTCATGATGTTCTATCTCCAGGCATAAAAGCAATGGATCCTGGACTGAAACAGTACTAAACTTTTTCTTTTTGTTAGCCGTTTAAATGAGACTATTTTGTCCCACTGAATGGGATTTGATGAAACTGGAGTAGTTCCTGGTAAACAAATGAATAAGATTCCCCACCTTTCATGTTGGCCACAGCACTCTTCTCAGGGAGTGGATCCCAGCACAGTCAAGTGTTACTGAAAAGGTTCGAGGTGGAATGGGGAGGTAGGGGGACCGAGAGCACATTACCATGATTCCAGCAATAGGGGCTCTGAGCAATAACCTTGAACTATCTCCTACAGCTCCTCCCTGTGATGTGATAAAGAGAGAATTCCAGAGTTGTACTAAGCATCATGAAATGTAGGTGTGGCCTAGGTCTTCCATTCCTTGGTGTATGAGAAAAATGAAAGAAAAGGGGACTTGGTCATCTTTCCTGGAGTCAGGAGGAAATGCTGAAGTCACAGTGGGGGCTATGGGAGTATGGGAATCCTCTCTTTGGCTTTATATTCAATCTGTAATTCTCCATTACAAAATATAGTTACCTGGCAGACCTGAGGCTGCTCTCTAGAGGGTGACTTTGACCCTCTTATGCTACTCACCTCTCTACCCCTTTGCCTAGAGAGCTTTGTGGCCAGGCTGAGGATGTAGGGGAGGAGTAGGCAGTAAAGAAGAGTCTATCATTTTCAATCCCCTTCCTGGAGCCTCACAGATCTCCCTCATATTTAATGTTTAATCTCTAGGTATTCTTTTCTTTTTAAGCAACTTCCTGTTTCCACTTCCTCCAGGGTTGCTAATCCTGCTGGCTCATCTTATGTTTTTCCAGCTCGATTTGGTTCTACCTTCTGGGCTCCTAGTCTTCAGTTGCTGAAAATCCATGTAGTTATTCCTGCATCCTCAGGGTACCCTGTTCATCTCAGACTTACTCTAAGTTCAAGTAACCTTTATCCTCAAACTGCTCTACAGAGCTTAACTAAAGTTGCCTCTAGACCTTCTGGGCCTGATGTCCTTCATCTATTCATCTCACCTGTTCAGCTCCCGTGAAAGCAGAAAAGTTCGGAGCAATTACAGAAAAGTTCTGAGCAATTCCACATCATCATTTTTCGTCTTTCAACTTTCCTTTCTTCTTGCCCTCTATCCTTCAAAGAAGTTTTGTTCAGTTCTCAAGGTCCTGACTCCTCATGTGTTTTCCCCTTTACAGCTATATTTCCTTCTGGTTCAGCTGTCATTTCGTTTGAGTCCCCTATCCCTTTCTTCGGTTAGCTAAATTAAAAGCTTCTTGAACTTTTTTGGTTTTAGTTCATTGATTTGTTTTGCTGTTTCTTTTTTGGTCTTTCTTTCATTTCTTTGCTGTGTTTTGTTATATCTTTCTACCTGCTAACTTACTATTTTGAATGGTGGTATTTATCTAAATTGGTCAGTTTTATAAATCACATCTTTTCTCTATTTTGTAAAGCCAAATGAGACCATGAATTAACTTTTTTCTTTGTTTCATGTGTGTGTGCCTTGAACTCAGGGACTTAAGATCACTATAATTTTTCCTCATGTCTGACTAGTTAAGACATGTCTCCAGTCAGCATTTGGATCTTCATTTGGAGATAAAAATGTAGTAAAACTTTCTGCCTGGGCTATGTTTAAACTGCCATCCTCCATGTCTCAGTGAAATTATATGGTTTGGAGTACCATTGTATGTGTTCAATTTTGTGTCTCTTGTATTGCTCAGGTTCAAATGAGCATATGTATTTCCTGCAATACTTAGCATTTCTTTTTACATATCCATTTATATAACATCCTTTAAGAGTTTGTGAGGTTCCCAATGGAGGGAGGAAGGGTGAACAAAATCACAGTTCCTATATTAGCCACACTGTTAAGATGGACTCCCACACTGTCTGGGTCCTAGCTAATAAGACAGACGTGTAGTAATGTCCACTGCTACGTTATTTCAAGATTACTAGTGACTTTTTGCTCTCTGTATACACATGTGTGTGCATAGTGCACTATGGATATGGTTTGAGGGCTCTCATGGACTACACATCCATTGACCCAAAGAAAATGCATATGCCTATATCAACAAAACTACATTGGGCCCAAGATGGACCAACAGCAACAAAATTTAAAAAAAAAAAACAATGTTGTGTCAGAACCAGGACAACATTGCCCACCTATAGGTTATGGGTGGGGATGGGTATTTATAAATATGTTAAGTGGTAAATACAGGCACCTAACAACAATTTGATGACATTCATTGGTTAACTAGGTGGTTACCCATAAAATTCTGTAATAGTACCATACATTTCTCTCTGGATCATTGATGGAAATATTGTCAGAATCAAACCATCTAATTGTACTCTGCCAAATATATATGGGCATTATAGTTGGCCCCATTTCCTTGATTAATTGGTAATATTAGAATATGTCAATACAGCTCTATTATTGGTTGTTACATGTAGTTCCTTGAATTGTTGTTATGTTTTATAAATTCAAAAGGCCTCCTTGTGGAAAATACAACTATAGAGATGCATCTGTGTGAGGGGGTAGAATGTAGGGAAAACTAAACAAAAATTCACAACCACAGATTACAACCAAAAGTTAGATAATGCCAGCCCAGTGTGCCCCAGAACTTAGAACTAAACTTTTTTTTTCTCTTATTATAAAAGATAGGCAATGGTCCTTTGGAAAAGAGGAAGACACACATGTCAACAGAAGGATGGAAAGATTCATGCAAAGGAGGTGTGCACATGGGAAAACAGACACCCAGACACAGAGATTTGTGCACCCATGCTATATTTAAGTAATTATATAATCAAGATTTCTACCTTTCTTTTTAGATGCTTATGCATTAATTTCTCTCTTGTATGGGAGAAATACTGGATTGAAAATATTATTTAACCATTATTTTGTAAAAAGCTTAACTACAAGATGCTGAATGTATAATCTTATACTTCCAGTTTAAATAAGTGTGTTTAAGGCCATCCATGATACCTGTTTTTTGGGGGGAACAGACTTTTTTGTTTCTCTAATATGAAAAGAGCCTTATTTTAAAATGTTATGTTCTGCTAGCAGCTTGGCAACGTTATACTAACTATATAACATTTCCCACTACTCAAAAATGTAAGTTTAAAGCATAATGAAAAGAAGATTTATGGGATTGTTATTAGTAGCCACTATACTATTTCATCTCATGTTGTACAAAAGGCTTGATATAACATATTTAACTGTTGAAAAATTAGTTTAGCAACAAGATGCCAAATGAATAAACCTTTATACATTTATACAAAAATTTTAATGTATAAACATTTCCATAACTTGAAATATAGCTATATTGGGGAAAGTATGAAAGCAAGACCTATAGTTATGTTTGGGGAAAAGATTTGTCTTTTTCATTTCAGGATGTGTAGCCATTTTAATGGAATTAGGTTAATAGCTGCAAGATGTTGAATGCATGTATTTGCTCCATTACTTCAAATAAACAAAAAGCACATGTTTAAGACCTTGCAGTTTTGTTTAGAAAGAGGTATTTCAATTGCTTTCATTGTTAGACATATGTTTGATTTGAAAGTACCATGAAACTGTTCTTGTAAATAAGCTATGTTTAACCTTGTGAAAGCGAGATACATTGTTTATTTTTGAAGCAAATGAATATTGAGAGGAATGTATTATTAAAGCGTTATGTATTCGACGTAGCATCTTGTACATTTCACTATTGCAATGGGTTCACCTGTATCCTTATTTAAATAATTTGTTTTTCTCCTTCCCCTCCCCAAATTATACCAACATCAAATACAGTGAAAGCAGGGGTTGGTTATATGGTGGGGGAGGCACATACAAAGCAACGAAAAAATCACCTTATAAATATGTTAGAACAATAGCAAGAAAGAAAAACCACTTGAGTCTTTATCTTGGGGTTCATTTCACCTAACATCATCTTATCTGAACTTTGCTGCTCGTCTCAGACATACTAGTTATTGCAAGCAAGGGAAACCATGAGACCTATGTTTCTTTGGGCCTGGCTTACTTAATATAATTTTTTCCAAGTCTTTCCATTTCCTAACAAATGGGATGATGTCATTCTTTCTGATGGAGGCATAGAATTCATATATATATATATATATATATATATATATATATATATATATATATATATATATCTCACATTTTCTTGATCCATTCATCTACTGAGGGGCATCTGGGTAATGCTACAATAAACATAGTTGTGCTGGTTGCTTTAATATGGTTTTGTTTGTGATCATTCAGGTAAATGCCCAAAAGTGGGATTGCTGGATCATAAGGGAGCTCTATGTGGAGTCTTTTGAGGAACCTCCATACTGCTTTCCAAGGTGGTTGAACAAGTTTACACTCCCACCAACAATGCTGTAAAGTTCCCTTCTGTCCACATTCCCTCCAGCATCTGTTGTTATTAGATTTCTTGATTTTAGCCATTCTAACTGGGGTGAGGTGTCATCTCAATGTTATTTTGATTTGCATTTCTTTTGCTAGAGAGGTTGTACAAGATGCTAAGTCGAAAACCAAACCTTACAACTTTGGTGGGGGGGGGGGGTTGGGGGAGCAAGGTGAGTAGTTGTGGAGCTGGGAGGGCAGAGATGGATGGTAAGGGAAAAACAAAGGAAGAGGCAACAATGCTTGATAAGAAATTCACTCTTTACCTAGCTCATGTAATTTTAACTCCTCTGTACCGTATTTTCACTATAGAAAACAAAACAAAACAACAAAAAACATTAAAAAAGCATTATGTAACTGTTCTTCAATAAATGGTTTAGCAGCAAGATACAGAATCTATAAAGTGGTTCTATTTAGACATAAATGAAACCAGGCGACTTGAGGGTCTGGACTGGTGTGGGACAGTTGAGGGGAAAATGATGAATGATTAACATGCATTGTGCTTATAAACTGACATGCAGAATTAAACTCCATAACTATTCTTAAAATATTGAAGATATTATCTTCAAATTAAAGATAATAGGATCAACAATTAATGAAACAAAACCCAAATATGAATATAATCACTAACAGAATTGAAAAGAGATGACTGTTCTCTGATAATAGTTTTGGAATTTAACACTCCATTATTGATAATTGAGAAGGATCATACACATTCAATGTAAGATCAATGTGTAACTGGAAGGGTTATACAACCACACATAAACAAACACATACACAATAACAGTAGAATGGTAGCAGTACAGTACACCTTTGTTTGGTTTTCTTTCCATTGGTACTGAAGACTAAGCACACAGCCATACACGTGCTAATAATTCCTCCACTACTTGAGATATTGCCTCTACCCTTTTTGTTTTAGTTTATTTCTCAGATAATGTCTTGCTTTTCTTCTGAGGGGCAACTTAAGGTCACAATACTTCTTCCTCCAGCATACGTGAGATTTCAGGTGTGTACCAAACACTTGGATTGTTTTATATGATGGTGTTCAATATATATTTCACTTGGACATTTATCTTAGCTCCATATATCAGGTATTAGAGGCATATGTACTACTACACCTGACAAATATTGTTTACATGTGTACATGCACTGCTATCCAACATTTACTTTATGTTAAATAACAAAATGTCAGTAACTCAAACACATTTATAAGGAAAAGCATCATTAAAACCATTACAAGAGATAAGAAAGGACACCACATGTTTGGAAATTATAGCATAAATGCATTAAATATTATTCCAATCTAAAATAAATCTAAAGATAGACAACAAAAGAAAAACCACAGAGTCATAATTACAAAAAAATGAACCACATATACTAAACAGCCAAAGATGTAATGAAGGAATTAATAACTAGATACCAATGAAAATGAACAAACAACATTATAAAACTTGTGGAATACAGCAAAGTCCATGTGCACAGGGAGATTTACACCTCTCTGCACTTACGTCCAGCAAACCTCGAGTCAATAACCTATATTTACACCTTGAACAACAAGAGAAAGAAAAGAAAACTAATTTAATACTTAACAGAAGTAAAGAAATAATAAAATTTTAGACCAGAAATAATCAAGCCTTATAAAATTGTTCTTCATTTTCTTTAGACTTAACATTTATATGTGTTTGATATTCTTACAAAGATAAATTTTACTTCACTGCTTATGTCATTCTGTTCTCATTTTATGGATTTTCTTAATTTCTGGTCACCATAGGGATTTTATTTAACGTCTTAAAGTTATAACATTCCAAATTAAGCTTATATTAGCCTAAATTCAATGATGTTCCTCAAACTCTTTCTTTACATACTTTTATTTATTAATATTAAAAATCATTAATATCAAACTTGCATCTTTACGTGTTTTATTTTTTTAATGTACTATTTACTCATTAATCTTTGGTCACACAGAAACTAAATTTTAAAAACTATAACATTGTCATAATAATTTAACTTTAATTATTGTAATAATTATAACTTCTTACAAAATTATATTCACGGATCTATTTTCTCATATATCTCTGTATTATACTTTAGTTCCCCTTTTCAACTTGCAGAACTAACTTCAACATTTCTTGGAGGACCGAACTAATGCTAAAGGATTAATATTGATCTAAAATATCTGTTGAGACATTCAGTATTAAAGGACAGGATTTTGGGCAAATGTCCTTTATATTCTCCCATCTGAAAATATCAATCTCCTTTCATCTCAAACAAGGTTCTAATAAGAAATCTGAAAATCCTATTGAAAATAACCAATTTATTTCTCCTTGGTCTTTTAAGATTTTCTGGGGTTTTTGACAGTTTTGTTGTATTTTAATATAGATTTAAATTTATCATAGTTGTAATTCACTTAATTTATATTTTACTTTCCTGTCTTTCATCAAATTTGAGATATTTTTGCTACTTGTGAGGGGCTGATGAAGGAATGCTGGCTCCAGGTCAACCTGAGAATAAAAGTTTGTGAGATTAATCTTATTCAGTGACTTGGCATGGTACACTTATTATTCCAGCTACATGGGAAACACAATGGCTTAGTGCAGGAGCATGCACCTGTTATTCCCTGGGACCTAGGGAAGCATAAGTAGGGAATGTGACTCAGCCTAACCTGGACATAAAGCAGGATTTTCTTCATATATAACTAAAACATAAAGAAATCGGAGTTGTAGATAAAGTGGTGTACTACTTACCTTATAAGCATGAGACCTTGAGTTTAATCGCTAATAAGAGTTGGGCACAGAGAAGAAGAAGGAAAAAGAAAAGGAGGAGGAAGTGATGGAGGAGGAAGAAGAGGAAGAAAGAAGTGAGAGAAAGGGTTGAGAGGCGCGTCTCAAGAGGTAAAATAGCTTGTCTTGTAAGAATTTGAGTTAAAAAAAAGTGGGATATTTGTAGTCATTATATTTTCAAATGAATTTTTTTAATATATATATTTAGTGTAACGCTACTGTACAGAGGGGTTACAGTTACATGAGCAAGGTAATGAGTCCATTTCCTATCGAGCATTGTTTTCCCCTGCCATCCCTTTCCTCCCCAACTCCCCAACTCTGCCTTCCCCCACAAAGTTCATTTTCATTTTCAACATACTGTCTTGTACATCTTGTTGTTACAATGGGTCATCTTGTATCCTTCTTTCAGCATTTTTTTATTCCCTTCCCCTCCCCAAATTAGAAAAATGTATACACAAGATGCAAGACATCAGAATCAAATACAGTAACAATGGGTTATACAATGGAGAAGTAACATACAAAGAAAGAAAGAAAGAAAGAAAGAAAGAAAGAAAAAAACAATCACTCAGTACTTTATAAGTACATTAACAAGAACAGCAAGAAAGATAAAAATCTCTTGTGTCCCTATCTAGGGGTTCATTTTACTTAGCATCAGCTTATATGGTCATATGTGCTTAGCTTTTGACCTCTTCTGCCTGTCCTAGACATATATTAGTTATTTCAGATAAGGGAAACCATAGGACCTATGTTTCTTTGGGTATGGCTTACTTCACTTAATATAATTTTTTCTAAGTCTTTCCATTTCCTAACAAATGGGGTGGTGTCATTCTTTCTGATGGAGGCATAGAATTCCTATATATACATATATAGGAATACACACACACACACACACACACACACACACACACACACACACACACACACACACATATCACATTTTCTTGATCCATTTATCTACTGGGTTGGTTCAATATCTTAGCTAGGTGAATAATGCTGTGATAAGCAGAGTTGTGCTGGTAGCTTTAGTTTGGCCTTATTTGTGATCGTCAAATGAACTTTTGACCATTTTTTTTCTTGGCTCATAGAAAGCATATTTCATCTCCTTGATAGTTTCTGACTGATTCCTTAAATTTTGCTGCCTGTCCTCAATCTGTTTCTCAAATTTACTAACTTCAACTATTAGTCATATTTTAATGTTTTGTTGATGCTCTAGCTTGCATTCAGAGTTTGTCATTTGCTTCTTAGTTTTCTTACTCACAAGAGGCGCTTTACCAGTGAAAACTCCAGGCCTTCAGCCTGACTTTTATGGTTGAGTATGTAGTCACACTGATGTTTCTTCCAGGGCTAGTACTAACCAAGTCCTTCAGATCTCTGGACTCTGAATAGTTAGGTTAGTCTTAAGCCACAGAAACTCAGTTTCTAAACATTAAACAATTTTTTCTTTCTTTTCTTATTTTTGTCGGTTGTGGGGCTTGAACTCTGGGCCTGGGTGCTAGCCCTGAGCTCTTCAGCTCCAAGTGAGTGCTCTACCACTTGAACCACAGAGCCACTTCCAGTTTCCTGGTGGTTAATTAGAGATAAGAATCTCATGGACTTTCCTGCCTGGGCTGGCTTTAAACCAGAGTCCTCAGATCTCAGCCTCCTGAGTAGCTAGGATTACAGACATGAGCTACTGGCGCCTGGCTAATCAATCTTTTCTTATATACACATTTTTTATTGTAAAAATATTGTACAGAGTGGTTACAGTTACATGAGCAAGGTAATGAGTACATTTCCTATCATACATTGTTAGCTCCTCCTTTGTTTTTCCCCTACCATCCCTTCCTTCCCACCTCCACAACTATACTCCCCCACCTAAATTGTAAAGTTAATTTTTCAACATAATGTCTTGTGCATCTCATTGTTACAATGAGTCAACCTGTATCCCTATTTAAGCATTTTGTTTTAAAATCAATTCTTTTTCTACCTTTTTGAATATGCTTTTGATTTTCTCCAGTGAAGTTTTCATTCTAGCTATCATACCTTATAAGTCTGGAATTTCTTTTTGCTCTAAAACAATAAAAGTATTTTTCTTTGTTGACATTCTCCTTATTTTTATAGTGGTGTCTGGCTTCTCCATCTTTCTGTGGCTCTTCTTAAAACCAATTATTTTAAGCTCTTTGTTTAGGTAGTTGACCGTCTAATTAATTTTTCTTTGAATTTATCATAATCCTGATTTTTAAGCTTGGATTTCCAGTTGGGAAACTGGACATTTGTCAGTCTTTATCCTTTGATATTTCTGAGTTCATTATCTTTTGGGTTTTCCTATTGTAGTCATTCACTCTATTAGGAAATAAGAGTGAAAGGGCAAAGTTAAGGTCTGATTTTCAAAATCCAAAAGAGCAATCAGTAATAACAATCCATCTATTATGTTTATCATAAATTACCGAAGGTATTATCAATATAGTTTGGTCCATATATACACATAGACACTTAAGCTATTCCACTAAGACCCTCAAAATATTTTTTCAGTATGAGAGCACTACTACTAAGTGTAAAGTACAAATCCTACTATTTAAGATGATATTTATATAACTGATTTACTTTAGATGAATATCGACAATGATAATAGAAAAAGCTATGAATATTAAATAACTTTAGAAAAACAGTGTCATTTAATGATGGATTTTTTTCTCTGTTGGCTTTGACATTGTTAGATTATCATCATGATGTGCTGCTTTGCTTGATTCTTTCTTTGTTTTTCAGTATTTAGCTATGGTTAGTCTCACACCAATAACTTTTATTCCTGCTTCCTAAGTGTTGTGCTTACAAGCATGCATAAAATGCATAATGGGTATCTTTATTTTTTTTAATTTGTGTTGGTGCTGTTTTTTTTTTCTCGGGGTCTGGGTGCTATCTCTTATCTTTATTGCTCAGTTATTGCTCTCTTATTTGAGCCAAAATTCCATTTCTGGCAATTCTCAGACTCAAGCTAAGATTACAGGTCTCACACACTAGCACCCAGCATGTACTTCTTTTTATATGTAAGCTTATCATATTTTTACAAATTTTATCACCTTTGAGATTTGTAAACATTATTAACTACTATGTTGGTTCCTTATGTACTTGAGAAAATAAACAAGAATCAAATAATATCATTATATAGTTAACATTTTCAGAATCTAAAAATTATTACACCATTTAAGACTAATTATATTAATAGGTTCTTGCATCAGTAAAGCAATATCAGCAAGTATTAAAATTTCAAAATTTAATTTTAACTGTCACATGATGTTATAGCATTTCTGCAATAACAGTCCTACTGTATTCATCCTTGTAGATTCTACATACTATATACTGGTCTGAACGTGATTTCTTGTCCTTCTTATGAAACAGTATCTTTAAATCCAAGAGTATATATACTCAGGAGAGTAATTTACTCTTAAAAATTATATCTAAATGTGAGCCAATTATATTTTAACCCATCCTACCTACTTTCTTTTTATATGTTTTTCACAGCCCTAGAATTCAGTTTGCATCATAACAAATCATATGTGTATTTGACTTTTCTACTCTCAGTGAGATTTCTCTCACAATTTAATATTATAAAAATAATCAGCTCTACATATCTAAATCTAGAAGATGACTCATTTACTGATTCTGGGCATTAAGCCAAAATTTATCATCATATATATTTTACCTATTTATGAAACTAGATGAAAACAAAAACATAAGATAATAAATACAGAATATTTGATTAATGCATGGTAACAAAACCATCCATCAATTACACCAAAATGTATGTAAATGCTGTAAAATGAGTCTCTATAATTATAAAGATTAATATATTTTGAATTCTCAATATTTTCTAATGAAGCATTACTTAGTGAGATCATTAAGAAAAGTCCTATTTAGACAGAGATTCAGAACTCAAGATTTAATAAATTGCTAATATTATATTACCCCCTTTTGCTTAGATAAAAAAAATATATGAAAACAGGGTTTATACCATGGAGAGGGACATACAAAGCAACAAAGAAATCATCTAATAAATATGTTAGAAACAATAGCAAGAAAGAAAAACCATTTGAGTCCTTATCTTGGGCAACAATGAGATGTTATGTTATGTCAAAAAACGAACTTTACAACTTTGGTGCAGTGGGAGGGGGGTGTGGAGGGGAGATGGGAAGGGATGGTAAGGGGAAACAAAGGAGGAGGCAACAATGCTTGATAAGAAATGCACTCATTACCTTTCTCATGTAATTGTCACCCCTCTGTATGGTATTTTCACAATAAACATATATATATATATATATATATATTATCAATATGAGCAGGCACTGATAGCTTATGCCTGTAGTCCTGATCACTCGGGAGTCCAACACTTGGAAGATCTTTTTTTCAAAGCTTGGCTGGGGATAAAAGAGGCATGAAGTTCATTCTCAATTAATAGCAGTGGTGTGTGCCTGTTGTTCTAGCTATAAGTAGCTGAAATTGAGATCATGTTTCCAGTCCAACTCAGAAAAAAATGTCCAACTCAGAAAAAATGTCCATCAGAGTATTATCTCTATTATATGAAACATGCTTGTGCTATTAGCTATATTAGGAAGTATAAAATAGGAAGGTCGTGGTCTAGGTTTACTCCTGGGCCAGAAGATGGACTATATCTCAAAATAAAAAATCACTAGTACTAAAGAAGGACTTAAGCAATGGCTCAGGTGGAAATGCAAGGAAAGCCCTTAATTCAAGTATAACAGAGAAACACAAATGACTAACAGGGAGATATACCATGGAAACCATATTTCTCACTGTTAGTCACAGATAAAAGGGACATTCTGGAAAGAACTCTGTGATAATGATGAATTATCTGTACCATCTTCCTTTGTAAGTTTCATATTATTTTATAAAAATATCCAGAGAGCACTTTGAGATTATTATCAAAAAATAATAAACAAGAAGTTCTAAATTGAAAATATGGATCAAAGTCTATCGATAATACCTTCTGGAATTTAAGCCAAAATTATTAGCCAAACACCATTATTTTATTTCTAATTAAATTCCTGTAAAGGAAAGTATAAGAATTGTCTGAGGGTGAATTTTCTCATTTCTAGGATCATATAGAAAAGATTTGCAAATCAGATGACAATTAAAGAACCATGTTTTCAAAGCATGATGAGCACAAATCATTTAATTGATTTTACAGCACTCCAGAAGGGCTGTTAGCAAGTAGAAGCAAGCTGGACCATCAACATAGAGCATTTTTCTTACCAACGGCAAAAACAGCAACAGCAAAAAAAAATTGGCTGTGATCTTAGGAGTTTCAATTCATTTGTTACAGTGAAGAAGAGTTCTGAAAATAAATCAAGCAATTTCAGTCTTTAACTCAAATTTTCATACATACACATAAAACATGTATTTTTTGCAGTCATGGTAATTGAACGTGGCCTTCCATTTGCTAACTTGGTTCTCTCTTACCTAAGGCATTCACCAGTCTTTTCTTTGTTTTACTTGTTTTTAAATAGGACTTAGATTTTTTTCTCAGAGCTGTCTTTAGAATCTGAATCTCTTCCTTACACTGGCATAGGAAGGCATGTGCTTGTATTACAGGCATGTTTGACCACATCTAGCTTTTTGGTTGAGAGTATCTCACTAACATTCCCTGTCTAGCTTTGAACCAAGAACCCTTCAATTTCTGACTCCTGAGTAGCTGATAATTCAGGAATTTTCTGCCACAAACATCCCTATAAGCATTTTTGAAGCTTTGATTTTGTGCATTTCTTAATATGAGAAAGTAATTTACAATGACTGCAATTTGAAAAAAAAGTACAGCATTATTCAGAATATCTATTGCTTTTGGATTTCAAAATCAGTGATCTTTTTCTTAATGGTAAAATAGACTGTGAAGTGTCAGTAAGCTTCATGGATCAGAAACTATCCATATCAATATACTATCCAGTATTAATACACTAGATCTTAGTGACTCAGTGATTTCTGTTGAAAATTCATAACATTCAAGTTTCAATTGTTTCCAAACCCTAATAAAAATTCTAGTTATTTGCCAGCACAGTGAAAATAAGTTAGAAGTTGTTTCTGCATAGTTGTAGAACAACTTCCTCGTAATTGTGATATCAATTGATTGGCCATTCCTAATTCTTGAATGTGCTTTCCTATATGAGAATCAGGAACTATCTGTGCTAACTAAAATTTAAACTTATGTGTAATATAAAAAAGTAGATTCTCAATGACTCTATATACGGATCATAGGTCCCATTTTGAAGCACACAAATAAATATAGAACATTCTTCTAACCATAGAGAGTTACAAAGAAGAAGCTGTTCATATTTTTTCTGAAAGAGTATTGCTGTAATTAGGAACATTTGAGTAGAGCCATTGAGTCTGTTAAATAGCTATTTGCATCTGATTTTGGTTATAAGTTGATTTCATTTATATTCTCATCAATAATGGGATCATGGTTCATAACCCCCTCCTGGGTATGGGGGACAGCAAATTGTTATATATAAAAGAACCAGTGAATTGTGCTTTGTACAGAAAAATCAGAAGCACTGGTTTGCAAATGCATTAAAATATTTATAAAAATAAGTATTTTTAAGGGAAGAATTCAGGGCCTGGGTGTTGTCCCTGAGTTATTTTGCTCAAGGCTAGTGCTCTCCTGCTTGAGCTAGAATTCTACTTCCACCTTTTTCATTGTTACTTGGAGATAAAAATCTCACAAATTTTCTTGCTCCAGCTGGCTCTGCACTGCAGTCCTCAGTTCTCAGCCTTTGGAATAGCTACATTTAGTTATCAGCGCTCAACAATAGCAAAGTTTTAACTGAAATGAGTGATTTAATCTTCTATAAGACTGTCTACTGAATCTCCACATCTAATGGGAGTTAATCTAAAGAGGACATTGTGATGTCCACCAAAAGAGAAGTGAAGCTGAGTTGGATCTACTTTATATAACCCCAGCAATAACAACCTATAATACCTCAGGAATTTTTCAGTTTCAGAGAATGATCTAACACTAAAGAACTGTTTCATTATTATCATTTTTTCAGTACTGAGGTTTGAATTTAAGGCTCTGCTTGTGGTAGACAGGCATTCTACTAATTGTGTCATGTCCCTATCATTCCTCCTCTCTTCTTTCTTTCTTTCTTTTTTTTTTTTTGAATAGACATTTGCTTTTTCCTGGGTTGACTTGAACTCCTCAGTCATTTTTCTTAATACTTCCTGCATAGTGTGATGACATGTAAACTTCACTCTGTCCAGGTCTTTATTAAGAACAGCATCTCATGAACTGTTTTGCTCAGACTGTACTTGAACAGTGATCATCCTGATCTCAGGTTAAGAAATAGCTAGGATTACAAACATGAAAAATTATTAACAACTGTCATCTATTATCTCTTGACTAGGTTCTACCTCAGGGTTTATTATATAATTTTATATTAGTATATAAAATGGAAATTTCATCTTGATGATGATATCTTGAAGAGGATATAAACTATATCAAACATTCTATATTGTTCAAATAGAACTCCAAAACACTAAATTTACCCTTCTTGCTAGGAAAAAATTGAAACATTCAAAGTTCAAAATGATATTTTAGAAGTCTGAATATATATGCCAGTGGAAATCTAGATTTTATTTTATTTTACTTACCATAATTTTGTTTAATAATACTTACATTCTCTACTTCCCAGTAAAATGTAACCACAGCTAAAATCTTATCTATAAATTCTTCCAGTTATAGTCAGAGAATATGCTTTAACATAACACTTACTTATGAAATTATTTTTCTATGTTTTTACTTTCTCTTTGATATTACTTTTTCAGTGAGCTTTTTTTTTAATACTGTGGATATTTTCATTATTTGTGACTTAAAAAATAATTGTAACTCATTATATTTGTAAAGAAAGGACTGGGAGAAACAACAAAAAGAAAACTCACATTGGGTGCCAGTGGCTCATGTTTGTAATTTTTGATACTTAAGGAACTAAAATCTGAAGATTATGATTCAAAGCCAGCTCATTCAGGAAATTCTATGAAACTCTTATCTCCAAGCCACAACAGCAACAAAAGCCAGAAAGTGGAGCTGTGGCTGAAGTGGTAGAGTGCTAATACTTGAACAAAAATGCTCAGGGATAACACTCAGGCCTTGAGTTCAAAACCCAAGGACTGGCACATAAAACATATAAGAAACAAAAGAGAAAAAAGGGAATTGAAAAGAAAACTCACCTGCTGCCTTTGAAGGTCTCACGTGCTCTAGGCCTACACTATTACCCAGTGGCATTTCTAGTATTGTTCACTCACATCATGAAGCCTGTTCAAAGGATTCCACACTTTAGTAATTTTCATAGTTGTGTCCATAAATTCACTCATGGTTAGTCTTGTTCAGAAATCCTTTTATTTTCATCTTGCCACTTTCAACACTAAAGATATTAGCAAATTGAATATTATAGTTTTAGTTAGCCTCATTATATTTCATATGACATTTTTTACTTTACATCCCACAAAATAGAATACATGAATAATACAAATAATAAATCTAATGACATATTATTTTTATGGAAATGATGTTGGGCTTCATTTATCTTATGGCAACATAAATACAGAATATTTCTTCTACAGCTTCAGTCAGCATCAGAATTACCACGATCTTAAAATTGAATCCTGAGCTTGAGCCTCAGAAATCCTGATTCATTTTGACTGAAGTAAGACCTAAGAATTTACACTTTTAATAAAGTTCTCATGTGGTAATTATGCTACTAGACCAAAGATCACACTTTGAAAAACATATTTAGATGCTAAGTTTACTGAAATTTTGTTTTGGGCATATACAGATATAACATGTATAATTGATCAGTCATTTTTAAAGGACAGGCTGGCTGCAAAAGAAATTCATGAAGAGAAATCATCATCTGTAAGGATATAATAGCAAGCACATTTTTGATGTAACATCCTCCTAGAAGTTGATAGATCTCACTTTCCACTCAGATATATATCTTTTCATGTGTCTGTTGGCTATACACAATAGTTTAAAATGTCTTAAAAATGTCTATTGGAGTATTTTGCTAAGTATTTTTTATTGATTTTATGGATTTGGTTACTTATTTTTAGATCTTTATCAAAATACATTTTGATAATAGTGCTATATGAGATCTGTTATTTGAAAATATTTCCTTCCATTATTTTGTGAACTCTTTTGCTCCATTAGTACTGCACACAAGTATTTTACTTAATTCTGATGAAAATAAATTTTTGTATATTTTTTATTTTTATTTCTTTAGGGTCTTTAAAAAATCATTTTCCCATTCAATATTAAGGAATTTTCTCTTAAGCATTTTTCAAAATCTTAGTTTAGTTTGTGCAAGTAGTTCTCTCCATCACATGGCTTTATTTTAGATAAGAAGTGATAGCTAAATTCCAAGTTCATTCTTCTGCATAGAGTATCTAGTTTTTATCTAAGACCATATCTTCAGAGATCATTATTCCTCCAGGGAATAGTCTTGGGAACATTTGATAAAAAGGTCACTGTTCACTTCTAGAATCACTACTCTGTTCTACTGGTTTGTATTTCATTCCTAGATATTACTCTCTTGAGTACTATATATTTGCATAATTTTGAAATTCTGAAGTCTGTATCTTGTTAATTTATTCATTAACGTATTACTTTTACTATTTTAGTCTCAAAGATGCCCTATAAATTTTCAATGAATTTTTTTAATTTCACAAAACAATATGCTGTGAATGAACTTTGCAACTTGGGGGTAAGGAAGTGAGAGCAAAATGAAGGAGTGGGTAAGAGTGTTTGACAAGAAATTTACTCACTACGTATGTAACTGTAAAAAATAAAAACTGAAATTTTTATAGGAATTTTACTGAGTTCTTAGGTCATACTTGGTAAAATTCACATCTAAAATATGTAATGTTAATGTTTTAATATTAATGTTAATATTTTCAATTTGTAAAATGTCTAGTACTGGTTAAAATGCTACAAAATAAGCTTCTCATGAAGTTATTAGAAAAATTAACCATGATTATTTTGGAATAAATTGGCAATGCCTATTAATTTTAAAGCATATATATCTTTATTGCAACAACTCTACTTATATATTCTATTTTATAGAAATATAAGGAGAATACTAACCAGACACTAAAATATCTATTGAACCACTGATTATAATTGCAAAAAAAAATACAAAAGCCATTCAATTAGAGAACTGTTGAAAAAGGGGTAAAATACTGATATTGGCATATTGTAAAAAAAAATAAGAGTAAAAGATTAAATAACATCAATTTACATGGCTGTTTACTGGAAAGATAAAATGGTTTGAGAATACTGGTAAATGGAGACAACAAAAACATGATACAGGGAGTTATTTTATGTATCTGTATAATAGTGGTGCAAGTACCTTTGTAGAGATTTTTTTCAGAAGTAGAGGTCATAATAAGCTGATTCTTTTGAAGTTCAAAAATGTGTTCATTTAATTTAGCACTTTTAGTCATCGCTGAAAAATACAAAAACATGTATTATTTAAATATACCAGAAATTTACTAATTTCAACTTTATATAAGGTAAAATAAATCTTGATCCCCTTGTTGTGAAGGACAGATTCTTACACAAAAATTTTAGCTGGTTTAAATAAAGTAGATTAACCAACACAAATGTTTTCCTTCTGATTTTCCTTGCCAAGCAGTCTGTTGTGTTTGGTGTAACTCAACAAAACAAACATCAAACTGTACATTGTGATGCACTTCTCTCAATGCTCAAGAGACAGCGGCAACTAAGCCACAATTTTAAGTCCAGCTTACAACAAACTAATGCAACATCTTGCCTCAGGAAAAAGAGGAAGAATAAACATTTTATATACAAGTGTCAGAAAATCATGGTAGTCATTAAAACAAAAATCTTGAGAAATGAAATTTTAATTTGTCAAATAGATTTTTACGTCTGTATAAAACTATAACCAATGTTTTTTTTTTTAAATTGATACTCCCTGGGGTTGGGAAGGTAGCTCAGTGGTAGTGCACTTGCCTTGCATGCCTGAGCCCTGGGTTCGATTCCTCAGCACCACATAAGCAAAAAAGAGAAAAAGCCGGAAGTGGCACTGTGGCTCAAGTGGTAGAGCGCTAGCCTTGAGCTGAGGAGCTGAGGGACAGCACCCAGGCCCAGAGTTCAGGCCTCACAATCGGACCCCCCCCCCCCAAAAAAAAGAAATTTAAAATTGATACTCCCTGAGTAAAGAATCAGTCTATGAATGGAGGTGAATTCTTTTTCTAATTATTATTTATTTATTTATTTTGTTTTGTTGGTCTTGAGCGCTGTCCCTCAGCTCTTCAGCTCAAGGCCTAGTGCTCTACCACTTGAGCCACAGTGCCACTGCCAGTTTTCTGATGGTTGATTGAAGATAAGGGTCTCACGGACTTTCCTGCCCTGGCTGGCTTTGAACAACGATCCTCAGATCTCCGCCTCTGGAGTAGCTAGGATTACCAGCGTGAGCCAGCGGAACCTGGCTAAAATTACTATTTTTAACATACATTTTAGCACTGTTAAAGAATAAATGGTAGGAAAAGTGTTGTGTTAAGACCATCCACTACATTCCTTTTTCTGCATGAAAATAAGACAAAATTCTCCAGTGTGTGGCACTACAGAGAAGATGGTTGGTAATATGGACAGCCATAGGACTGTAATAGTAAATAACAAGAAAGTTGTAAAATAGGACATCCAGAAATACTGAAATGTAGATTTATAATAAACTCTAATCAAATCAGTAAGACATGGAAGGTTCTCACAATGCAGATAAAAAGAAAAAGGAACACAATTTGGGTATCCTGATAGAAGCAAAAAGAAGGTACAAATAGCTGGCACCTACAAAACCTTACAATGGAAATCTTGTACCATGCAACAAGCAAAAGCCAAAAATTTAAAGCATTTAAATTGTGATGTTTTTGAATTTATAAAAATTAATATTAAGACACTGAATCATGGACCTAGATAAATCAACAAACACAAAACATAAGAAATCCTAATAAAATCCTATAATATTCACTGTGCAGTAAATAAAATTAAGTTAAAAACCTTAAAAATTTGGAAGTCATTTTATCTGTAAATGAACAAATTTATATTTGCAACCATAGTTTCTTAGAAAATCCCACAAGCAAGAAAAACTACAGTACTTTTTTAATATTTGGAAACCAAACTGTGGAAATATCCTTTATGTACAAAGATAAATTAACCCTTCTCTGGCAAGTACAAATGAGGAAATTTGTTTCCAGTAGAACTAATTTAAAATAAAGGTTAAAAAATTATTATTCAGAGAAAAAGTTATGTAGGTTAGAAATCATAGACATAATGAATAAAAAACATTTTTTAAATTTAAAGATACTATATTACTATAACTAAGTTTCTACTTAAATCAGATGAATTAAAGCAATAATAGGACTGGAAAGAGGAATATGATTTATTTTGTTTTTATTCTGGTCCTGGTGTTTTTGTTTTGTTTTGTTTTGTTTTGCCAGTCATGGGGCCTGAACTCTGGGCCTGGGCACTTTGCCCCAGCTCTTCAGCTCAAGTCTAGCACTCTACCACTGTAGCCACAGCACCACTTCCAGCTTTTTGTGCTTATGTGCTGTTGAGAAATCTAACCCAGGGCCTCATGCGTGCAAGGCAAACACTACCACTGAGCCACCTTCCTAGTCCCATGGTCTGGGTGTTTGAACTCAGGGCTTGAGTGCTGCAATAGCTGAGCGCTATCCCTAGCCTGAGCTGCCACAGCTCCATTTCTGGCTTTTTTGTGGTTAATTGGAGATAAGATTCTTACAGACTTTCCTACCCAAGCTGGCTTTGAACTGTGATCTTCAGATTTCAGCCTCTTGATTAGCTAGCATTATAGATATTAGTCACTGACACCCAGATTATATTTGCTTTTTAATATTTGACCCACAAATAAAAACATATGATGTTTTTTGGGAATAGCTTTGGGTTGGAATAACTTATTTTTATCAGTATAAATATAAAATGCAAGCCTTTAGATATCCAATAAAAAGGAAGAAATAAGCAGATAAAATATACTAAGAGAAGGATATAAAATAGGAGCATATGAAGTGTCCAATTAAAACAGAAAAGTAAAATAAGTGTGAGAGAACAAAATGAGAAGAGAGAGTAAGGGGCATAAATAGAACACAGGGACATAGATGAGATACATTAATAGAACTAGGTCAAAAAGCAATTAAATATCAATGATCAAAATACCAAAAAGAAATAAAGCCCAATTTCTTTTATGTAAGTGGTATTAGTTTTAAAATAAGAAGCTATGTTAACTTTAGATATAGTATTATTCAAACAAGAAAAATTATTAGAAGAAAATAATAACATTGTACAATGATTAAAAAGAAATTCAATTCTCCAACAGAATAGGATATTAAATATGTAAGTGGAATCCTAATAGCACTACACATAGAAGTATTTACTATTTTATATGCTTCCACTTTTTATCCTTGTCTTAGCATGTTAGGTTCTTTTTTTACCCCCACCAGTCCTGGAGCTTGAACTTGGGGCCTGGATTCTGTGTCTGAGCCTCTCAGTGCTCCAGACTATTACAGTGCCACCTCTGCCTTTTTCTGAGTAGTGTATGAGAGATAAGAGTCTCACAGACTTTCCTACCTGGGTTGGCCTGGAACCATGATACTAGATCTCACTCTTCCTGATTAGCTAAGATTACAGGTGTGAGCCACTGGCCACCTGGCTTAGCATGTTAGTTTTGTCTGTTTATTTCTTCTTTAGTGATACAAATGATACTACTTTTAAAATAAGAAGTAAGAAGCTAAGCAAACTGTCATAATACCATATAACTGAAGAGAGGATCCAAAAAGGTGGCAATTATACAAAATGGGATGTTATTAAGCACTAGAAAAAATGAAATTGTGGTATTTTCATGAAAATGAGTGGACATTTTTATATTAAGAATTTTAAACAAGGTTCAGAAAAAAATCCACATGTGTTTTCTCTCATATATTGATGGTAGATATAAAAGATAACATGTGAAAACACACGTGGAAGTATATATACATATATAGAAAGAAGAATATGTTTATAATTATGAGATTGAGGGAAAAAGAGTGAGAGAAAGAGTAAACAGAATCATAGAGGACGAACAATGTACAATATTATTGCATGTGCATATGAAAATGGCATAAAGAAACAAAACTGTTGAATTGTAGTGGTTAAGTGGTATGAGAAAGATAGGAGTAAATGAAGGATTTAATTGGATTAAAGTCCTCTATATACATTTCTGAAATATCATGGTGAAACTACTATGAACAATAAATGCACCCTAAAAATAAGTATATGACAAGAATGGAAAACAAGCTCAATCTAGGGACTGGTTGATAGTGTGAGGGGAAGGGGAAATGGAAAGGTTGAAAAGGGTGATTATGACCAAAATACTTGTGTATCTGTGTGAGAAAGGCACAATTCAGCTTGTTGAGATTTATTGGTGAGGGAGCAGGAGTGGATAAGACAAATTGACAAAAGGGGTGAGTTGTATGTACATATGGATATTTCAAAATAAGATACCCCCGTTAAACTAGTTTATGTTAATAAAATAAGTAGGAAGAATAATAAAAGAGAAACAACTGCATATACACTATGAAAAAATTTAGTATAAAAATCTGAGAATAAGAATAAGGAAAGACTGTTGGGAAACATGCATACAAATTTCTAGATTCAGGGGCTGGGAAGGTGGCTCAGTGGTAGAGTGCTTGCCTTGCATGCTCAAGGCCCTGGGTTCGATTCCTCAGCACCACATAAGCAAAAAGAAAAAAGCCGGAAGTGGCATTGTGGCTCAAGTGGTAGAGCACTAGCCTTGAGCTGAAGAGCTGAAGGACAGTGCCCAGCCCCAGAGTTCAGGCCCCATGACCAGACCCCCCCCCAAAAAAATTCTAGATTCAAAGCATAAAAGGAAATATTTTACAGGCTTCCAAAAGACAAAAGATTGTCTTCAGAAGGTCAAATTAATATTGGTCTCATATACATACAATATCAGAAATCTGGAGATAATGGAAGGACTGTATTAATGGGAATGAAAGTAGAAGACAAAATACATCCAGCTTAGAGGTTTTCTAAGTTAAAAAAATGTAAATGCAGCAATAACAACCAAGCTCCATTTAATTCAATTTTAGAGCACACACATTCTTATCTTTTAAATATACCTTTAAATTGTATAACATTCAAAAAGACTATAAGTTTACTACAAATATCAATAAATTTCAGAAACAAAATTTTACAGATAGCATTCATTTTTCTTGAGAAAGCAATTTTTCTTAGTGTTAGTCCTTAAATGTTTTATTGTAAGAATTTCATATATGTATATGTACAGCGAACACATTTATCCTCAGTATCCTCCCTTCCCCACTCCCCCACCTGTTCATTCAATTTCAGTTTTCAAATAGTCATTTAACTTTCATGAATTTTCATACAAATGAAATATTCATATTTGAAAAGTAAATAATGGCCAAAGTTGAGTAATTTAATTAAAACTCATAAATATATGATTAACATCTACTTCATGGGGTAAATCATAATAGAATCATTAAGTTAGCTGAAAAATAATGAATACTTCAAATGAAGAAGAAATGAAAGCCAGTAATATTTTGAATAATATTTAAAACCATTTTATACAAGTTGTATTGGTTGCTTAAAGCAAAATACCAAAAGAACTATTTCAAATAAAATTTGTAAAATGACAAAAAATGAAAAATATGTTACAAAGAAGTTAATTTAGTTAGCAAAGTAAAAAAGTAACTGGGAAGAATGAATAAAACCAAAAGTTGGACTTAAAACGTCTAATAATGCAGCTGAAAATCATAATGAGCATGGTAGTAGAATACCTTTATTCTACTTTATTGTGATTTTTAAAAAATCACAACACTATCAACAACAAACAATATAACCACAGTTACTGAAGACATTCTAGTCTTCCTCAATAATGCTTAATAATTCAATATGAAATCTAATAACTGAGCATTTTGCAAGGCAAAATTAAATTATAACGATAAACACTAGAAAGCTAAGCTAATTAGTTGTTATAAAAGACACTGGAAATGTAATCGTGTTATATTTTTGAAAGTGTCATTTATAGTTGTAAGTTTGTATTTAAATTCTATCCAATGAGAAAATATGTCAATATGACTTAAACTATTCCTTAATGTGAAAATATAACTTTGATCAATCCAAATGTATCTATACTTTCCATTTTTGTGTCTTTGGGGTCAATAAAAACTTACTACTAAATCAAGCGTCAAGGGATTTTCCCTTGAGTTTTCTTATCAGACTTGTATAGATCAGCTTTTACATGTAATACTTTCATCCATTTGAATTTATTGTGAGTATGTCATGACAGCTAAACCCCAACTTCATCATTCTACATGGAGTAGTTTTTCTACCACTATAGATTGCAAAGACTGCACTTTCCGACTGCATAGCTTTGGTAACATTTAACTAATCTTCCGTTTATTTCTGGAATCAATGTTTTGTTCCACTGATTTATGTTTCAGCCTCATAAAATACTCCTTTGAGTATCACAGATTTGTATAGTTTTGAAATTATAAAGTCTATTTCTTGTTAACTTGTTCATCAACAAAACTACTTTTACTATTTCCATTACAAAGATGTCTTAAAAATTTTAGATTTTAAAAATATTAGAATTTTAAATAATATTATAAATTATTCTGTAAATTTTACATAATTGTATATAAAATTTAAATTTTAAAAATATTTGTGGATTTTTTATGGATTTTACTGAATGCTTAGGCCTTATTGGGCAAAATTCACATCTGGAAAATATTATCTAATACTGTTAATATTTTCAATCTGTAAAATGTCTGGTGCTGGCCAAGATGTTTAGAAATAAGCTTCCCATGATTTATTAGAACCATTAACTGTAATTATTTTGAAAAAAGTGTGGCAATATCTTTAAAGCATACACAGTATACACATTGTGCAACAACTCTACTCATATGTTCTATTTTATGGAAACATGGGAAACATATTAAATGTATACAAGGATATTTATTAAGACTGTGGTTGCAAAAAGAAAATGAGAAATATAGTTTATTTGATTATAGAACTGTTGAATGGAAGTGTGAAATATTCACATTTGTTGTATTGGGCAAAAAATAAGAGTGAAAGAGATTAAAGAAATAAATGAATTCACATAGGCTAAAGGAAATAAGGCTTAACTGTAAATTATTTCTGTATGTAGGCATATATTTATGGAGAAAACTCAGTGAAGATGTGCTTTGTTCATAATATTGAATATTAGTGAAAAGATACATGGTTTAAGAATATTGGTAAATGAGAACAATGGAACATGGTACAGAGTATCATCTCACATATCTATGAAATAACCAATCTTTTACCTTCTCTGAGATTCTTTTTAGTTGTAGTGGTCATAATATGCAGATTTGGAAACTTAAAAGGTTTTTCATTTAATCTTCGGATTTTAGGTATCGCTGAAAAATAAGAACATTAGTATTATTTGATTATACTAAAAACTAATAAAATAAGCCATTTTATTGTTATTACTAAATTGTACAAAGTGATTTCAATTCCATAATTCATGATATGAATGCAATGCCTCTTGGTCAATATCATCACCCCTTCCTTCATTCTCACCCTTTTTTCCTTTTCTACCTCTACAACCCTATTCTAAAAGACGTTACACATTTTCATTGATTTGGATAAAGTAATTTAACAAGCACAAATATTTTCTTTCTGATATTCTTTGGCAATTGTTGTTTACAAATGTGCCTCACAATAGTATAAGTGAGCAAAAAGAGCAACACAGCTAGTCATGGTGATACAATATTTAATACTTTTTTGGTTTTTGTTGGTCTGAAGCTTGAACTCAGGATCTGGTGCCATCCCTTATATTTTCCACTCAAGGATAACACTCTACCACCTTGAGCCACAATGCCACTTCTGGTGTTCTGATGGTTAATTGGAAATAAGAGTTCTCATGGACTTTTCTGCCTGGGCTTAGCTTCAACCCAAGATCCTGAGATCTCAGCCTCCTGAGTAGCTAGGATTAAAGATGTGAGCCACTGGAGCAAACTGAGACAAACTGAAGCAAGGTGCTTCCTGGGCTTAGGTAGTTATACAAAGGAGTTTCATTTCAACATTCCAATGGTTTTTGCCAGTCATGGAACTAGAACTGAGCTGGGCACTCTTGCTCTACCACTTTGAGCCAAAGTGCCACTTCTGATTTTCTGGTGGTTAATTGCAAATAAAAGTCTCACAAACTTTCCTGTCTGCGCTGGCTTTGAACAGCAGTTCTTAGATCTGTCTCTTTAGTAGCTAGGATTAATTACAGATGTGAACCATAAGTGTCAGTTCAACATAACAAATTTTGAGTACAACACAACTTTTTAACTATCAACCTTTCCATCTCTTTTCCCCATCTGTCCTGACCCCATTCATCCTTTCAAACTATGTATGTTCATTGAATATTATAACTGAATTTATTCACTCTTTCTCTTTCCATTTATCTGTCCCTTCTCTCTTGATTTCCCCCTTCCTGACAACACATTTCGGCTTCCTGGCATTTATTTATTTGCTAGCTATGCGTAAATTGTTTAAAGTCACATCATTACAAACTGACCTTCATGTATTATGCTTATAGAAATTTCAAATGTGAGAGAAAGCTGATTTGGGGGGAAGGGAAGTACTGGAGTTATATCCATTCAGTCTTTCTAAATATGCCTTTTTCCCCTTAGTAAATTGGAGATAGTGTATTTCAGATTTGTCTGCCTTGGCTGCCTAGATATTATTATAGTCTTGAACCACTAGTGCAAGTAAAGAGAAAAGTTTTTAACCATATGATAGTAATCCAATAAAACATAAAATGACTAATTAAATCATAATTACTCCAATTTTCATTTCTTTCTATAAAATATTATAAGTTCAGCTTTTTTTGTCAGCTGTGGGACTTGCAATCAGGGCTCAGACACTACCCCTGAGCAATTTTTGTTCAAGGCTAATGCTCTACCACTTTGAGCCACATGTCCATTTCCAGTTTTCTGGTGGCTAATTGGAAATAAGAGTCTCAGGGACTTTCCTGCCCCGGTTGCCTTTAAACTCTGACCCTCAGATTTCAGTCTCCTGAGTAGCTAAAAGTACATGCATGAGCCACCAGCACCTGGCAAACTCAGCTTTTTATAATTGACACTTCCATGATGAAAAATAAAACAGTCTGTGCAAGAGTTAGGCAATGGTCTCTCACACCTGTAATCCCAGCTACTCAGGAAGCTGTGATTTAGGTTCAAGTAGGAAAGCCTGTGAGACTTATATCCAATGAACCACCAAAAAGCTGGAAGCAGAATTGTGCCTCAAGCTGTAGTAGAGTGCCAGCCAGTTTTTAGCAAAATAAATCAGAGCCAGAATCCAAGCCCAGAGTTCAACCCCTAGGAGTGGTACACACACACACACACACACACACACACACACACACACACACACATGCACACACGCACGCACAAGATCAGTGCTAGAATGAAGAAGAAAAAATTAAAAATACTATTTGAAACATATATTTAACACTCTTAATAAGAAAATATAACATAGGTAAGTTGGTTGATTAGAAATATCCATCACATTCTTTTATCTCCATTAATCTGTAAGATAACTCTCAGATGTGTGGTAATTGAGACAGGAGAGTGTCCTGGTAAGGCAAAAGTTAGTAATAAACTAAAATGAGCTAGAAAGTAGAGAAAATACAAAAATACTTAACTTTAGATCTACACAAAAAAAACCCACAAAGGACATCAACATTGAGTGCTAAGCACAGTGGTAGAAACAGGGGAAATCCCTACAATTCACTTGCAGGTAAAAGAATAAGGAACTCTCCTTGGATCACTCACAGGTATTAAACCTAAGAACAAACAAATAGTACTCTGAAACACTTTAGGAGTGGGATTTTGGTTCCAGACAACAAGCAGATATCAGAGAAGCAGCCTGACACATCACATTTCATTCCCTGGAGCCTTATCAGGATAGGTGTTATGGACAAATACTGTCACTGGGACAAGCACAGTACCTTGTGGTTTAATACCTTTAAATCATAGTCTCCTGATTGAATCACACTCACCATCTGTGTGAATTCAGGACACTTGTAATCAAAATGATTCTTACAATACAACATGGATGTAGTCACTGGGCTGAGTCAAGAGAGGAATGACGTAACCAACAGATCCACTGAGAAACCATGGGCTTCAAGAAGGACGTGAGGTATAAATTAAAGGTACAGGATCCTTATTCAAAAAGATCACAGCAGAAAAACTCTAAACTATTAAGAAAGACCCGGAAATCTAAGTACAAAAAGCATTTATACCTTTCCTACCTCCTAATAGACCGTAATTGAGTAAAATTACAAATCAATATTAGAAGAAATTATGGAAAGTGTACATGAAAAACACAGTTTTGAAAACACAGTGGATTACTGGAAAATCAGAGAGTAAATCTAATAAAATGTAAAAATCAATTAAGCACAATTGGTTCTTTGAAAAGATAGAGAAGACTGACATATCATTAGTCAAACTAGTTTACAGAAAAATAAGACCAAAATTAATCAAATTAGAGATGAAAAGATAATATAGTAGTAAATACCAATCAATTCTAAAAATCATTCAGGACTATTTTACAAAACTACACTCCAACTAACTGGATAGAATTAAGTAAACATGATAGTACATAAATACACTCAGAAAGATATTTTAACAACATTCAATATTCTTTTGTGTAAAAGCACTTTAAAAAGGTATGGCAGAAGGGTCATACCTAAAGATATTAAATGCTATATGTAAAAAATAGCAACAGTGTACTACAAGGTAAAAACATGAATGTATTTCTTTTAAATTATAACAAAGACAAGAGTCCATTGGTCCTCAGGCCTGTTCCTGTGCCAGTACCAAAGCTGTTTTTATAACCACAGCATTATAATAGAGTTTGAAGTTTGGTATTGATATTCCTCCAGCACTGTTCTTCCTGCTGAGGGATGTTTTTGCTATTCAGGGTCTTCTATCATTTCATATGAATTTTGGATTGCTTCTTCAATTTTGACAGGTATTGCATTGAATTTGTAAATAGTTTGGGGCAGTATTGCCATGTTCACGATGTTAATTCTCCCAATCCAGGAGGATGGGAGGTTTTTCCACTTCCTTTAATCTGCTTCAATTTTTTTTTAAGTTTTTAAAATTTTCTCATAGATGTACTTGGCCTCTTTGGTTAAGTTTATTCCTACATATTTTATTTTTTAAGAGGCTATTACAAAAGGAGTTGATTTTTTAATATCAGCCTGACTCTTCTTATGGTTGGCATACAGAAAAGCTACTGATTTTTATAGGTTAATTTTTTTTTTGGTTGGTTGTGGGGCTTGAACTCTGGGCTTGGGCGCTGTCCCTCAGCTCTTCAGCTCAAGGCAAGCATTCTACTGTTTGAGCCACAACACCACTTCCGGTTTTCTAGTGGTTGATTGGAGGTAAGAGTCTCATGGACTTTCTTACTTGGGATGGCTTTGAACCACGATCCTCAGATCTCAGCCTTCTCAGTAGCTAGGATTACAGGCATGAGGCACCAGCACACAGCATATGGGTTAATTTTATACCCTGCTACTTTGCCAAAGTTTTGGATCAGCTCAGTAATTTGGGAGAGGAGTCTGTGGGGTTCTTTAAGTACAGATCATGTCAGCTGCAAAGAGGGAGAGTTTTGTTTCTTTTTCCCTTTTTATATCCCTTTTTATTTTTGTTTCTTTCCTTATTGCTCTGGCTAGGAATTCCAGACATGATTCCACAAACCTATGGCCACCTAATCTTTGATAAAGGAGCCAACATGATCAGGTAGAAGAAAAATAGCCTCTTCAACAAATGCTACTGTTAGAATTAGCTATATACACGTAGGAAATTGAAGATAGATCCTTACATATCACCTAGCACCAGAATAAACTCCAAATAGATCAAAGACCTCAAGGTAAAAGCAGAAACCATGAAAATATTACAGGAAGGAATAGGGGATACACTAGGGCTCCTCAGCACTGGTCAAAACTTCCTAAATGAAGATCAAGAAACACAACAAATCATAGAAAAACTGGATAAATGGGACTGATTAAACTGCAGAGCTTCTCCATAGGAAAATACATAGCTAGCAGGATAAATGGAAAGCCCACAGATTGGGAGAAGATCTTCACTAGCCATATAACAGACAAGGATCTCATATCAAACATATACCTAGAGCTCAGATAATTAAAGTCCCTATCACCAATTCCCAAAGAAACAATCACCCCACTAATAAGTGGGTTAATGACTTAAAGAGAGACTTCTCTGGAGAGGAAATAAAAACGGCCAAGAGACATATGAAGAAATGTTCAAGATCATGGCGATAAAAGAAATGCAAATCAAACAACATTGAGATTCTACCTCACCCCAATTAGAATGCCCATTACCAAGAAAACAAATAATAACCAATGCTTGCAGGGATGTGGGCAAACGGGGATACTACTACACTGTTGTTGGGAATGTAAGCTGGTTCAACCACTCTGGAAAACAGTATGAAAGTTCCTCAAAAAAACTCAACATAGCATTACCCTATGATCTAGCAATCCCTTTCCTGGGCATTTATCCAAATAATCACAAGCAAGGCCACACTAAAGCTACCAGCACCACTATGTTCATTGCAGCATTATTTACCATAGCTAAAGATATGAAACCAACCCAGATGTCCCTCAATAGATAAATGGATCAAAATATGTCATATATATACAAAATGGAATTTTATGCTTCTATCAGAAAGAATGACATCACCCCTTTTGTAAGGAAATGGAACGAGTGGGGGAAAATCATATTAAGTGAAGTAAGCCAGACCTAATAAACATAGGCTCCATGGCTTTCCTCATTTGTAATAATTAGTATATATCTAGGATAATCCTGACAGAGAATCATAATATCTCAATAGCTATGTACACATGAACATACAAAATGATGCTAATTGAAATGAACTCCAAGACATGAAAACAAGTCTTTTTTTTTTTTTTTTGGTTGTTTTTGGTTGTTGACCTTGTTGCCACCAATGTACTGTATCTAGTTCCTTCTTTTAATTTTATTTCTTTTTTCTTTTTTCCCTTATCCCTGATGATCACTGTCTTTGATTCAAATACCCTGTATCTAACTTATCTAATTTGGGGAAGGGAAGGGGAATAACAAAATGCTGAAACAAGGACAAAGGATGACCCATTGCAACAATGATACTCACAAGACACTATGTTGTCAATGAACTTTGCAACTTCCGAGGGAGGTGGGGAGAAGTGGGGATGGAAGGGATAGTGGGAGAAAAACAAAGGAGTGGGTAACAATGTTCTACAAGTAATGTACTCATTACCTTACTCATGTAACTGTAACTCCGCTGTACAGCAGTTTTACAATAAAATAAAATAATAAAAAATAAATCTTATTGACTAAAAAGAAAAATAAAAAGTTATAGTAAATATCAAAAAAGGCAAGTGTTAACTCTTTAATCTATTCCAATTTAGTATCTGAATTCTTAGAGCAATAAAGCATGGGAAATAAATGAAAGTGATAGAAATAAAAAGGAAAAAATCAAATGTCTATTTTCAGAATCACATCATGTAGTTAGTATACCTCAAAGAGTACAACAGAACTTTTCTAAATATGATAAAATACTTGTGGCAAAGTAGTAGGATACAAAATGAAGATATGAATATCAACATTTCTTTTATATACAAATAAGCATGTTGGAAAAGGAAAAGGAAATATTCACAGCCAGCCACTGGAGTCCTAAAATAATACTCAGTAATGAAAGAGGTGAAAACTTATGAAATGAAAACTGATGAACTCTGAAGAAGACAATGTTGCAGATACTATTAGAGGAATGTTATGCAATGTTATGAATCAAAAAGAATAGTGGAGTAATATTTATATTACTCAACTGATCTAGAGATTCAATGCAATGCACATAAAATTCCAATCCTATTCTTCAAAGAAAAGAAACTAAGTTCTAAAATTCATATGTAAGCAGGAAAGACAATAATAGCCAAAATAATCATGTGTGAAAAAAGAATGTAAATATTAGAGCACCAAGTATTAAATAATCTTACAGAACCATAATAACAAAAAACAGGCACTGGGAAAATTCAGATAGACCAATGATGAAGAAGAAAGAGGAAGAAGAGAAGAAAGAGGGGTAGAAAAGTAGAAAGGGATGGAGATGGAGGAGGAGGAGAAAAATAAAGAGGAAGAGGAGTAGAAGCAGCAGCAGCAACAGAAGAAGAAGAAAGAGGAGGAGGAGGAGGAGGAGGAGGAGGGGGAGGAGGGAGGAGGAGGAGAAGGAGGGGGGAGGAGGGGGAGGAGGGGGAGGAGGAAGAAGAAAGAAGCAGAAGGAGGAAGAGGAGGAGGGGGGAAGGTAGAAGAGGAAAAAGTTCACATCCCAGAAATAAGCCTATTCAGATAGAGGTATCTAATCTTCAACAAGTAGAAGAAAGACAGCTATTTTAACAAACTGTCCTTGAAAACTAGATATGGACATGCAGAAGATTGAATCTAGATCTCTATCTCTCATCCTATACAAAAATCAATTCTAACCGGAGCTAAGAATTAATATAAGGTATAAAATTTGAAAATATTAGAGGAAGAAATAGGAAATCAATTCAAGATATAGATATAGTTAATGATTTTATAAATAACATGTCAATAGCATGAAGCAGAAAAGCAAGAATTGACAAGAGGCAATCTATCAAATTAGAAGCTTTGGAACATCAAGGTAAATAATTAGCAGAATAAAGAAATTACCTATATACTGGGAAAACATCTTTGCCAGCTGATTATTTCAAAGAGATTAATATCCAAAACTGATAATAAGGTCAAAACCTTAAAAACTGAAAGAACAACCCAAAGTCAGTTCTAATCATTTTTCATGTACAAAACAGAAAAGGTAAACACATTCACCACCATACAAATCAGTATGACATTGGGATTCTATCTCACTATAGTCAGAATGGCATCCATCAGGGATATAAAACAAATACTAGAAATGGTATGCACAAAAGTTACTCTTATTCAACTTTTGATAGGGATATAAATTAGAACAAACATTATGGAATAGTATAGAGGTTCATCTAAAAATGAATAGAACTAAAATGATCCTAACATATTGCTCCTAGGCTTGAATCCTGAGGAAAATACGTTAGTAGAAGAAATATTGCACACCAATATTTATTGCAGTACTACTTCCAAGAACAAAGTAGTGGATTCAGTCAAGTTGCATATCCCCACTATCACATATTATAAAGAGAGTATTAGTCAATCATAATGAAAAATAAAATTATGTCAATTGCAAAAACAAGATGAAACTGGAACTCTTGCCAAATAAATTCAGAAAGACAAATTTGACATGTTTTCTCTTTCATAATATCCCTAAAATATATTCAAATATATACTATTATATATTCATATATATGAGAACATAAATATGAATATATAATGATACATAATATATACAATATATAATGATAAGCTATAAAATATACACACATACACACACTAAACACATATATATGAACATACGGAGTCATATATGAAAGTAATATATATGTACTTAAAATATATCTGAATGTATGTATTCCTATGTATTTATATGTATTATTATATATAAATATATATCTGGAGTCTATACATGTATAATATGAAATCTGACTGTTTTGTAAAGAGCAAATAAATGAGAGTACAATGGGGATAAATATGTTTGAGGTATATTATATGAATGTATAAAATATTAAAATTGTAAGAGCAAAAGTTTGGGGAAGCAAGAAAAAACAAAGAATGACTACTATTAAATTATATTGCATTGTTGTGTGGAAATAATACAGTGAAACCCCTTTGTACTAATAAAAATACAATAGTGAAGATAAAATGTTGCAAATAATGTCAGTATCTTTGCATGAAACTTAAAATTAACAGCGAACTTTGGGACATGTGGGTAGTAATTTTTGAAGATAGTGGGCATAATATATATTAATGTGGTGAATTTCTTGCAAAAGAAATTACAAATTCTTAGTTTCCATTTTATATGGAAACGGTTTTCTTGAAAAAAACTTTATCTGCAATTCTTATTTGCGTTCAGAGTCTTGATGCATTAATTGAACATGCTCTCATTATTTGCATTCATTCCACAGAACACTATCATTTCTTGCAAATCATGGAATGAAAATAATGAAGCCTTAATATTCAAACTATTTGTTTTTTTTCCCTTTTTTGTGCTCCTACTTTATATATAATTCTTGCTTTTACTACATCAAAGTAAAGGGTTTGGCCTTAGGAGTGATACCCAATTTATAGTTGAAAACAAGGGCTGCACCAATGCAATTAGTATCATAGATGAAGCGAAGCACATTAACTCTAAGTCAATTACATTTATCTAAAATGTGCTGTTACAAGTTAAAGCCTGAGATGCTCCATAAGGCTAGAGTTTCCATCAAAAGAAACTCCTTCCTAGTCCTACAATCTCTTCACAATTATTTTTGTCTTTATTGAAGCCAGTGATTTTGCTTGTTATTTTACACAGAGCTTGTACACTACACGCAATTTTTATAATACTGTATTTTTACTCCTACTTAGAACAAAAATACTTCACCATCTTTTGTTCCCCTGTCAGCTCCCAGAAATAAGCTCAATATTTTCTATTTTAAGGACATCTACCATAATTTCCATGGTCAGTAGTAACAAGAAATGCAATAGAAATAATAGCTTAGTCCACCGTTTGTTATTTTATTTGGAATACAGATAAAATAATATACTATTTTAAGGTATTAGAAGACATAATACATTCAATAAAAACACTCATATTTCTTTTAAAGTTTAAATTCATTATTCTTAAGAAATATGTAAGGATAATTATATAATGCTCCTCAAAAGAAGGTATGTAGATATTAATGAAATTATATACCTAATAATATTATAATCAAACCAAAAGAATGCTTAACCTATGCATTTTTTCTTTATGGTATATACCAAAAATTTATCTTAATGATCAATGGGCACTTTAATGGTGGTCAAGAATAAAAGTTTGAAAAGATATAGCATCTCAATTTAGTCACTGATAAAGAAATGGGAGGAACACTATTCATCCTCAAGAGTATATGTTGGGTGAATATAATTAGAATGCTTTCATTTGAATTTGGCCAAACTGTTCATGACTAAGAATAATAAATATCTACTGTTTTATATAATTAAAACTATCTTTAAAATAATCATAAATGTAAAAAGGTTAAAAATTACCTGTAGTAGGCTTTTTCACTACAAGATGCTTATTCTTTTTACATATGGCTGAGATAGGTCTAAGTGTTGTATAAAATGGCTTTAGAGATGCAGTCACATAAGGAGAAAATTTTTCTTCATCTTCCACTGAAATATTAGAAAAAAATAGGTTAGTTGTACATAGATTGCATGGTTTTGCTCACTTGAAATATTTAGAATGTGCCTATAAATCTACAAGTAAATCGAATGTATAGTAAAAGACAAAAAAATTACACTTGACTGGCTTAATTAAATATTCACACAGTGAGGCCAAAGGATGCTATTCTAGGGAGAGAATCACAAAGGTTCAGTAGCTATGTGCATATAATTATACAAAATGATGCTTCCTGAAAGGAACTCAAGAAATGGAAACAAGAGGTTTAGGTTTTTTATTTTACTTTTTGAAGTTCTCTCCCTTTTGCTTTTTCCCTCTTGTCACTTTTTATTTCTGTACCCTTTGTCTTGTGTATAAGTTTAACTGATTTGGGGAGGGGAAGGGAAAGTACAGAAATGATGAAACAAAGGCTAAACCAATTCATCAGTGAAACCAAGTAGACATTACATTGGAAATGAACTTAGTGTAACTTGAGGGGAAGAAGGATTGGGAGGGGAAAACTGGGAGAAAATAAGGGAAGGGGTTAACACTGTTCAAAAAGAAATGTACTCAATACCTGAATATGTATGTAACCCCTCTGTAATCACATTTACAATAAAAATGTTAAAAATATAAAATAAAAAAGTTAGATTAATATAATTCACATTTCCATTTTTCAACATGTATAGTAATTTAATTTTCAATGAAATGAAATAAAAGGAATTTAAATAACAAAAATAAATTTGATATCATAAATGTTATCATAGTTTCCTATATGTGTGTATATGTAAGTATTCTTTGGAATGATTAGAGTCAAATAAAAAAAATCCTGTATCTAATGCAGTTAGAATTGTAAGAATATAGTTATATGATGTCCAAGTCAGTCAACCTTAAAGAAATAAAATGTATATTAGTGGTTGTGTGGGCTGTAGACACAACTTTAAGTATAAGGAGACTGTAGGATTATAGAAGAGGTATGTGTAGTTTCTTCTTTGTTCTAAAATTGATTGTAGTGATGGGTGCACAACTGAGACTCTACCATTAAAATTTAAATGAGAAAAAATGTAGAGCATGAACTATGTCTTGATAAATTTATTTACATAGATAGCATCTCAAGTTTTTTTTTAACTCACAGACAATGAAGATCAAGACTGGAGATGTCTGTGATAGAACACTTGCCTAGCATGTGCAACAGCCTGCATCAGATATCCAGTACTGAGATAAAAAGGAGAGAGAGTCAAGACAGAGACAGAGGGAAAGAGAAAAAAATGGAGAATCAGAGAGAAATAGCAAGTGGCAGAGAGAGAGGCAGACAGAGAGAGAGAAACACAGAGAAACAGATGCAGACACAGAGACATGGAGAAAGTGTGGGGGTGGATAAGGAGGAAGAAAAGGGAAAAAAGAATCCACTAAATGACAATGGGATGACATTTAAAATACTGAAAGCAAACAATAACAACTAAGAATTTTATATTCAAGTAACTAAGGTAAATATGAAAATGAAAAATAATCTTCACTATATAGCAAATGAAAAATACTGACAAATTCATTTTTTTGAAGAGGAAGTAAGAATGGCCAATAGACACTTGAAGAAATGCTCAACTTCTCTAGCCATAAAAGAAATGCAAATCAAAACAACATTGAGATTCCACCATACCCCAGTTAGAATGGCTAGAATCTAGAAATCTAATAACAACAGATGCTGGAGGGGATGTGGACAGAAGGGAACCCTACTGCATTGTTGGTGGGAGTGTAAACTTGTTCAACCACTTTGGAAAGTAGTATGGAGGTTCCTCAAAAAGACTCTTCATAGAGCTCCCCTATGACCCAGTAATCCCACTTTTGGACATTTACCCAAATGATCACAAGGCCATACTAAAGCTACCAGCACATCTAAGTTTATCACAACATTATTCACCATAGCTGAGATATGGAACCAACCCATATGCCCCCTCAGTAGGTGAAAGGATCAAGAAAAATTGTATATATACAATGTATTCTATGCTTCCATCAGAAAGAATGACACTGCCCCATTTTTTAGGAGAAAATTATATTAAGTGAAGTAAACCAGACCCAAAGGAAGATAGATCCCATGGTTTCCCTTATTCATATTAACTAGTATACATCTAGGATAAACATACCAGACAAGAAGAAAAGGTCAAAAGGTATGCACATATGACCATATAAGATGGTGCTAAGTGAAACAAACCCAAAGATAGGAACACAAGAGGTTTATCTTTGTCACTGTAGTTTTTATAGTACTATGTCATTTTCTTTTGTTTCTTTTGTATGGTCTTCCCCTATGTTATAATCCCTGTTTTCACTGTATTTGATTCCTGTGCCCTGCATTGTGTATATACATGTTTCTAACTTGAGGAGGGGAAAGGAAATAACAAAATGCTGAAACAAGGATACAGGTTGACCCATCGTAACAATGAGATGTACAAGATTTCTATGTTAAAAATGAATTTTACAACCTGTGGAGGGGGAGGCGTTTGGGAGTGGCATAGGGAAGAGATGGTACGGGAAAAACAAAGGATGTACTCATCACCTTATTCAGATAACTGTAAACCCTCTGTACAGTATCCTTACAATAAAAATATATATTTTAAAAAGTTATAGCCTAGTAACTCACTAAAATATGCATAAATATCATATAGATAATCCCACTCATAAAACAAAATGAATATTTGATGAGCCTATTTCAGCCATGATCTCAGTGTTTTCTTTATTACTTGTATTTATCTCCCCCATATTAACTTTGATGTTGGCTTCAGCCTTTTGTAAATGGAACAAAACCAAATAAATGAAAGCAGATATTTTAAAATAGCTTTTTCACTGTGACTTGTCCAATCCACTCTTAGAAACCTGTTGCTAAACATCTCACCAAGGGAATTTGTGTATTAGTTGTTGAGCTTACTTTCTCTTAGCTCTAAAAACATTTTTCTATTGTTTTCTAAAACTGGATCTAGGTTTCTATAAACCACATTTTGATTTGCTAAGTGGCTTCCTGTTTGCTCATGCTAATAGGAGGTGCTTAAGAAAGGCTGCAAGATTAATGAGAAGGATAGAAGTTATCTTATCTGCTTTATTCCTACTTCGATTCATCACTTCTCCCTTTTCCGTTCCCCTGGACAACATTCCAGCAATGTTCCTTAAAATCTGTAGTAGCAGCTCTTTTAATGCTTTCAAAGTTTTAGAGGGAGAGATTCCAAGAGGCTTAAAGGTACCCATAACTTGCCTTCTCTTCCACAAAGAACTAGATCAGCAGGTAAACAGCTGCATTTTCCAGTGACTGATTTGAGAATGTTCAAAATCAGAAAGGGAGAGACTGGAAAATTTGTGATTTGGAAACCTGGGACAGTAGCACTGGGAGAAGAATGCTGGCAACTGTAACCCCTGCTCCAGAACCATGAGGCTATTCCCCTTTTCGAGTCAGAGGACAATGGGAAGTGACTTGGGAAAACTCATTATTGCATATGCTAGCAATCCTGGCCAGCATAGAAAGTCCCACAATCAACTCAGGTTTGCAGCTAAGCCAGGGAAGTAGATGAAATGGTGCACATTGGCTTTGCTTGGGGGAAGGGTCCCCCAGTCTCTTGCCACACCAACACTGAAATCTCAGACTGCTTTTTGGCACCACATTGAGGATCGAGCATGGATATTCCACCACAGTAACACAGGCGCTTCAGTCACAGAATCATAACCGTGATTCTACCGCCTGAGCCTATGCAGTGTCCTGAATTACAGAAAATAGGGATTTCAACACAGAAGGAAGAAGAGAGGAGCCAACATACTTCTCTGATGGACGTCAAGTGGGACCAACCGCATGTGGGCTGATTTGGGGGACTGACTGAGCAAAAGTGCTTACACGATTCCATGCATGACTCCCTACTATGATCAACTCCGTTGATGGTACTGAGTGTGAAAACAGGGGAGGGATGAGAAACTAACCCATCACCCTATCCTCCACAGGCTGCTTTGTGTGGGCCCATGTTACTTCATGGACCCAAGGAAAGTGCTTAAGTTCTCCAGGGAGAAATGAACTGGAGAGAACTACTGGAGCTACCAGTAGTAGAGTTGCCTCGGCAGTGCCTGAAGAAATGTTCACTACACTCGCTGTACTATCAGTAATATTCTTACAGTCGCCACACCGTGGACACTTGATCCTCCCTATGTGGGTACTGAATTGACTGAGCTGCTAGAGTGTCTTCACCTGTCTGACCCTCATAGAAATTGGGTAGCTTCCAGCCACCCCGGTACTCTGTATGCAAAGGCATTGGTTACAAATGCTGTAGAGGGACTACAATGTGGCACCCAGCTGGAGCCAAACCCAATCAAGTGTACTCAACTGACACCTTAAAACAACCTTTAGTGAAAGCTTTCAACTATAGATTCAATGTTAAAAAGTGGAAGAGATGGCCAATACATCAGATTCACAATTCTCAGCGTAGAATCATAAAACATAGGAAAAACCAAGATACTTTCTGATGCCACTAAAACAGCCAGGTGACTATCAGTTCCTAAAGAAAATGATGCAATTGAAAAGAGACGAATATATTTTTGAACAGATACAATCACATATGAAGACAAAGATAATTGAACATCCTAATAATATGCAGTGAAAGTGAATAGGTTTCACAATGTTTTACCACAAAGAAATGTTTAGGAATATTTGTCCTCACTGTTGTATTCTAGCTAAATTTTAAGGAAGAATTAATTCCAAATCTTCTTAAATTATTCTAAAATTTTGAAGAGTAAGAATGCTTCTAGAGTTCCGGGAAGATGGCGGAGGAGAAGCTGGAGTCTAAACAAGCTCTCGCATAGAAAGCAGTTTTAGAGTTCCAGTGAACTGTCCTAAGCCAGAGAATCACACCAAGTGTGCCATCACAGGACAGGGAGTCAGGTCAGAGAGGGGAAATCCAGGCAAGGAGACACATCTGAGCTCTTGCCAGCAGCTGCCGCGGTGGCGGCAGCAGCGGTGGCGGCGATGATTGCAGGCGCCATACCTGAGCCACAGAGTGTCCGGGACAAAGGAGCCAGACACAGCCAGTGAGCAGATTCTACTCAACACCAGCAAGAACCGACAAGGAGCGGACATCTTCATCCTGCAGTTCGCAGACCAGAGACGACCCAGGAACCAAGACTCGGCGTGAGTAGAAGCCTGACGTCCTCACTCCTTCTCAGGGAGCAGAGGAGGAGGCCAACCCTCCCCTCCCCCCAGTACCGGAGATCTCCATCTTGGATACCGACAAAGCTCGGAGGAGCTGCTAGCTCCAACTCAAGCCTTGGAATAAAACGAGTCATTTAGCAGGTCACAAGAACTTAACAGCAGGGTGACCTGCCAGATTCAGCTCCACCCAGGAAAAAGTCACCCAGCTCGGGTGCCAGCCCTAGGAGTGGCTTTCTTCACTGGGTAATCAGAGCCAGAGGCTGCCCCTCCCTCTAGCAGCCTCGAAAATCAATTGAAATTCAGTAAACAGAAACCCCGAGAATGGCTCCAGGCTGGGCTCTGTGAGTTTTTCACAAACTAACCCCCCGGAAAAGCTACTGTTTGTTGAAAGGCCTCAACTCTACCCAGAACCTCCCTTCTCTCAATATATTCACGTTCTTCTCTAAATAGATTGTATTCGTTTCTGCATAATATTATTAATTTTTACTCTTCTATTTTTTCTGGTCTCTTTTCTTTTCCCTTTCCCTTTCTTCTTTTTTTCTCTCCCTCTACTTTGATCCTACCCAACCTATTTCCTGCTTTGAGATTAGGACTTAGTTAACTCTCCCTGTGCCTCCCCACATCAATCTATTCCTATTTTTTACCCACATCTCTCCCTAACCCTAATAATTTCTGGTTTTCCAAATTCTTCTTGGCGGTTTGTAGCCCATTAACATATAGTTGTGTGATATTGAATAGATGTATCTGTTGAACGAGATTGTATCTGTAGACTACTGACTGTGCAAATTCAGACTGTGGTTAATGCTTGCCTTAAGATAGTGTTCTAGCACAAAACTGGTGCTTTTTGCATCTCAAATGGGCAGAGTAAGCTGGAAAAACACAAGATAAATGGCAAATCCGGGTATCTCAATTCCCAATCTTGGTAATCAGGGGACAGAACAGATAATGAATAATCCAGAGGAGAGTTCCCAAATAGCTCTACAAACACTGCTGGCAAACATGATAATTGAAAAGATAGAAAACATACAAAGGACTCTGTATGAGCGTGATAGGGAGAGAGAGGAGGCAATCCAAAAGTTTATACAGGAATGTCATAAGCATGAGGAAGCTACTCAAAAACTGATAAAGGATTTGCATGAGCAGCTGGAGAATACTCAAAGAGAAAGGCAGGAATGGCATGAGCAGGCTGAGAACACTCAAAGAGAACTGCAGGAATCCCACGAACAAGAGGAAGCTAACCAAAGAGTAATACAGGAATTGAGAGAGCAGGAAGAGAATACACAAAGATCCCTAAAGGTATTCATGGAATCCATTAACAAAGAGCTGAAGGAAGTCAGGGAAACCACAAAGGGAATGCTGAATGGAACCCAACGGAAGGAATCGGAGTCCAAGGAAACCATAAACAATCAACTAAGTGATTTGAGAATAAACACTGAACACCAAATTAAGGAAGTAAAGAAGTTCATACAAGATCTAAAACAAAGCTTCAACAAAGAATTTGAAGCCATCAAAGCTGACCAATTAGAAGGAAAAGAGATTAAAAAAACAAAGTAGAAAGTCCTGACAGCAGGTTAGACCATGCAGAAGATCGAATCTCAGGGATTGAAGACAGCCTAGATATTATAGAGAAAGAACATACAACCATCCAAGACAAGTCCAAGAAATATGATAGATCTATCCAAAACTTGGAAGACACCATCAGAAGGCCTAATCTAAGGATAATGGGTGTAGAGGAGCACCTAGAAACAGAAGTTAATGGTCTAGGAAATTTGTTCAACAGGATCCTACCAGAGAACTTCCCAAACATGCAAGAAGATAGGCCTATTCAGATACAAGAAGCTTTTAGAACCCCAAGTAGACCAGACCAGAATAGGACATCCCACTGTCACATTATAATTCACACAGGATCAACTCAGACCAAGGAAAAGATCCTTAAAGCTGTCAAGGAGAAAAGATTAATCACCTATAAAGGGAAACCAATTAGGATCACCTCAGATTTCTCAACAGAGACAATCAAAGCAAGAAGAGCCTGGAATGATGTATGCCATGCCCTAAAAACAAACAACTATCAACCAAGAATACTGTACCCAGCTAAACTCTCCTTCATAACTGAAGGCCAAATAAAAACCTTCCATAGCAAAGAAAAACTGAAACAATACATCTCCACCAAACCAGCCCTACAAAAGATTCTTAAAGATGTCCTACACATAGAAAACCAACAAGACCACAATAAAGGCCAAGAAACTGCACCCAAACTGAGAATCCAAGAACCATAGGAAGAACCCAGTTTTCACAGCCCCCAAGAAGGTGGATAACATGGCAGGAACTCCCAAATACCTGTCAGACCTATCTCTTAACCTTAATGGACTTAACTCCCCAATTAAGCGACATAGACTGTCTAGTTGGATTAAAAAACAAGACTTTTCTATCTGCTGCCTTCAAGAGTCACATCCTGCCCGTAAAAACAAACACATTTTCAATGTTAAAGGCTGGAACAAAATCTACCAAGCAAAAGACCCCCATAAACAGGCAGGAGTTGCAATCCTAATATCAGATAAAATAGACTTCAAATTAAATTTTGTGTGAAGAGATAAAGAAGGTTGCTACATACTAATTAAGGGATCTCTCCTTCAGGAGGATATTACAATTCTAAATATCGATTCGCCAAACCTTGGAGCACCCAAAATTATCCAAGAAACACTACTTTCCCTCAAATCCCATATAGATCCAAAGACATTAATTGTTGGGGATTTTAACACACCACTCTCCCCACTAGATAGATCAACTCGGCAAAAACTCAACAGAGAAACCGCAGATCTAAACAGCTGCATAGATCAACTAGATTTAACAGACATCTACCGAACATTCACCCAGCAGCATCAGAATACACGTTTTTCTCAGCAGCACATGGAACATTTTCTAAAATAGACCACATTTTAGGCCACAAAGCAAACTTGTCTAAATTCAGAAACATTGAAGTTATACCTTGCATCCTCTCTGACCACAAGGGAATAAAATTAGAATTCAACACCAAAAGCCACTAAAGAAAGTCCGGTAACACATGGAGGCTGAACAACACACTGCTGAATCACGAGTGGGTCATGGAAGAGATTAGAAAGGAAATTCAAATATTTATGTTATTCAACAAAAATGAACACACAAATTACCAGCTCCTCTGGGACACAGCAAAGGCAGTACTCAGGGGCAAGTTTATAGCTCTGAGCTCCTACATCAACAAATTGGAGAGATCTGAAACCAACAATTTAATGACACATCTAAACCTTCTTGAAAAAGAGCAGCAAGATAAACCTCAATCCGGTAGATGGAAAGAAATAATTAAAATTAAATCAGAATTAAATGAATTAGAATCCAAAACAACTGTAGAAAGAAACAAAACAAAGAGTTGGTTCTTCGAAAAAAATTAACAAAATTGACAGACCCTTAGCAAATCTTATCAGAAAAAGAAGAGAACACACCCAAATTAATAAACTCAGAGATGAGAATGGAAGTATCACCATGGAAACAACCAAGATTCAGAACATTATAAGGGAATACTTCTCAAAACTTTATGCTAATAAGTTTGAGAACTTGACAGAAATGGACCTTTTCCTAGCAAATATTGACATACCAAAACTAAACCAAGATGAGTTAAACCATCTTAACAGGCCCATACCAAGCATTGAAATAGAAACAGCAATAAGAGACCTCCCAGCTAAGAAAAGTCCAGGACCAGATGGTTTTACAGCGGAATTTTACAAGGCCTTCAAAGCAGAGCTCACATCAATACTCCTCCAACTCTTCAATGAAATTGAAAGAGAAAGTTCACTACCGAACACATTCTATGAAGCCATCATAACCCTCATCCCAAAACCAGGCAGGGACTCATCAAAGAAAGAGAACTATAGACCCATTTCTTTGATGAACAGTGATGCAAAACTTCTCAACAAAATTTTGGCCAGTCGACTTCAACAATTCATCCAAAAAATCATACACCACGATCAAACAGGATTCATTTCAGGGATGCAAAGCTGGTTCAATATACGCAAATCAATTAATATTATTCATCACATCAACAGGAGCAAGAATAAGAACCACATGGTTATCTCAATAGATGCAGAAAAAGCATTCGACAACATCCAACACCCCTTCATGATGAAGGTTTTGGAAAAATTAGGAATCCATGGAACATTCCTCAACACAATAAAGGCTGTATATGACAAAACTACAGCCAGCATTATACTTAATGGTGAAAAACTAAAGCCATTTCCTCTTAACTCAGGAACAAGGCAAGAATGTCCACTCTCTCCACTTCTCTTCAATCTAGTATTAGAATGCCTAGCTACAGCAATAAGACAAGATGCAAACATAAAGGGGATCCAAATAGGGAAAGAAGAAATAAAACTCTCCCTCTTTGCAGATGACATGATCTTGTATTTAAAGAATCCCATAGACTCCACTCCCAAATTACTCAAGCTGATTCAAAACTTTGGCAAGGTAGCAGGGTATAAAATTAACCCCCCAAAAGCAATGGCTTTTCTGTATGCCAACAATGAGAAAAGTGTGGCTGAAATTAGGAAAGCAACTCCATTAGTAATAGCCCCACAAAAAATAAAATACCTAGAAATTAACTTAACCAAAGAAGTGAAGGACCTCTATGATGAAAACTTTAAAATCTTGACAAAGGAAATCAAAACAGAACTCAGAAAATGGCAATACTTCCCAAGGCTATCTACAAATTCAACGCGATACCTATCAAAATTCCAACCTCATTCTTCAAGGAAATAGAAGAGGCAATCCAAAAATTCATATGGAACAATAAAAAACCCTGAATAGCAAAAACACTCCTCAACAGAAAGAACACTGCTGGAGGAATATCAATACCCAATTTCAAACTCTACTATAAAGCCATAGTAATCAAAACAGCCTGGTATTGGCATAAGAACAGACCTCAGGACCAATGGAATAGAATTGAAAACCCAGAAATGAACCTACATACCTATAGCCATCTAATCTTTGATAAGGGAGCTAAAACAATAGAATGGAAGAAAGACAGCCTCTTCAGTAAATGATGCTGGCAAAATTGGTTAACTACTTGTAGAAAACTAAAGCTAGATCCTTATATATCACCCTGCACCAGAATCAACTCCAAATGGATCAAAGCCCTCGAAGTCAAAGCAGACACTCTAAAAACATTACAGGATGGAATAGGAGAAACCCTAGGTTTCCTTGGCTCAGGCCAAAATTTTTTGAATAGAGACCAGGAAACACAACAAATCAAAGAAAGGTTGGACAAATGGGATTGCATGAAATTGCAGAGCTTCTGCATGGCAAAGGACATAGCTAGCAAGGTCAATAGAAAGCCTCCAGATTGGGAGAAAATCTTCACTAGCCATACAACAGACAAGGGTCTCATATCTAAAATATACTTGGAACTGAAAAAATTAAGTCCCCCAACAACAAATCCTCAAAGAAACAACTGCCCAATAAATAAGTGGGCTAAAGACTTAAAGAGAAACTTCTCTGAAGAAGAAAGAAGGATGGCCAATAGACACATGAAGAAATGCTCAACCTCCCTAGCCATTAAAGAAATGCTAATCAAACCAACATTGAGATACCACCTCACTCCAGTTAGAATGGCAAAAATCAGGAACCCTAACAGCAACAGATGCTGGAGGGGATCTGGACAGAAGGGAACCTTACTTCATTGTTGGTGGGAATGTAAACTTGCTCAACCACTTTGGAAAGCAGTATGGAGGTTCCTCAAAAGACTTCACATAGAGCTCCCCTATGACCCAGCAATCCCACTTTTGATTATTTACCCAAATGTTTACAAACAAGACCACACTAAAGCTACCAGCAAAACTATGTTTATTGCAGCATTATTTACCATAGCTAAGATATGGAACCAACCCAGATGCCCCTCAGTAGATGAATGGATCAAGAAAATGTGGTATATATACACAATGGAATTCTATGCCTCCATCAGAAAGAATGACATTGCCCCATTTGTTAGGAAATGGAAAGGCTTGGAAAAAATTATATTAAGTGAAGTAAGCCAGGCCCAAAGAAACATAGGTCCCATGGTTTCCCTTATTTGCAATATCTAGTATATGTATGAGTCAAGCGGAAAAGGTCAGATAATGTGATGTTAGGAAAATGAACCCTTTGATATGTATTTTAATGTTTTTTTATGCATGTGTTTCTAACGCATTTATAAGATTATTTCTTTGTTGCTTTGTATGTCCCTCCCCCACAGTACAACCCCTGCTTCCACTATATTTGATGTCGGTATAACTTGTGGAGGAGATGGGGAAAAACAAGTCGTTTGTTGCAACAATGAGAAGTACAAGTTGTCATGTCGAAATCGAGCTTTACAACGTTGGTGCGGGGAGGGTGGGGAGGGGAGTGGGGGTAGGTGGAGGGGGAGAGGATTGGGTGGGGGAAGGGGGGAGGCTGGGAAGGGATGTGAAGGGTAAACAAAGGAGGAGGCTGCAATGCTTGATAAGAAATGTACGCATTATCCTGCCCATGATTATCCTGCCCATGTAATTGTAACCCCTCTGTACAGTATGTTCACAAAAAATAAAATAAAATAAAATGAAAAAATGAAAAAAAAAAAAGTTCTGACTAGCCGGGTACAAGTGGCTCATTCCTTTAATCCTAGCTCCTCAGGAGGCTGAGATCTGAGTTCCTGCAGGAAAGTCCATGAGACTCTTATCTCCAATTAACCACCAGAAAACTGGAAATGGTGCTGTGCATCAAGTGGTAGAGTGCTTGCCTTGAGCTGAAGTGCTCAGGGACAGCTCCAGGACCAGAGATCAAGCCCCATGACCACCACCACCAACAACAACAACAACAACAAAATAAATTAAAAAAGAAAGAAAGAAAGAAGAAGCTCTGACTGAAGACTTTAATTAACCATTTATCTAAGCATCTACTTCCCCATCACAAAGAGTGAAATTTGTAACTATGCTAACAAAGGCTGAAGAGAAACATACAACAGATGAAAACCTGAAGTTTTTGCTTCTTGTTGTTTACTTTGGGGTGGTATTTTGCCTTTTTTATGTCTTCCTTTATCTTATAAAGTTTCAAAATAATTTTTGCTGTTTCTGTGTAATTGATTTGATTTGATGTTCCTTCTTTTCTTTTTTTTTTTCTCCCTTTAAAATACAGTCACTACAAAGGAGTCAACAATGCTTGATAGGAAATGTACTCATTACCTTGCTCATGTAATTGTAACCCCTCTGTATGGTATTTTCACAATAAAAAAATAAAAATAATAATTAAAATAAAATATAGTCACTATACTGGAGGCATGAAACCCATTTTCAATATTCACATTAAACTATATCTTCCTCAGCATCCAGTTAGTCTCCAATGTCCCATTCCTTCTATCTACATACCCAATAGGTCTCGTGTATGTTTTCTTCTACTCTGCCATCTGCAATTGTTCTGTTATCAGTGCACTCAGTGGGCAACAAAACCACCAGATGATTTTTGTTTGTATCTTTGTTTTCTAGTGTATCATTCTGTAATTCTCTTTGGTCTTTCATTAACTACACGATTTCTACCTATCACATTTTACTTTAAACATAATGCCTTAGAAAGAAACTTAACCAAGGAGCTGAAATACATTCATTCTTTTGTTCATAACTTGAAAGAATTAGTATCACAAAAATGGTCATTCAGCCCAAAGCAACCAGCAGATTCAATGTAATGTCATTCTTTATAGCAATAGAAAATGCAATAAAATATACATTGGAACCTAAATGATCTTGGTCAGCAGAAACAGTTCTGAGCAAAAAATAGAAGCAATGTTTGAAATATCGAAATATGGATTTCAAATTATCTTTCAGAAAACAACAACAATAGCAAGAAGAACAGCATATCACTGAAATAAAACAAGACCCCCAAACAAATGGAAAAAATTAGAAAACCCAGAATTGGGTCCATTTACTTAAAACCCTCTGATTTTTCACAATGATCCACAAATATACATTAGAGAAAAGGTATCCACTTCAATAAATGATGCAGGAATAACTAGACAACTGAATTGAAATTGGATCTTTATGTCTTATCAATTCTAATATCAATTCAAAGTAAAAGACCTTAATGTGAGCTCTGAAATTTTAAAAATTACTATTGGGAAGAATAGGGAAAAGTTTAGAACTTACTGACATACACAGTAGCTTCCTAATTAGAACTCGATTTAGCCCAGCAAATAAAAGTAATGATTGACAGTAATATATCAAATTAAAATTTTCTCAATATGAAAAGAATTCTAAGCTACCTGAATCCTAAGAATGGGAAAAAAAATCTTTATCTACTATTCAATGGACAAAACATTAATATCCAGAATATACGAAGATTTCAGAAAACAACAATGAAAAACATTTCACAGAAAAAAATTATACAAATAGCTACATGAAAAAATATTTAACTTCCTGAGCTATAGAAGAATTGCAAATTAAAGGTATATTAACATTTCCTTTCTCCCCAATCCAAATGACAGACAAGAAAATGAAAGCCAACCTATAAGATCAGCTGAGGTATTTAACTATCAATAAATGGGTAAGGAAAATATGGTACATATATACTACAGAATATCACACAATTGTAAATAATAAAATTAGGTCACTTTCAGGAAAACAGATGTTAGTGGAATTCATCAGGAAAGTGAAATAAGCCAAATTAAAAAACAAAACAAAACACAAACAAATACTCTGGCACTGGTCACTCATGCCTATAGCCCTAGATATTCAGGAAACTGAGATCCAGAGGACCACAATGTTAAGTCTCAGTCTATAAAATAAGCATCGAAAGCCATGTTGATGATGTGGCTCAAGTGTTTGTATATCAGCCCAGAAAATGCAAGCCCTGGCATCCCCCCAAACAACTAAAACAAATCTAAAACAACAAAAATTAAATGTTTCCACTAAGTTATGAAATTAAGATCTAAAGGATACATAGATAGACAGATAGATATATAAATATGTACATATACATAGAATTGTACATGGAACATGATTACAACTATGAGATATTTAGGGGGAATGAGATGAAGGATAAATAGGAAAAGAGAATGATGGAGAGTCAATAATGCATGTGTATTTTGTGCTGAAAGTGATGGAATGTGAGTTCCAACACTAAGCTAAAAATAACAGCTCCATTAAAATGAAAGGCAAAATAGTGGTCTAGAAGCTTTCTCTGCATGACTCCATGAATGAAGCATCAGGGGTGAAAAGGACACACTATATTCTAAAGACAGAAAGAGACAGTGGTTAACTATTGTTAAAACCAACTCTTGCTGAAAACCAATGAGAAACAAAGAGAAGTACTAAGTAGTCCACAGGTCCAAACCTGTTGCACAGGGACAGGGGAAGTCGAAAACGAGCTTTACAATGTTGGTGCGTGGGGGGGGGGGGGGGGGGAGGAGGATTGGGAGGGGGGAGGCTGGGAAGGGATGTGAAGGGTAAACAAAGGAGGAGACTGCAATGCTTGATAAGAAATGTATGCATTATCCTGCCCATGTAATTGTAACCCCTCTGTACAGTATGTTCACAAAAATAAATTAAAAAAAAAAAGAATGCTTCTAAAGTCAATTTACATAGCTAGCTTTTCTATACCCTCAAACAGGACACAGACATATGCAAAAAGAAAGCTATTGGGAATGTAGATGAAAATATTCACAATCAATTATTAGCTAATTGGACACATCATGATGTAAATTCTGAAAATATACCAATTAAATAAAGTTTATATAAAAACAAATATCAGCTTATACTCAGTGAGCAAAATTAAAAGCTTTTTCTCTAAAATCTGGAGTAAAATAATTATGCCTACTCTTTCTTTGGTTAATTGGAGAAAAGAATCGCATGGGCTTTTCTTCCCAGGCTGTCTTTGAACTTTGAACCTGAGATTTCATTCTCCTGTGTAGTTATGAATACACCAGCTCCTGACTAAACACCAAAATTTGGATATGCCTGTATTAAAATTGATAGCAAGAAAATTTACTCAAAAATAAATATACAAAGAAAACTGAATTCAAACCTATACCCAGGAATAAAGAAAGATCTCTAAACTGAAATCAAAAGTCTCTGAAATAAAAGACATCAAACAAAAGAAAGATTTTTCCTATTCTTGATGGGAGGAATTAATATTGTTAAAATGTCCACTGTATTTGATTTTGGTACCCTGGTATTGTATAAAGGTTTATCTGAATTAGGGAAAGAAAGGGGAACAACAGAATGGTGAGACAAAGGACAAGGGGGAAACCAATGCAACAGCAATATTCACAAGACAATATGTACAAATTGGGAGGGGAAAATGGTGGGGAGGTAAGGTAGGAGACAAATGAGGGAAGGGGTAACAAAGTTGACAAGAAATGTATTCATTACCTTACTTATGTAACTATAACCCCTCTGTACATCACCTTGACAATAAAAAAGAAGTAAAAAAAAATGAAGGTGACCATATCGTGCATAAAGTGGTCCAAAAGAGCTCACAATTTGACAATGTATCTGTAAACTCACCCCATATTAATTAAGAAAAAGGGCAAAAAAGTCCATACTTCCAAGAGAAATCTACATATTTAATGAAATCCCCAGCAAAATATCAATTATAATATAATTCTTATAATTTGTAAGGAAGCACAAAATAGCTCAAAGAACCAAAAAAAATCTTGAGTGAAATAAAACAACCTGCCTCCAAAATAGACTACAAAACTTCAAAATAGACTACAAACTTGTATTATCAAAAGATAATGGCATTTTCCTAAACCAAGACACATTGACTAGTAGAACTCAAGTCCCTCACATATCTGTGGCCAACTGACTTCCAACGAATTGCTAAGAGGACACTCTTGAGTCATGTTGATCTTAATACTTGGTGTTGGTAAAAATAGGATACACAGAAGGATGGAAAGAGGCTCTAATGATTCACAAGTTACCAAAATCACTTAAAATAGATGAAGGATTTCAATGTAATATATGAAATGACTGGAAGAAAATCATGGGAGGGTATGAGCAGAATAATGTAATGAGCAAAACTTTGAAGGCAAGAGATCTTAAAACACTTAAGATTAAACCACACACATAAACAAAGGTGATCATATCATACTAAAGAACTTCACAGCAAAGGAAACAATTTTTAAAGAGACAACATGAAAAATATTTGTGAAGAATATGCTTTACATATGATCAATGTACAGAAAGAAACTAATAAAAAGGTATCCAGTAAGGATTACATGCCTGTAATCCTAGCTACTCAGGAGGCTGAGATCTCAGGATAGCAGTTCAAAGCCAACCAGGCAGGAAAAATTCGTAAAGACTCTTATCTACAATAAATCACTCAGAAAACCAAGAGTGGCACTGTAGCTCAAGTGGTAGAGCACTAGCCTTGAGCCTGAAAAGCTCAGGGACAGCGCCCAGGCCCAGAGTTCTAGCCCCACAACTGACAAAAAAAATAGTAATAGTAACCCAATTAAAAATGAGTAATAGACTTAAACAGATATTTCTCATTGGCTGTCCAAGGCTCTTGAGTGTAATCCTTGCAACTCAAAAAGTTGAGATATGAGGATTTTTTTAATTGTGAAAATACTGTACAGAGGGGTTACAATTACATGGGCAAGATAGTGAGTACATTTCTTATCAAGCATTGTAGCCTCCTCCTTTGTTTACCCTTCCCATTCCTTCCCATCCTCCCCCCCCCCACCCAATCCTCCCCCCCCTCAAGTTGTAAAGTTCGTTTGTCATCCCAGGAAGGAAAATTTATGAGGCTTTAATTGCCAATTAATCAGCAAAAATCTGGAAGTAAAGGTGCAGTTTAAGTGGTAGAGTGCCAGTCTTAAGAGAAAATGGGAACATTAAAATGCAATGCCCTGAGTTTAACAATACTAGCATATATTTGTATCTATCTATATCTATATCTATCTATATCTATATCTTGACATTACAAGATTGACTTCAGGGTCTTACACATTCAAAATAGGGGTCCTTATCACTTGCCCATGACTATAGCCCTTTTGGTTTTACTTTATGTAATACAAGTTTTCTCATTTTGCCCAGGTTGATCTTAAAACTGAAACCCTTCTGCCTCTATATTCTGACTAGCTAGCATTTACACCTATAGGTATAATCATTCCAGGATCCTGCAATTTTCTTTACTTGATGCAGTAAATGTACACATATATATATAATATATAGAGATAATATATATAGATATAAATAAAGATATAGTTAGTAGTAGTAAAAATGAAATATTCTTGATAGAATAATGACCAAATAAATATTGCTTTCATTGAACAAAAGCATAAGATCCCAAAAGAGTAAATGTAAAGGCATATTTAATATTATATGCTTATATTTATTTTATATCTTTATACTATTTTTTACCTTGATTGTAAAATAATGTTAAATTGACCACTCTTGTTGGAATTTTAGTTCGTATTGATTGTTGCATTGACCTAGTTCTCCTTTTTAAGAAACTCATACCTAAAATATAATTTAGAAAGAAAATAAGTATGAGTATTCTGACTGTTCAAACACTTTTCCCAAACTATGTATTAGTCTTTATTAATACATTTATGCTTTTCTTCCTGTATGCTAAGAGTTTAATTTCTATAAAGGTGACTATCATTTTCCTTTCCATGACTTGGCTCTGTCTTATTGAAATAAGACTTTCCCGCAACATCATTCTACTTTGCAACAAATAATGATTTCTGTATTTGATCTGTATTCTACATTTGAAATGATACATTTAGAATAGTACTCTTAGAACACAACGATTTGTGCATAATCCACAAAATTATCCCTGCTCCAATTCAACCAGTGTGTTACCTTAGGTTTTCTCATCTTCCTTGTTATAAAATTAAGATAACCTATATAGAATAGTTGCATCAAATGGAATTTTGTAAATCTCACAATCTTTAATAATTTACTGCAGGTCAAACTGAAATCAAAGAGTAAGAAATGTAGTAAAATGGTAATTACTCTGAAAAAATAATTGACATGACATAATTCAGAAATCATAGCTTAAACTGACCATTCACATTTATCAGAACAGGGGAAGTGTAGATTGTAAATAACTGAAAGTAAAAAATATATGACATAGCCGGGCGCTGGTGGCTCACGCCTGTAATCCTAGCTACTCAGGAGGCAGAGATCTGAGGATCGCGGTTCAAAGCCAGCCCGGGCAGGAGAGATTGTGAGACTCCTATCTCCAATAAACCACCAGAAAACTGGAAGTGGCACTGTAGCTCAAGTGGTAGAGCGCTCGCCTTGAGCTGAAGAGCTGAGGGAGAGCGCCCAGGCCCAGAGTTCAAGCCCCACGACCGACAAAAAAAAAAAAAATACAACATATTTGATACTGTCACATTTATGGATACTCTGTATTGTGTTCATGAAAATGTGTGTGCAAAATTATCAGTAAGAAGATATTTTGATGCAGCTGGATATTATAAAGTTGAGCATAATTTTGGATATGGGTGGTTTAGAAGACTATCTTAAATGGCAACTCTAATTTCAACAACTGAACTGTGAAATTCAAATGATTTTATATAATGTAAAAATTAGAAGAGAAATGCCAATGTGAAGGGAAAACATTTTGCAGGATGATTTCTGCAAAATGAAATGTGTGTATATTTGCTATGATTGACCTGGAGTGATATAGCTTATTGGGCAGAAGAAAAAAATGGAAGGAATCCACTTGGAAATAGTAAATTAAAAATAAAGTAGCCATGACAACTTGTTAAAGAAAATGTTTCATAGAATAATATATGTAATTTGTGACTAAATAGAATAAAATCTGAGAGAAAAGAAATAATATTATGATAGCATACAAAGGGATGTTTTTGTATACATGCTCGTGAGTATCTGGATTTGTGTTTCTCCCTGATTTCATATGTTGAAAGTTAATCATCATAAATTAGTACTGGGTTGACAATCCTTAGCAGGGAATTAACACATATGGAATCAGCTCTCATGATTGGTTAGTACTCTCATAAAAGAAGGATTTGGACACCTGTCATGTCCTTCTTCATGAAAAGACATGTCAGAGTCAGAGTGCTATATGAATTCAATACCTTGCTTCTAGAAAATATCTAGTTACTAAAATGTACTAAATAAATTTCTGTAAATTATGTACGATGTAAAGTATTTGCATTACAGCAACTTGAGCTGAGACAGTCTTAATATTTCTTGACTTTTTAAAATATTTCATCAGAAGTAAAAATAACTATACTATGAAAACCTATTTAGTCTTTTTACAATTGTATATTACCTTTACTTTGGTATTCCATAAATGATTTTGCTTTTATTTTGTATAATGTAGCTAGTACCCATATCTTATTGAGGTTGTGAGAAGACATCTTTGTTTTGAAATGAGCTCATATTTGAATAAAATTTAGGAATGAAAGCCATTCAATGATAGTTCCACTATCCACACACTTACTCTCAAATTCCAGATTTTGATTTTGATTTGCAATTATTCTTCTCTTAAGTTTCTTTCTTACCTTTATTCAAACTCCATACTATTCCAAAGAATATTCATTTATGCATTTTCATTGTAGACACATTTCAAACTTTTCTTTTTTACATTTTAATATATCCTATTCACTAGTAAGATAGCCACAAGTTTGCCTGATATTTTATTGTAGTACATAAAACAAATAAGACATTAATGCACAAAATCATCATTGTTTTCTTATTACTTCATTTGTCAGCTAGACTTTCTGCCTTAGCAAATTCAACATAACTTTTCAAAAATTGAAAAGCAGTTCAATAACATTGGAAATGCCAATAGCAAACCTATTCTAATATCACTAAAACATTGGATTGCTCATGGATTATTTTTCTAAATGGGTGAGTTTTAAAGCCAGTAATGTTTAGTCAATGTTTTTAGTATATTAGGTACATTTTTATTATAGAATGATACCAATAAAGAATTTTACCTGTGGAATATTAGCACGTAAACAATATTGTTGAAGACTCATAGTTCACTTAGTTTTAAGAATTATTCATAGAAATTAGTATATGTCTAGGATAATTTTATCAGATGAGAAAAAAAAAAGCTCAAAAGCTATGTACATATGACTATAAGATAAGGCTAAGCAAAATGAACCCCAAGAGGTCTTTCTTTGTTGTTGTTGTTTTTAATGTACTATGTGATTTTTTTTCCCTTTGTAAGTTCTTCCCACTATGGCATATCCCCTGTTGTCACTGTACTTGATTTTTGTACCCTGCATTTGTCTAATTGGGGGAGGCGAAGGGAATAACAAAATGATGAAACCATTGCAACAATGAGACTCACAAGACACTATGTTGGAAAAGAACTTTACAACTTCAGCAGTGAGCTGGGGGGAGTGAGGGAGGTGAGGGAGATGGAGGAGGGAAGGGATAGTAACAATGCTTGACAAGAACTGTACTCATTACCTTACTCATGTAACTGTAACCTCTCTGTATAGAACCTTTACAATAAAATGCAATTAAAAAATTATTCATAGAACATAAACTTCAAGATAAATCATTCTTACGTTTTCCAGAGAGATTCATTGTTGAAGAACTGGCTCCCCCACTTATCATACCACCCTCAGTATTGTCCGTGAAGAGTTCTGTGGTAATCACTAGAGAATTGAAACATATTTCAGAATACTCGGTAAAAGTTTATATGAATAACATTAACTTAACTAGGATTTGTTATGATAGAAGAGTTACAATGTAACACTTTGCAGAATTACCAAAGCTTAGAATTAGAAGGGCACTTAGCTATCAGATAGAACTCATTATATTAAAACATGCATTGTTTACATATCATATATTTATTTAAACATCATAAAACTACAAGTCAAAAGAATTGATGCAACAGTAACATTCCATAATGTTTCTTTCATATAATGCCATTTGTCATTCAAATTTAAATGCTCCTGAGTTAAACAGCAATTTCATACCAAGGGAATATATGAGTTGAATTGAAATAATATATGTTTACATACATACATACATGCATTCATACTACACACATGCATATTATATATGTACATGTCTATAGTATATAATTTCAAGAGTGAAATTACTGAACCATTATAAGTATTTTACTATAACTTAAAAAGTATAAATGTTGCTGACACGTTGAGTAACCAATGGAATAACTTTCTTCTACATTCCTTTATTACTAGAATTTCTGTACTTTATTTTTAAAGTTCAAGACAAAGTAAGAAATATAAAGATTAGAATATTACTTGAAATTACCACACTAAATATAGTGAGGTCACAATTGCATTGGCTTTCTGTTCAAAAGGAACAATTATCATTGATTACCTAATTCACTTATGTCCAAGGATATATTGTATTTGCTATTCCATATTATTCCATATGAATTTTTGGATTGCTTCCTCTATTTCATTAGTGAATAATATTGGAATATTGATGGGTATTGCATTGAATTTGTAGATAGCCTGTGTCAGTGTTGTCATTTTCACGATGTTATTCCTCCTAATTCAGGAGAATGGGAGGTTTTTCCACTTCCTTAGATCTACATTAGTTTCTTTTTTCAGGTTTTTAAAGTTTTCATTATAGAAGTCCTTTACTTCTTTGGTTAAGTAAATTCCCAGGGGTTTTTGCCATCATTTTTTTAGGCTATTACAAAAGGAGTTGCTGGGCTGGAAAGTTGGCTCAGTGGTAGAGCGCTTGCCTTGCATGCCTGAGGCCCTGGGTTCGATTCCTCAGCACCACATAAGCAAAAAAAAAAAAAAACCAGAAGTGGCTCTGTGGCTCAAGTGGTAGGGCACTAGCCTTGAGCTGAAGAGCTGAGGGACAGCGCCCAGGCCCAGAGTTCAGGCCCCACAACCGGACCAAAAACAAAAAAACAAAAAAACAAAAGGAGTTGCTTTCCTGATTTCAGCCTTGCTCTTCTCATTGTTGGCATAGAGAAAAGCTTTTGTTTTTTGTGGATATATTTTATACCCTGATACTTTCCAAAAGTTTCTGATCAGCTCAAGTAACTTAGGAATAGTGTCGACAGGGTTCTTTAAATACAGGATCATTTCATTTGCAAAGAGGGAGAGTTTTACTTCTTTCCCTATTTGGATCCCCTTCATAGTTGCCTCTTGCCTAGCTAAGATTCTAACACTATATTGAAGAGGAGTAGGGAGAGCAGACATCTTTGTCTCCTTTCTGATCTTAGAGGAAATGGCTTTAACTTTTCACCATTAAGTGAAATGCTGGCTGTATGTTTGTCATGTATAGCCTTTATTATATTGAGGAATGTTCTGTGGATTCCTAGTTTCTCCAGAGCTTTCATCAAAAAGGGATGATGGATCTCATCAAATGAGATGATCATGTGGTTCTTGTCCTAGCCTCAGTTAATGTGTTGCCTCATATTAATTGACATGAGTATATTGAACCATCTTGCAACCCTGGAATGAACCCAATTTCATCACAGTGTATAATATTTGTTCATTTTTGAATTTAGTTGGTCAGAATTTTATGGGGAAATTTTGAATTGATTTCATCAAAGAAATGGGTCTATAGTTTTCTTTTTTTGATGAGTCCCTGTCTGATTTTGGGATGAGGATTATGCTTGATTCTTACATGAGTTTGGTAGTGATCCTTCCTATACAGTTTCATTGAAGAGTTTGAGGAGTATTGGAGTATGTTCTTTTTTGAAAGCCTTATAGAATTTGGCTGTGAATCCATCTGGTCCTGGGTTTTTGTGGATGGGAGGTCTTTATTGCCATTTCTATTTCAATACTTGATATGTATCTATTTAGTTGGTCTAGATCGTCTTGGTTTAGTTTGCTAGAAATTCTTCCCATTACTTCCTGATTCTCAAATTTATTGGCATTAAGGTTTGCAAAGTATTCCCTTATAATATTCTGAATCTTGCTTGTTTCTGTCATGATTGTCTCTGATTTTATTTAAGTGTGTTCTCTTTTTTGTCAGATTTGCTAAGGGTCTGTAAATTTTGTTAATTTTTTCAAGGAACCAACTCTTTGTTTTGTTGATTCCCAACACTATAAAAATGGAATTTCAGTACATTTATGATACCATCATGTGGAAGACCGTGATTTCATAATAATACTACAAAAAGATATTCAGATTTTAAAAGTATTTTCTTTTTTTTTTCTGGTTGTGGGGCCTGAACTCTGGGCCTGGGCACTGTCCCTCAGCTCTTCAGCTCAAGGCTAACACTCTACCACTTGAGCCACAGCACCACTTATGGCTTTTTTCTTTTTTCTTATGTGATGCTGAGGAATCGAACCCAGGGCCTCATGCATGCAAGGCAAGCACTCTACCACTGAGCCACTTTCCCAGCCCTAAAAGTATTTTCTAATATGTACTCTTTTCAGGGGAGTAATTCAAATTGCTATTAACATTATTTGTCCTGAGAAAAGTCTTCAAAATTTATTGGAAAAAAAAGTTTTACTAGAAATTTATTTAGCCATCTCTTTATTTCACTTTCCCTTCTGAAAGTTACAAACTTTGTTGGCAGTTTGTTCTTTCAACATAGTGAACATTGCATACTACTTTTAGAAACCTTCATAGTTTCTTACCCAAGTAAGATGTTATTCATACTGGAATTCATTTTTACATAATGAGGTGTTGTTAACTTTGTGCTTGTTAAAGTTTGATTTTAACATTTTTTCCTAGAAATAGTCTATTTTTCTTTATTATGCTTAGTTTGTACTAATCTCACTACTATTTACCAAAAATATTTTCAAACTATTAAGACATATACATTTTCTTCTCCAACATTTCCTTTTCTACTCTCTCCATTCCTTATATATTGGATATGTCAAAGTTGCTGAGTAGTTTCTTGTGAAATTTTCTTTCATTTACTATATTTTTTCAATTACCAGTTTACCATTTGATTACTTTTGGACATTATTTTCTAGTACAAATTTGACATTTTATTTCATGAGATATTACAATTCCTTTTTCTTCTTTAGAGAATGTTTCTAATCAGTCATCAATGGCTTGTAACTGTAACCCTTGCTGGATCAAGGAAAAGTGTGATTCTAAATCAGACTGGCCTAAAAGTCTATAAGGCTCCATCTTAATTTGAAAATGCTTAATGTGGTAGCTTATACTGTCTTATTAGCTATGAATAAAAAAATCATGGAATGTATTCTTCCTATAAAATAATGACGTAATGTTTTCTAAGAAAGAGATTAAATGGTATCTGAAAATTAATCAACTCAGCAAAGGACTAGAGTGTACTTCAGTGCGAGAGCACTTCCTGAGCAAGTGCAAGTCCCTGATTTCAAACTATTACTGATCCCAAATTATTTGCATTAATTATTTGAATATATTTACAATAACTACTTGGCAATCATTGTCTCTCTTAACACAATGTGTGTAAACTTACATATACATATATATACATATGCATACACACACATATATATACATATACCTATAATGCTAAATTCTCTTTTTGGTCAGTCATAGAGTTTGAACTCAGGGTCTGCGTTCTGTCTTTGAGATTTTTCACTGAAGGTTAGCATTCTGTCACTTTGAGCCACCAGAGTGTCACTTCCAGTTTTCTAGTGGTTAAATGGCGATATGTCTCACAGACTCTCTTGCTCTGGCTGACTTTGAATTGTGATCTTCAGATCTCAGCCTCCTGAGTAGCTAAGATTACAAGCTTAAGCCACTGGTGCCTGGCTCTAAAAACATTTTTGTTGCCTGCTTTTCTTTCTTTAAGTTACTGTTTGTAATTTATAACAATGTATCAATTTATTAAAATAGTTGAGTTAGGTATATACAATAAAACTTTCACCTATTCATTCCTGCCTATCATACTACATTACTGAAGGGCATACTTTAATTAACAGTCTCAAAAGGGTTAGTAAATGAGTTCCCTGTGTATTTCCATATTTCAAAATCTTCCCTCCATGTGTTTTGTTTTGTTTTATTTTTCATTTGTGGTCCTCATAATATTAATAGGCTTGAAGGCTGGTCCATTCACTTTGAGATGGTTTTCCTTTTTACATTGATCAATTTAGCATAGGGACTGCATATAGTCCCTTGTGAATATAACTCTAATTTAGTGAATTTCTTTCTGTGGTTCCACTAGTGGATCCTGAAAATATTGTTTCTTTCTGGTACTGAGCACCACTAAGGCAGGTACGCCAGTCGAAACAGAGCCCATAACCATGATTTCTAAGTAATCTTAAATCTAGACGTTAACTTATTTTCCTCTTTTGTGTTTTCTCTGTTCTCGTTGCTTGCCTATTTCATTTTAGTGCTTTGGAAGAGAGTTTACTTAAATCTTCCCCCTCTGTTATGTGAAATCTCTCAGTTGTTCCTACCATCCACCTCAATGAGTATGCAAACTGCTTATTACATGACAATGATTTGAGCAAAGTTGTTCTTAAATGTCTTTTCCATTATTTCTTTGTTAAAATGTCTTCTTTGGATATTATACCAACGATCAAGAAATAATTCTATCAATGTAACTTCAGCATTAAATTGAATTGTGTAATCTGAAAAAATGTGAATGAGTAATTTTGTGCTCTTACTTGACCATCTTTATCATATGTAGTGAACTAAAGTACAGAAAATAAGAAGAGGGTTTCCTACTTTACTTAAGAAGTCCTCTTCTTATTTTATCAGTTGGCCATTCCAAACATACAAATTCAAAAGAAAACTTCTGAAATAGGTAGTGAATAGGCAGAATTGGATATATTTTATGTATCTCCACAGAGTATCTTCTAAGATTGTTCTACGATTGGTTTTACTAGATTACACTCTAAATGGATAAGTTAATCGTTAATAATTTACCCATTAAATAAAAATTTGTATCTATTGTTCTTGTTAAAAAATCTGTAACAGGGCTGGGAAGTTGGCTCAGTGGTAGAGTGCTTGCCTTGCATGCATGAGGCCCTGGGTTCGATTCCTCAGCACCACATAAGCAAAAAAAAAAAAAGCTGGAAGTGGTGCTGTGGCTTAAGTAGAAGAGCGCTAGCCTTGAGCTGAAGAGCTGAGGGACAGTGCCCAGGCCGAGTTCAGGCCCCACACCAAAACACACACACACACACACACACACACACACACACACAAAAAAAACCTTATAACACTAGATAAAACAAATTCGTTAAAACATTAACTTCTAAACAATTATTGTTCTTACAAGAGGGATTCCGTAATATTGTTTTGAATTCTTTCTTCATTTCATTTCTGGGTACATCTGGGAATTCAGCCATACCAATTCCTATAAATAAACATATCAAAAGACTTTATGTTATTATGAATATGCAAATGTTCACACGTGTGTATTTGTATAGTATTGATGTAAAATATTTGCACTTACAGATTAGAGAACAACAGTCAAAGTTCTGAAGTTGCTAGGAAGAAATTATATTATTCTCAGGCTTAAAAATATGTTTACCACTTGGGGGTGCCAGTGGCTCATGCCCGTAATCCTAGCTACTCAGGAGGCTGAGATCTGAGGATCACAGTTTGAAGCCAGCCGGGGCTAGGAAAGTCCATGAGACTCTTATCTCCAATAAATGGCCAGAAAACTGGAAGTGGTTCTGTGGCTCAAGTGGTAGAGCACTAGCCCTGAGCTGAAGAGCTGAGGGACAGAGTCCAGGCCTAGAGTTCAAGCTCCAAAAATGTTTACAAATTAGTCAATGTAGTCTATCTAGAAATAGGCAAAATGAAGCACATCTTTGTTGCTACCTGATTTCTATGCAATACCATTCATGACCGTTGAAATTTTTCTAGTTTTGTTATAGTAACAATATATCTTTCCAATTTACATTAAAATGACACTATTTCTGTAATATGTACTTGATGAAATGGAATTGACCTTGTTTTTACACAGACCAACCTATGCTTTTGCAGAGGCAGACCTTCCTTGATTTATCCAGGAATATTGTCATTCCTCTTTAGGGAATTTTAACTGTAAATCATGTGGAATCAGTGATGGAAAAAATGGCAAAGTATTTGTTGAACTGAAAGCAAAATGTCCCCTCATGTTTTTAGCTTTATCCAAATAAGTATCAGTAGTTTTTCAAAATGACACCAGACCTGTCATTGGATCTCTTTTACATCAGTGTTTATATATTTTTTATACTTTTGCTAGAATTAGAAAACCTTGACTAGGTTTAGTAGCAAAAAAAAAAAAAAGACCTGAAAATTCATATTAGAAAGGGGATGATTAACATTAGAGATATGAGGCTACTGACTGTTCTTAATATTTTGTGGATGGAACATATATTTGTGACTGGAAAACTGTCATTATTTGAAAACTACAGAGTAGCAATTTTCTACTTTGAAGGATGGGTGATTCCATGAAAAAATATATATTGTTCCATTATAATGTTTACCACTCAAATGTACAACAACTGTAATTTTCTCTGACTGCTACATAATTACTAAAACACAACTGAAAAAAAAGTTCAGTAAGTAAGTAAAAAAGAGTTTAATAAGAATATGGTTTTGGTCATTTAAAAAAGTATTTCATTCAATACAAATGCATAATTCAAAACTGGGAACCTCAGCAATTGATTTTAGTTTCTTTGTTTTTTTTCTCCAGTTGGTAAACATGAACAGTATGGATTCATTTAAAATGAACAAATAAATAACCTCTATATAAGTAGGGAAGAAATGGGATGAACTGCAGGTGGATCTACTTATATACTAGGAATTTAAAAACATGTACTGTAGAAATTTCTGATCCAGTGCAGGTTATATTTTTTCTTGTATACAATATCCATTCATTGCTTTTTTATTTTATTTTATTTTTGCTTCAATTAATTCAAGCTCTTTTCACTCTACTAGTGTATTAAAATTTTATGATGTATCATAAAATGTACCCACTTAAAATGCCTAGCCTTATGGAATATATTTTTTTGTCTTGGTGCTATTTGTATTTGAGCTCAGAGGCTTCTGAACTCAAGCATTATACCACTCAGCCCTATCTTCATTCTTCTGTCTGATTTTTGTTTTGTTTTGTTTTGTTTTGTTGATCATGGGGCTTGAACTCAGGGGCTGGGCGCTGTCCCTGAGCTCTTTCTGCTCAGGACTAGAGCTTTATCACTTTAAGCCATAGCTCCACTTCAGTTTTCTGGTGGTTAATTGGGCATAAAGACTTTCCTGCCTGGATCATAAAGACTTTCCTGTCCAGCCTTTGTACTATGATCCTTATATCTATCTTCTCAGCAGCTAGGATTATAGGTGTGAACCACCAGCGCTGGATTTGTCTGCTTATTTTTTATGCCTAATTCTTTATGCCTAGGTCTTCCTGCATTGTTATTCTGTGTATGTTTCTGCTATAGCTGAAATGACAGGCACATGACACTCTGACCATTTTTTTCGACATCTCCATCTATGTGTCTGTGAGTATATCTATTTTTAATCTCTATTTTTATATTCATGTCTCATTCTATCTCTTTTCTTGGAACTAGAATTCTCCAGATTCCTTGTTCTTTGTACCTTAGTTCTTATACCAGTGGCCTCCTAGGTTCTCAGTCCTGTTTAACTGAGGTCTTCTACCAGCATTCCAGGGCCTCTGTCTTGTAGAAAAGACTATTTGTGATATTTCTCAGTTTTGATATTAATGTAAGCTAATACCTCTACTGAACATCTCTCCTGCATGTTTATTCATAATCTATATCTACCTTTTTTACTTAGTATAATTTTCTAGATATCCCAGACTAATACAACATGGTTTCCTTTATATATATGGGCTCTTTCTTACTGCTTTTAAGATTTTTCTCTGTTTCTACATTTTTTACTGTGATGTACTTAACAGTGGGTTTCTTTCTTCATTGTACTTAGATTTCATTAACATTGTATGCAAAGATTCATATTTATCATTAAAGAATTTTTTAAATCTCAGCTATAATTTCTTTAGGTATTTTTAAATTATTTCTCTCACTTCTCTGTCTAGTGTCCCATATGTGTGCTCATTCTCTCCTCCAAGTATTTAAATGTACTTGAACATTAGTGAATATTTTTCTTAGAGTATTTGACTTTTTTAACATTAATTCCCATTTTGCTCTTTGTAAAATATGTTCTATACCTGTAGATAGAATATTTGTTGAAAGATCACCATCACAATTTCATTTAATTTTTAATTCTGGAGATTTTATAGGCACATTCTAGCTACCAAAAATGAGGAAAAACATGCAAACTATGTTTCTCTGGGTCTGGCTGGCTGTGCCTAATATAATTTTTTTCTAAGTCTTTTCTTTACAAATGATACAATATCATTCATTTTTCTGATGGATAAGTAGAATTTCATTGTGTATATCTACCACATTTTTTATCTGTTCATCTATTGAAGGGCAATTGGTCTGACTGAATATCTTGGATATGGTAAATAATGTAATGAACATGGTTGTGTAGCCTTGATTTTTGCTTGTTGTGTAAATGTCAAGGATAGAATTGCTGTGTCATAGAGTAGCTCTATGTTTAGTTTTTTGAAGATCCTCCATCCTGAGTTGCACAGTGGTTAAACATGCTTGCCTTCCCACCAAAAGTGTAGTAGTTTCCTTTTGGCCACATCCATGCCAGCATTTGTTATTTTTTAGTTTTCTTGATACTGGACATCATAACTGGGGTAAAGTGGAATCTCAATGTTATTTTGATATACATTTATAGCCAGAGATGTTGAACATTTCTTCATGTGTCTATGGTGCCTATAAATCTAGAAGTAAACACACTGGTGGTAAGTGAAGGGTTACACATGCATTAGCTAAAATATAATAGAATCTATGGAGAGTGCAAGTAGTGTAATTTTTTAAAGAGGACTAAATCAAAGCACAACAAACTAAGTACCAGGAAGGGCCAAAGGGAAAGAATTGGGGAGAATGCAGATACAAATTCATCATATATACCACAGATTTGAGAAATATAAGGGAAGAGGTGAGTTAAAGGAGGATGAAGATGTTGAAATGATGACAGGTCCAGATCCATTGTACCCATAAACCACTTTGTTAAACGACAAAAAAAATCAAAATGTAACCTAAAATTATGATAAGGGAAAAGTGGATTAGGAGGGTGGGTGAGAATGTTGAAAAGGATGACATTGATCAAGATGCACTGAATTTATAAACTGTCCTGGTCAATGGGCAATTCCTTGTACAACTAAAGACAATAATAATATTCAAAAAGAAAAGACAAGAAAAGCTCTATGGAAACTGCTCTGTGGTCTTTCCCTTTTCAGTCTAACAAAGTATGCTTATCTAAAATTAATTTTGTGCCTTTCATTTTCCTGTTTTACACAGTTTCCAGTATATAGGTTTCTTCAAATAATTAATTATGTTAAAACATGAGTATTTTATATATATATATATATATAGTGGCTCAGCTCTGGGTATGATTTTCTCTTCTTCAAGCATGTGTTATTGTTTTTCCTCCTGTGGATTTGTTTAGTAATTGGGCTGAATTATTTTATTGACTATAGTTATGTTTGTGGGGTGAAGATTAATGATGCAATTTTGCAAGACCAGCCTTGGGTACGGACACAGCTATTTTATTTTATTTTTTGGTGCCAGTCCTGGGGTTTGAACTCAGAGCCTGAGTGCTGCCCCTGAGTATTTTTGCTTAAGGCCAGCACTTACTATTTGAGCAACTTCCAGCTTTTTTGATGGTTAATTGTAAATAAGAGCCTCAAAGACTCTCCTGCTAGGGCTGGCTTTAAACCGTGACTCTCAGCTCTCAGTCTCCCAAATAGCTAGGATTACAGGTGTTAACCACCAGCACTTGGTTCAGAATCACTTTTAAGTGAGTGTGGTTCTTTCCGTATGTCATTTAGGTTTTTCCCCACATGCCATCTTAGGCTCTCAGTCCTTTCAGTGTCACACCAGAACTCAAGGAATTTATTTCTAATACTGCTCAAGTAGTAGAGTGCTAGCCTTGAGTGAAGAGCTCAGAGACAGCACCCAGGCCCAGAAAAAGTGAAAATATATACTTTTCCTAGTTACTTTCATATTGAAAATTTTATACATCACTGCTACTCGAAGTCTAAAAACAGTAGCATAATTCTAACCTATTACTCAATTAGAAGTTCCTGCTTCAGCAGAGATATTATTACTATACCTGGCAATGTTAATGCACATAGGGAATTGTTAGGTAATGCAGTACTGCCAGCTTTCTTTCATCACTTCAATAATCCACCCTTCCTACTTTTGTAAGTCAGAGAAACTTTCTACCTAATCTGGATGTAAAAAATAACTAATATAGCATTTGGAAAACACTAGTATATAATTTTCACTTTTAAAAAGTAAAAGTATTATTATATGAGTGTACCCATGAAGACCTTTCCCGTGTCACAGTATCACATATGAATCATTGTTATTAAAAGCACATTAACTGCTGTGCATCAGTGGTTCATGCCCATAATCCTAGGTACTCTGGAGGCTGAGATCTGAGGATCGTGGTTCAAAGCCAGGCCGGGCAGGAAAGTCTGTGAGCCTCTTATCTCCAATTAACTATCAGAAAACTGGATGTGGTACTGTGGCTCAAGTGGTAGAGTGCTAGCCTTGAGCTGAAGAGCTCGGTGACAGCACCCAGGCCCAGAGTTCAAGTCCCACAACCAAAAAGCAAACCACATTAATTAAATTGAAAATAAGATAAATGAGAAAATTAGAGTTATAAATATTTTTCTTACCAGACATCATCTTTGGTAGATTCTTTACTTCACATTTTAGCAAATTCTTTCCAAAATCACCTCTCAAATATTCTAGATCATTCTCTATAAAAATAAACATAGTTTAATACAATTAATGTGAATTCTAACAGGAATGTGAAGGTATATGTGTGTGATATTATCTCAATTAGATTTTTTTAAATAAGTTTTTTATTGTGAAAATACCACACAGAGGAGTTACGATTATATGAGCAAGGTAATGAGTACATTTCTTATCAAGCATTGTTGCCGACTTTGTTTTTCCCCTACCATTCCTGCCCTCCCACCTCCATGACTACATCTCCCCCAACCCCTGCCCCGCGCCAAAGTTGTAAAGTTCGCTTTTTTTATATTTTTTAATTTTTTATTGTAAAGATACTATACAGAGGGTTACAGTTACATGAGTAAGGTAATGAGTACACTTCCTATTGAGCATTGTTACCACCTCCATTGTTTTCCCCCTACCATCCCTTCCCTCCCTACCTTCCCCGAGGTTCTTTTTTTTTTTAATTGTGATTAAGTGATTACATAATTTCCCGAATTTCACAGTATTGTGGAATAATGATGCTCATTTAAAGTCATAAGTTTATTCTAACTTTCCTGGAGCAAATTGTCTAACACAGTCTATAACATATAACGATGTACACATACACACCATACATGTGATTAGCAGCATGAGGATGTTTAGTAGTGGTTCGACCAGATGAGTGTGAGTTCTTTGTTTCTTAATCCTGTTAGTTTTGTCATATCACCTAACATTTTGGATTTAGCATCCACTTATCAGGGAGACCATGTACCGTTTGTCTCTTTGCTCTTGGCTTACCTCACTCAACATGATTCCTTCTAGCTCCATCCATTTCCCTGCAAATGCCATTATTTTGTCATTTCTAATGGCTGCATAATATTCCATTGTGTATAGATACCACAATTTTTGGATCCATTCATCTGTGGTGGGGCATCTGGTTTGTTTCCATATCCTAGCTATTGTGAACAGTGCTGCAATAAACATGGAGGTGCACGTGTCCTTGTATATTGGTTTCTGTTGTTCAGGGTAGATAACTAGAAGTAGTATGACTGGGTCGTAAGGGAGGTCAATCTTTAGCTTTCTAAAGACCCTCCAGACTGCTTTCCAAAGTGGTTGTATAAGTGTACATCCCCACCAGCAGTGTAATAAGGTTCCTCTTCCTTCACATCCCCTCCAGCATTTGTCGTTGGCTGATTTGTGGATGTGGGACATTCTAACTGGGGTAAGGTGGTATCTCAGGGTTGTCTTTATTTGCATTTCCTTCACCACCACGTGAATATTTCCTCATGTGTTTCTTCGCCATTTTTATTTCTTCATCTGAGAAGTCCCTCTTTAGTTCCCTTGCCCATTTAGTAATTGGTGTGTTAGGTTTGGAAGGGATTAGTTTCTTGAGTTCCCTGTATATACAGGATGTTAACCCCTTGTCTGATATATTGCTGGTAAATATTTTTTCCCAATTAGTTGGTTGTCTTTCTAGCTTGGTTGCGATAGATTTAGCTGTGCAGAAGCTTTTTATTTTAAGGTAGTCCCATTTGTTGAGTCTCTCTCCAATTTGTTGTGACCCTGGGACTCTTCAGGAAGTCCCTTCCTGTGCCTATTAGTTCAAGTGTCTCTCCTATTCTGTCCTGCAGTAGTTTCAGAGATTCAGGTTTAATGTTAAGGTCTTTAATCCATTTTGAGTTGATGTTGGTGCATGGTGATAGGCTAGGGTCCACTTTTAGTTTTCTGCATGTGGCCGCCCAGTTTTCCCAGCACCAGTGGTTGAAGAGGCTGTGTTTCTTCCATTGTATGTCTTTGGCTCCTTTGTCGAATATCAGCTGGCTGTAGGCCTGTGGATTTATTTCCCAGCACCAGTGGTTGAAGAGGCTGTGTTTCTTCCATTGTATGTCTTTGGCTCCTTTGTCGAATATCAGCTGGCTGTAGGCCTGTGGATTTATTTCTGTATCTTCTATTCTGTTCCATTGGTCTTCGGGTCTGTTTTTGTGCCAGTACCATGCTGTCTTTGTGATTATAGCACTGTAGTAGAGTTTGAAGTTTGGCATGGATAGTCCTCCCATATTGTCTTTATCCCCTAGAATTGTTTTGGCTATTCTAGGTCTTTTGTTGTTCCATATGAATTTTTGGACTGTTTTTAGTATTCTAGTGATGTACGTCATTGGGATTTTAATAGGAATTGCATTGAATTTCTATATTAATTTTGGAAGTATTACCATCTTTACTATATTAAGTCGGCCTATCCAGGAGCATGGGAGGTCTTTCCATTTCCTAGTGTCTTCTGCAATTTCTTTCTTTAACTTTTTATAGTTTTCATTAAATAGTTCTTTTACATCTTTGGTTAGGTTAATTCCTAAATATTTTATTTTGGGGGAGGTTATTGTGAATGGGGTTGCTCCCTTTATTTCTCTCTCTTCTTGTACATTGTCAGTGTACAGGAAGGCAACTGATTTTTGTGGGTTTATTTTGTATGCTGCTACTTTGTCGAAGTGATTTATGATTTCTAAGAGTCTAGGGATGGAGTTTTTGGGATCATGAATGTATAGTATCATGTCGTCTGCAAAAAGGGATAATTTAACTTCTTCTTTCCCTATGCGGATCCCTTTAATGTCTTTTTCTGGCCTTATTGCCCTGGCTAAGGGTTCCAGGACTATATTGAAGAGAAGTGGAGACAGTGGGCATCCTTGCCTTGTTCCTGATTTTAGGAGGATTGGTTGTAGCTTTTCCCCATTAAGTATAATATTGGCTGTTGGTCTGCCATAAATGGCTTTTATTGTTTTTAGAAATGTTCCTTCTATTCCTATTTTCTCCAGAGCTTTTAGCATGAATGAATGTTGAATTTTATCAAAGGCCTTTTCTGCATCTGTGGCGATAATCATGTGATTCTTGACCTTGGCTCTGTTGATGTGTTGGATTACATTTATTGACTTACGTATGTTAAACCATCCCTGCATCTCTGGGATGAAGCCTACCTGATCATAGTGTATGATTTTTTTTATGTGTTTCTGGATTCTGTTAGCTAGAATCTTGTTAAGGATCTTTGCATCTGTGTTCATCAAGGAAATTGGCCTGTAATTCTCCTATTTGGTTGGGTCTTTGCCTGGTTCGGGGATGAGTGTGATATTGGCTTCATAGAATGAGTTTGGGATAGCTCCCTCCTTCTCTGTTTCTCTGAAGAGCTTGAGGAGTATGGGTATTAGTTCTTCTTTAAAGGTCTTATAGAATTCTGCTGTGAATCCATCTGGTCCTGGGCTTTTTTTTTTGTTGGAAGACTTTTGATAGCTTCCTGTATCTCGTTGTAGGATATTGGCTTATTTAATTGGTTTACTTCTTCTTTGCTCAGTTTGGGCAACTTGTATTTCTCTAAAAACGCATCCATTTCTGCCAGGTTTTCTTCCTTTAGAGAGTATAACTTTTGAAAGTAGTCTGTTAGAATTGTTTGGATATCTTGGGTACTTGTTGTGATTTTTCCCGTGGCATCCCTAATCCTGTTAATATGGGTCTCCTCTCTTCTTTTTTAAATTAATCTTGCCTACGGGCCATCAATTTTGTTTATTTTTTCAAAGAACCAGCTTTTTGTTTGGTTTATTTTGGCTATAATTTTCTGATTTTCTAATTGGTTAATCTCTGCTCTTAATTTGGTTATCTGGCTTCATCTAGTAACTTTAGGTTCCATTTTTTCTTGTGTTTCTAGCTGTTTTAATTGCAACATGAGATTATTTACTTGGTCTGTCTCCATTCTCTTGATGTGGGCACTGAGGGCAATAAATTTGACCCTCAGGACTGCTTTTGCTGTGTCCCACAAGTTTCTTTGTGAGGTGTTTTCATTTTCATTGAGTTGTAGGAAATGTTTTATTTCTTCTCTGATCTCTTCCATTACCCAGGCATTGCTAAGGAGTGTGCTGTGCTGTTCAATTTCCATGTATTAGAGAAATTTCTGTGGTATGCTTTGTTATTGAGAACTAGCTTGATTCCACTGTGGTCAGATAGGATACAGGGGATTATGTCGATCCCTTTGTATTTGCTTAAGTTCCTTGCATGAACTATGATATGGTCTATTTTGGAGAAAGTTCCATGAGCTGCTGAGAAGAATTTGTACTGTGTTGTTTTAGGGTGAAATACTCGGTAGATGTCAGTTAATTCCGCTTGAAGTATGGCCTCACTTAATTCGGTAGCTTCTTTGCCAATCCTCTGGTTGGTAGACCTGTCCTTTGGTGAGAGTGGCGTGTTAAAGTCTCCTAGTATTATCATATTGGGATCTATTTTATTCTGTAAGTTTGAGAGCATTTGTTTAACATATCTGGGTGCACCAATATTTGGGGCATATAAGTTGATGATGGTAATATCCTCCTCTTGGATTGTTCCCTGTATTAATATGTAGTGTCCGTCCTTGTCTTTCTATACTGATTTTAATGAAAAGTTTATTTTGTCAGATATCAGGATAGCTACACCTGCTTTCTTACTGGGGACATTTGATTGGTAGATCCTTTTCCAACCCTTGACTCTGAGTTTGTTTGTATGTTTGGCTGAGAGGTGGATCTCCTGAAGGCAACAGGTGGATGGGTCTTGTTTTCTGATCCAGTCTGCAGTTCTTTTTCTTTTGATTGGTGAATTAAGCCCATTAATATTAAGAGAAAGTATAGAGAGATGCATTGTTGTCCCTGTCATTCCGTTTTCCTAAGTTTTTCTTCTTTCCTTTCCTCCTGTGCTTGCTCAGTTAGACTTTGATTAATGCCTGTCTGGGGCAGGTCCCAGTTCCTGGTTGCTTTCTTCAGGTTGTGTCCCCCCTCTTAGAATTCTTTGTAATGCTGGCTTAATGTTTATGCATTCATTTAGTTTTTCTTTGCTATTAAAAATGTTCAGTTCTCCATCGAATGTGAATGCTAGCTTTGCCGGGTATGTCAGTCTGGGTTGGCAGTTATTGGCTTTCAAGGCTTGTATGGTGCTTTCCCAGGCCTTTCTTGCGTTCATTGCTTGTGTGGAGAGATCTGCAGTGATTCTAATTTTTTTCCCTTTGTAGTATAGCTCCTTCTTCATTTTTGCTGCATGCAAGATTGTTTCCTTATTATTCAGATCTATCATTTTTACTATAATGTGTCTAGAAGTGTTTCGCCTGGGATCTTGCTTGTTGGGTGTTCTATATGCTTCTGTTATGTAGGTAAGATGTTCTTTTTTGAGTAGGTAAGATGTTCTTTTTTGCTCTGAAATTCCTCACCTTCGTCCACTCCAGTTATACGAAGGTTAAATTTCTTGGCATTATCTGCTTGCTCTTGAATTTCCCTTTGGCTTAATTTGAGTGATTTTTCCATATCTGTCACTTTTTGGCCCAGTTGGTGTATTTTGTCTTCTGTATCTGACACTCTACCTTCCATTTCGTTCACTCTGTTGACCGTGGCTTCTACTGTGGTTTGCATAGAGGGAATGGATCTCTTTATGGATTCGATGTTGATTCTCAAAGTACTGATCTCACCTCTTAATGAGGTATGTATTACCTCTAATTTGGCGTTTATCTCACTTCTTACTGAGGTTTGTGGAGCTTCTATTTTTGCATGCATCTCTTGTTTGATATCTTGTATCTCTTTTGATAGTTCATCCTTGTGCTTTTTCAATTTCTGATCAATTTCTCGCTTTATTTCTTGAGTCATTGCCTCCAGCAACCCTTGGATATAGCTTTTGTCTTCCATTCCTGCTTTGCTCCCACTGGGGCTCTTCCCTGCGTGGCTACTGGCTATTGAGGATAGCTTGCTATCCTGGATGGTGATAAACCTTGTAATTTTTCTCTGTGATTTTCGCATGGGGGTTCAGGAGACTGATCTGCAATTTTGTTTTGGTGTGTCTGTCTTTGCTTGGTTGCTGATTCTGTATTGGTAGAGAGAGTCTGTGCCTGATCTGGGTTCTGTTGGGGACCTACCTCCAGCTGCTGGTCTGACCTACTTAGGATTCTCGGCTCTCTGCTGTAGATCGCTGGCAATTCCCGCCTTTGGAAGGGTTGAGCAGCCTGGACTGCTCATGTTTGCTCCTACAGGTACTCTTGGCAAGATCAGATGCTCTGGATGCACTCTCCCAGATGCTGGAGTCTGCTATGGGCTCCTGATTTTTTGTTTGTTTGTTTGTTTTGGGCTGGTTGTGGGCTTGAACTCTAGGTTTGGGTGCTGTCCCTCAGCTCTTCAGCTCAAGGCTGGCACCCTACCATTTGAGTCACAGCACCACTTCTGACTCTTTTTGCTTATGTGATGCTGAGGAATCAGATCCAGGGCTTCATGCATCCAAGACTATCACTCTACTGCTGAGTCACCTTATCAGACTGAGCTCCTGCCTACTATCAGGTGCTGGCGGCCTGTGTTGCCCAATTCCCAGCCTAGAGTATATGGGTGGGGTTTTGGTGGGGTTTGGGCTTCTCTTGTCCTGAGCCTCCAGGACTTTTGTTGTCACAGGTGTGCTTCCCAGGGGGTGCAGTTCCCTGTTTTTCTCCCCTCTGCTGAGGCGTATGCTCAGCTTTTGACTTTAGTTGGGAGGAGTTGGTTGTGTTGTTCAGGCACCGGATCCTCAGGCCTGGTTCCGGCCCCCCGCCTGGGGCATGCCGGTTGGGACTGTGCTGCTGTGTATACCACCTAGGTTATGCAGCCTGGGGTACACAGTTCAAATTTCTTCTACCGTTGGTTGTCTTGACCCAGGGGCGCTGTTCCTGGCTTGGGCATTTAAGCTCCCTTCCAGGGGCGCTCTTGCTCTAGCCTGGCCAGTGGAGTGTGCTCCACAGGCTGGTGGAGCTCTCGAACAGTTCCCAGTTTTAGTGGGTCCTGTGGTCCGGGTATTGGGGTAGGGAGTCTGGGTCAGGGTCTGGGGATTCCCTCCAGCTCTGGTCTCCTTTGAGGGATACACTGTCCCCTGTGGGGTACTCACCCTGGAGCTGGTTGTTTCTGTGTGGTGTAGGTCGTCAGTTGCTGTTGCAATCCGAGTTCAGTTGGGGTGGTTGCGGGTTGGGCTGGGCAGTGGTGGCTCTGTGTGATTCTCTTCTGTCTCTGCCTCTGTCCAAGCTGTTGGGTCCACAGTGTTCACGCTCAGGCGGATTCTGTGCAAGTTATTTGCAGGCAGCCCCCTGTGCCTCTGGGACCCTGGTGGCCCCGGCCTGGTCGTTGCAATGGGCGGGTCTGACACCAGTGCCTCAGGCGGCTTCTGCATGGGTGATCTGCAGGCAGCCCCCTGTGCCTCTGGGACCCCAGGGGGCCCCCGCCGGGTTGTGGCAATCGGTGGGTCTGACACCGGTACCTCAGGCGGCTTCTGCGCTATCTGCAGACAGCTCCCTTTGTCGCACTGCTGTGCCGGGCGGCTTTGGCGGGATGGAGCCTCTCTGCTCGGATGGAGAGTGAGGGGTGGGGGTGGGATCTTCTTGGAGACTCCCAGCTGGTAGGTTTCTCTGTTTGTGACGATAAGCGGGTCTGCAAACCAGTACCTCAGGCGGCTTCTGCGTGGTTGATCTGCAGGAAGCCCCCTGTGTCTCTGGGGCTCCGGCAGCCCCCGCCGGGTCCAACTGGCCGTGGCTTGGCGTGCTGCCACGCGGTCAGTGAAGGTTGGGGGGAGGGATCTTCGCTCTTCTCTGTTCTGAAATTCTTCTTTTCCTCTCTTTCTTTTTTGTTATTTTCCACCTCCTGTTTTTCTCTGAGTGTTCGTCTTTTTGTTGTTGTCGGTCTCTTGGGGAGATTAAGCGTTGGAACTCGAACTCTCTTTTTGGTTGGGGAGAGCTGTGGCGTTTCCCTACTGCCCTGTCACCATCTTGGTCCCCCCTCCTCAATTAGATTTTTTTAAATTAATGAGTGCATAGATTGTTAAAACATGGAACATGAGAGACTGGGAAGTTGGCTCAGTGCTTGCCTTACATATATAAGGCCCTGGATTTGATTCCTCAGCACCACATAAGCAGAATAAAAGCCAGAAGTGGCACTGTGGCTCAAGTGGTAGAGTACTAGCCTTGAGCTGAAGAGCTGAGGGACAGCGCCCAGGCCCAGAGTTCAGGCCCCACGACCCACAAAAAGACAACAAAAAAAAAAACCCAACAACAACAAAAACACTGAATGTGAGAATTATAATGCAATGTTTAAATTATCAAATAATTTATATTACAAGTGAGATAACTGTCTTAAATCTAGTTTCTGGCTTTACTCTACTATCAAGTGATAATAAAATTGTCATACAATTAATTATTTTCTATTCAATAACTTGTTTTCTTCCCTCTTCCTTGTTTCATATTTACTGTTTTAGCCCTCTGGTTTAAGCATTTATGACTCTTTCCTCACTTTTTAACTTATCAGTAATAGCTCTAAAAAGAAATTTAAAGGGATCTAAAAGTTCACAATATAATTTTACACCTTAAATGTTCCTTTTTAAAAACTTTTTTCCACTTTTATCTATAGTCAGGCTTCTTAAAAGAAAGCTTATTTATAATCGACAATTCCAATATATAGTGCAATCACTATTTCCAACATTTATTGTGTTAGATTAGTAGTCAAGAATTAAAAGTGAAAATGTATACTTTTACTACTTTTATATTGAAAATTTTGTAAATCATGAAATCACAACATGCTAAAATTATATACATCAAGTAGTTTCAATTTTATGTCAGTCTATTGACTTTGTTTTGCTTTATATTTTCTTCTTAGTAGTTGAGCACTCATTACATAATTCAAATTCACACAAGGTTTTACATTTAATTGATTTTGGTAGGACCTCATTTTTGCACAAAATAGGCTTTGGACAATGATCCTTCCATGTTTGCCTCCAGAGTAGTATGTAACAGATCTATTTTAAAGTTTTTAGATAGGTAAATGTTACCTTTTTGCCTTTTCCAAGCTTCCCAAATAGTTAGTATAGAGGCATGCCCTATGGCAACTGCCCTAAAACAAATATACCAAATAATCAACAGTTCTTAAAGAAAGGTCAGATTCTCTACAAATCTATCCACCAACCATAGCTTACTAATGATATAATAATAAAATTTGCCTATGAAAATATAGGTTTAAACACTTTTTTAAGTTGATTCTTTGAGAGATGCTGCTTTCCAATGTGGCACACAAGTAAACAAAGACTTTTGATGATATAAAATATGTTTAAATACTCTCATAAGTCCCTTCTAAATATAAAATAATTCTTTTGAAATTAATGCTGTTATCTTATTTTTTACTGCAGATCGAAATCAGGGACTTATACATGCTACACAAATATTGTGTCACTGAGCTACATCTTCAGCCTACTCTCTTGATTTTAAACTCTATCATCAACAAATTAAATCAGATATAGGGTTTTTTTATGATTTGTAAGATTTAACTGTTTTAAAAAAATAAACTTGTATTTGTTATACATAAGGAGAGATTCCATTGTTACATCTCCACACATGTTTACATAACCTGGCAACAACTTCGGCCCCTCTATAACACTACTCACTCTTTTTGTCCTCGATCATAGCATCCCCAACAGGCTTACATATTCTGTTTTTATAGTTGTAAATAATCTATTTCAAAAGCATTCAATCTCCTTTATCTTCCATACCAGTCTCACCTTTCCCACTAATCCACCTACAGAGTTCATTTCTCTTCCTATCCCCCTATTGGTGGGGAAAAGCAACACTGAAAGTTTTCCAGGCTTTACTTCTTTATGGATAAGTATGAAGTAAGATAAAACTCAGAATATAAGTAACTTATATTTTTTGGATTCTGTTTATATAAATGTATCAGTTTATAATTTTATCGCTTCTTGAAATTATACAGTTTGAGTAGGGATATATTTTAACTTCTGCTTTTAACTTCTGCATTTAACTTCTGCTTTTCTCCATGAGTGGAGGGTCACTTATAATCCAAACTTCACACACACATAACACACACACATATACATCTATATTATTGTTGTTGAATGGTGTAAAATAAATGTTTGGTTATTTCCTAATACACACACACACATACACACACACACACAAAGGAACCAGATTTATTCCAGTCTCAGAGTCTAGTTCTTTGTGTTTCTCTCTCACAGATGGAATATATCACAGGTAATTCTTCAGAATTAAATTCTTCCATGGTGAATTCAGAGCAGTGAAAACAAATTTCTTGTCAGCCACAATTAAAAGTAAACCAGTTGACAGGATCAGATCACTTTTCAACTAGTTGTTGAGCTTTGCAAAAGCTAGCTCACTATAATCCGTATCATAAAGTCTTTTAAGATCCTCAGGTTCTCAAATTTTGTCAATGAAACTTTTGCCAAGAAATAATATCCACTCTTGCCATGTGTAGCCACATGTGTTTGTGTGGAATCCTGTTTGTGCTTCACACCATAAAGTCGAGGTGTAAGCCCAAGGGAAAATCTAAGTGTAGCTGAAACTTTGTCCATAATTAGGAGGTGGCTCAGTTTATGCAGTCTCTATGCTAATCCTTTTCTCTATCACACTGATGGGTGGGAGCAAGCAATGACTGAGAATTGCTACTGTACCACACATTTATCATAGCACTGTGTATGTGCATAGTGTGTTCAGTTGTTTCTATCAGTGATAACTTTGTGCCAGCTCTATGTCACTGCTCTCAAAGGCATGCTTGGCAGCCTTAAAAGCATATCAAATCTTCAGATAAGATGATGTTAAGTGAAATGAACCCCAAGATAGGGACACAAATGGTTTTTCTTCCTTGCTATTGTTCTAACATATTTATAAGGTACCATGTACTTTTTTTGTTGCTTTGTATGTCCCTCCCCCATGATATAACCCCTGTTTTCATTGTATTTGATGTTGGTATAATTTGGGGAGGGAAAGGGAAAAATAAATTGTTTAAATAGGGATACAGTTTGACCCATTGCAATAATGAGATGTACAAGACGCTATGTCGAAAAATGAACTTTATAATTTAGGCAGCGGGGGAAAGGGGAGTGTAGTTGAGGAGATGGGAGGGAAAGGATGGTAGGGGAAAAACAGTCCCGGTTTCTCATTGGTTAATTGTAGATCAGTGTTTCACAGATTTGCCTACACAGACCAACTTCAAACTTCAATCTTGAAATCTCAGCCTCCTCACTAGCTAGGATAGGGAGTCACTGATGCTGCTCAGCTTTTGTGCTGTTGCTGTTGTTAATTGTTTGCAGACTTGGATTTTTTTGCAGTTCTTGAATTCTTTGCACAGTTCACTTTCTCTGTCATTTCTGATCACTTTACTTTGAAAGGTTCTCTATGGCATTTCTTTTTTTGTTGTTATTATTATTATTTTATTGTGAAAATACTGTCAGAGGGGTTGCAATTACATGGGCAAGGTAATGAGTACATTTCTTATCAAGCATTGTTGCCTCCTCCTTTGTTTCCCCTTCCCATCCCTTCCTATCTCCCACTGCTACCCCCCACCCCCTACCCCCTACCAAAGTTGTAAAGTTTATTTTTCCACATAACGGCTTGTACTATCTTATTAGTAGGTCCATTGGACTAGATCATGAATGTCAAAGTATTTACCCTTCAGTTTATAGTTATCCCATGGATACTGCAACCCATTCACAAAACATTCTCATAATTTGAAGGTAACTATTTCTGTTATCTTGATTGCTATAAACTTTTGACTATTTCCCGGAGCCAAAAAAATGTTGGTCCTAATGAGTTTTGCTTTATTTTATTTTATTTTATTTTTGCATTGTCAATATTGCTCTCAGGGAAAGGTAGTTCAAATGTTCCTAGTATGTCGTTGTGCTTGTATTTGCCCACTATTTTTAAGCTTTTTGCTTTAAAATTGAAGCAAAACCTTTCTGTTGCCTTTATGGAAGTGTTTTGTTCTTTGACCATGTACTAGCTCTGTCTTTAGCATGTGTTCTAATTGTTTATATCTTTTGACTATTTTTTCACCACTACAAATTAACTATTTTAATGATAAGTAAGGCAGCCAAATTACCTGAACAGCAATGGTTTGATTTGATGTTTGTTACATCTTATTACACAAAATACAGATTAAGTAATGAAATGCATGTTTTCAAGAAACTAATCATATGGATCATATAGTTACTATCCCCCCCAAAATGCATAATGAATAGCAAAGACTGTATCTATTTTCAGTATATACTAAGCATTAGGCTTATTTTTTTAATACCAGCTCTGGTGTTTGAACTTTTAGCCTCAAATATGGTAGACCAGTGCTCTTGCCATTTGAACCATAATTCTAGCTCTAAACATTACATTTTTAAAGTTATTGGATAAACATCACATACATATTGATATAGTTGGGAAAGCTCTTTTCTTTACTTAGTGTTGTTACACTGTTTCCAAATTCCAGGACTATACAGTTTAAATACAAACAACACTTGGACTATATTCTACACTTCTACTGTTTTCAAACATAAATTTCTATGTACTTACCAACAACTTTGTCCAATTCAAAGAGAGATATTATATCACTAATTGTTGGACTTAATAGTACAGGACTTTCAGGTATATGTACATGTTCTTCAGCTTGTTTTTGCTTAGCTATAAAAAATAACAGATTGTTGGATGAATTCATTATGTTAAACAGGTAAAAATATATTGTAAGACCATTTAACCTTTTTTCACTTTATAATTTAATGTGCTAGTTTCTCAATTGAATTCAAGTAAGTCAAACAATATTTACAAACTTATAAAATGACAACCATTATGTTATTTGATTTTGTATATTATGTCACTGAGTCATAACAATTAAAAATAAATTTTATTTCCTTTTACTAAATGCTGAAAGTTAAAATTTAAAGATTTTTATATTTTAAATAGTTATGTGGTTATTAAATATAGAAACAGAATTATTTTCTTCATACTTCTAAATTTATGATCTACTTAATTAGCTCAAATATCTGTTGTGAATGAGCATATAATAAGAGTGAAATAAATCTGCTAATGATCATACAGCATAAAAAGCCAAGGTAAAACTGGTGTACTTGTTTTACTAAAAGCAATTACTCTCACTAATTGCTGGAAATGCAAAACTGACGTTTTAAACTTTTAGAAAATTTAAAACTCTATATTTACAAAAATCTCAAGATTTTTTTCTAATATTTATAAGCAACTTAAAGGTTTTACTCATGATTGTAAGGCAAAAAAATTCACTTACTACCATAGAATTACTTTATAAAAGATTAATTGAAATATGTCATTGAGTGTGAGAGCTAATGACTGATATATTCCTTTGGAAAACATCATAATTTTACTAGTCAGTCTACCTCTTTACCACCCAGGAACAGCAAAAGCAATTATATTGCATCTCTTCCAGATTTTTATCTGTTTCCCAGTCACTACTGACATCCAGAATGTTGTTTCTTCAAAAGATAGTTAATTTTATGTGTATTTAAACTGTGTTACTTCTTTGTGGCAGATCATAGTACTTTAACAAATTAATAAATGCTTTTCTTCCCATTCCTTTAGTATGAAAAATGTTATCCAGTTATTTTAATCTGCCTTTTTATCAAGTACAGGATGCAGGATTCACCATCTTGATAATATTAGAGTCATCCTTTAGTTATTTCCAACTTATGACATAAGAATTTTTTAAAAATAATATTCATATACTATAGCATAATTAATAAATAAATTGGAATAATATCCAACAATGACAGTTAATAATTATAGTTAACAATTTTATAAAGCTTACTTTTATACAAATACTCTTAAACATTTACATAATTTCACAGCAACCTTGTGATAAACATGTTTAATAATCAATTTTCCAAGAAGGCACATAAAGATGAATCAATTTACACATCAATAAACAAATAAAAACAGCAAAAATAGACAATGAATCCCAAGTATTGAGCTATTTGATTTTAAAAATACAATCTTTGAATGAGTATGTATCTTTAGTAGTAGAGCACTTGCTAAACATAAACATGCTCAGTACTGCAAAAAAATACCTCTATATTTATATTTAAGAAAGAGGTAAGCTTTTCAAAATAATCTTATAAGTATTTAGAGGGAGTAGGTGAATTCACTGTATTACATTCATAAACTAGCATCATGTACATAAATGAACAAGATCTACAAAATAAGTCATGCTTGATCTCACAAATGGTGAATCACAACAGTTGCCTAAAAAGCTTATATCAGACTATCAGTTAATTATATCAAACAGCTTCATGAATTGAGGATGCAAATATGTCTCATAAAACTATAAAAATTCAAAATATACACATTAATTTCAGAGTGAAAGGCCAGAATAATCTGACAAAGTAGAGAAATAGCTTCTCTATTGAAGATATATTTATTAAACCAGACACAGTTTCATTTATGAATTACATGAGCTATTTGATTTTTTTAGAGAACACAAACACCATGAGTGGGGATGATCGTTTATGGCTTGTTCTCTTCCTAAAAATCCATAAATTAATATCAATATACTAGGTATCTGAATTCATATGTCACTCTGAATTTCCTACATATGATTTTTGGGAAATAATACATATTCACACAATAGCATTCCATCTCTATTCCCAAAAGTTCATGCCCATCTCACAAACAGAATATAATTATTTAATTGCAATAGTCCCCAAACTTCAGTTTCAATATATGATTGACTCTCAACCCCAAGTCTTAGGTAAATAACAGGTAAACCAGATATGTAAAAGTATTAAGGTACAATTACTACTAAAGAAAACTGTTCTCCACTTGTGAGCTTAAAAACATTTAAAAACATGTGCTTTTGAGATAGAAATTTATGATGGAGTTCACAGAAGAATAACATGAAGCAAGAATGAGTCATCTTCATTTATCTTTACATAGGAAACTAGAAATGATCTCCTTTCCTTTCCTATTTTTCCCTACTTTATCATGTTTCCCTAAAATTAGTCCTTGCTAAAACGTCAAAAGTATTAATGAGTTTCCAATAACAACAACAACAACAATAATAGTAGTAAAAGATAGAGATTTCTGTTCTACATGGGGGAAATAGAAAGAATGGAATAAACACCTCCTAACTAAATCCAAAACCAAGCAGGGAAAAACTAAGGAAAAATGCTCAAGAATAATGAATTTTTCCTTAATATCTTGCTTCCTGGACACTCTGAGATGGAGGTTTTGCCTCCGAGACTCTGGGCAGCCCTGCCCTCTTGGTTCAGCTGGTGTACCTCTCTTGTCTTAGGATCTGTTTCCTGTAGCTTTCCCACATTAGTGTTTCTCACTGGAGTCCCTACAGTTAGAGGACAGTAGACAACACTGCTCTTGGAATGTCATTGACCAATATCCTAGTGGATGCTTTTTATATTGGCCTTAACCCTGAAGCCATCCTCTTTGTAGGCTTCAAGGATCTCTGAAACTTGTTTGAAATCTAGGTACGTGGAGCCATGGCCCAATAGTTATTATACTGTTTGCTTGCAGTCAGTAACAGTGTATGCACCAAGCATTATGACCTATGTTGAAGTGATGCCCTTAGATACATTTGTACCCTCTGGAGCTATATCAGGGCATCCAAGAAGAACACCTGAAGACAGGAAGCTGTGACTGGGGGTGGCTGGCGCCAGGCAGTGAGCTCCATGTTCCTGAGGGCGCATGAATCTGCACTTTCAACATGCCCCTCAGACCGTATTACTCAAGGCCTGTGATGGATGGAAGCAGTCACAATGCTCTCAGAAACGTCTTGAGTCATTTTCTCATTGACTTTATGAATAATACCCTGTTTCCTTCCATTCACACTAACTAATCCCCTTTCAAATGGTTACTAGGTCATACTTTTTATGTTCTTTCCTAAACATAGGTATTCAAATAAATCTGGATAAGAAAAAATTTCCAGACCATTAAGTTTACTTTCCTTTTTATTACAAATTCTTCATTAATTATTCCTTTACATTTAATACATTTTAGTAGAAGCAGTCACGAGCACCTAGGTTGTACCCTAAGCCTTGTTCTGTATTGTTCTATATAAAACATCCTATTTGAATTAGGATATTTAAAATTCTATTTTATTATAGTGCCTTGTGAGGGCCTATATCCACACTAATGGACCTTGTTTCTTCCCAGGCCAGAAAAGCAAAAGGGACAAGGCACTCGCTGGCATATAATATATTTTATAGGTTATCTCTCAAAATCAAAAGGTACCACTTCTTAATAGAATCACATTGGGTCTTAAGTACCAGCAAATGAATTAGGTGGAGCATACTTATACTTATTGATAAATATCTGTATAAAATATACATATAAAATATATTTATAAGTAAAATATATTATTAATATAATATATATATTTCTGAATTCTTGAGTATGATTGACTCTACCTTCTTGAATTTGATCCACGAGGTCTGATTTTTGGTATTCAATTGTAAAAGCCCCATCCATGACTTTATCTACCAAAATGAAAGGAAAACCAAATCTTGTATTAAATTAAACACAAAATTACTATTGAAACTAACCTATTATGGTCAAATTTAAGGAAACTATAATTTCCAAGATTGGGAATACATTAACATGGCACTATGCAGTAATTAATTTGACAAATTCAACATCTATGCCAATTAAAACTCTGAAAAATTAAAATTACAAGTTTACTTCTAGACATGTACAATTTAGAGAATAAAGTTCTATTTCAAGCCAATAGCTAATAATTGATTTCTAAATAATCACCAAATGAATTCTTATTAAAAATAAGAAAAAATAAAAGTATGATTTACTGCAAATTAAGTACTTCTTTTAAATTTAGCACTACGAAGAAAAAAATATAATGAATTAAAAATGATTTTTCCGGGCTGGGAAGTTGGCTCAGTGGTAGAGCGCTTGCCTTGCATGCCTGAGGCCCTGGGTTCGATTCCTCAGCACCACATAAGCAAAAAGAAAAAACCGGAAGTGGTGCTGTGGCTCAAGTGGTAGAGCGCTAGCCTTGAGCTGAAGAGCTGAGGGGCAGCACTCAGGCCCAGAGTTCAGGCCCTACGACTGGACCCAAAAAAAAAAAAATGATTTTTCCTACTAATATTATTTATAAGACTAAACTATATTCATCTAAATATATATGTCATGCAGGATTTTAATGCAAAAACAGAAATTTAAAATAAAATGAATATATGTAAAAAACTGTACATATTCAATGTAACTGGCAACCATAAATAGATTTTAAAATTAAATTGATATATATTTTCATATCGTATCAGCAAATTAGTTAATCATACTGTACATCTATCTATAATCCTTCAATGTGCTCTAATACACACTCTAGTTGATATTAAATATTTGTCATGAATTTCTTAATTTGGAAATTTTTATTTCCTAAATTCTTTTTGTACCTTTTATAATTAAATATAATAAAATACATGTGAAATATTTTTGCATACGTGTTTCATGTAATGGCTATAACTTGATTTTTCCTACTAATATTATTTATAAGACTAAACTCTATATTCATCTAAATATATATGTCATGCAGGATTTTAATGCAAAAACAGAAATTTAAAATAAAATGAATATATGTAAAAAACTGTACATATTCAATGTAACTGGTATCCATAAACAGATTTTAAAATTAAATTCATACATATTTTCATATCGTATTGGCAAATTAATCATACTGTACATTTATTTATAATCCTTCAATGTGCTCTAATACACACTCCAGTTAATATTAAATATTTGTCATGAATTTTTTAATTTGGAAATTTTTATTTCCTAAATTCTTTTCCTATCTTTTATAATTAAATATAATAAAATACATGTAAAATATTTTTGCATAGGCGTTTCATGTAATGGCTATAACTTGTTGACACAAAACCAAATTCACTGGTTGTTTTTTGCTAGAAGTTGCTCGTGAACTCAGGGTCTCACACATTTCACTTGGCTTATTTACTTAAGGCTAGACTTCCAGCACTTGAAACATACTTCCACTTCCCATTTATGTTCAAATTTTGGTATTGTTGTTTCTTGTACAGCAATTTAAAATTATTCTGATTCTACTTTCAATTATCTTACAAAATAAAGCTACAATTGCCAAAACTTTCCTCTATGCAGGATTAATTGATTTATATTTTTATTAAGTGCTATTTTGTGGATTCATTTATAAACTTAAAATTTATTTCTTAACAAATGATAAATATTTTATTTTCCCATTTATCTTTACAAAAATGTTGAACTATCAAGACTGCTTTTATCACTAATTCTTGTGAACATCTTGAGGGTAGCATTTGATTGGTTTTTGCATTTTAAGTGTGTTTACTAATCTTGATATGTCTTATTTTTGTATTAAAATTCTTATGTATATAGTTAGATAAGTGCCTTTATCATAGACTTATACTCTGCTTTACTCAATTATTTCATTATTCAGTTTAACCACTCTTTCACATAATAAATTTTAAAGTAAATTTTACGAAATTACAAAAACACAAACAATAAATTGTTGATCTTCTGGCTAGAATTGGGTTGTGCACACATAAATTTGGTATATTTTACTCAGAAGAATAGATAGCTTCCAAATTTGTCATTCTATTTTGTTATAAAATTTGTCAGTTTATAGTTTTTATTTTGTTCTTCTCAATGCTAACAATGAGAATTCATATTGTTAGGAAATAATTTACTATTTCAGTTTATAATACAAAAGTCCAACAGAATGATCCATTGCAACAATGATACTCACAAAACAGTATAATGGAAATAAACAACATTGAGATTCCACCCCATCCAAGTTAGAATGGCTAGAATCAAGAACTCTAATAACAACAGATGCTGGAGGGGATGTAGTCAGAGGGAACCCTACTGCATTGTTGGTGGGAGTGTAAACCTCTTCAGCCACTTTGGAAAGTAGTATGGAGGTTCCTCAAAAGACTCCACATAGGGCTCCTCTATGACTCAGCAATCCCACTTTTGGGCATTTACCCAAATGATCACAAACAAGACTATGCTAAAGCTACCAGCACAACCATGTTTATTGCAGCATTATTTACCATAGCTAAGATATGGAACCAACCCAGCTGCTCCTCAGTAGATGAGTGGATCAAGAAAATGTGATATATATATATATATATATATATATATATGAATTCTTTCATCAGAAAGAATAACATTGCCCCATTTTTAAGAAATGGAGGAAAGTCTTGGAAAAAATATATATTAAGTGAAGTAAGCCAGGCCCAAAGAAACAGAGGTCACATAGTTTCTCTTATTTGCAATAATTAGTATATGTCTGTGACAAGTAGAAAAGGTCAAAAGCTATGTACATATGACTAGATAAGATGAAGGTAAGCAAAATGAACCCCAAGATAGAGGGACACAAGTGGTTTTTTCTTTCTTGCTACTGTTTCTAACATATTTATTACTTTTTTATTATAAAAGATATAAATGAAAAATGAGTTTGGTATCAGTTTGCAACTCTATTCCAAATTTATGTATAACACTCAAGATTATTTGCTAATTTTGTACATACCAAGTTTGCCTACAGGTTCCATTTTTTGTTTTTTAGTTGGAGGATAATCTTCTTTTGATACTAACTTTACTGGCAAATGCTTTTCATACATCTTCTGAACTGATTGCTCTTCTACAAAACAGATAAATGAAATTCATGTTAAACAAGCATTCTTTCACTTTTTTTAATAATTTAACAATTTTATTGAAATGAAGTCTCTTCCTATATAACCCTGAAATACATACCCACATACAATATATACCTTCTGTTTTATATAAGAATCCACTTGAAGGTTGGGCGCTGGTGGCTCACACCTGTAATCCTAGCTACTCAGGAGGCTGAGATCTGAGGATCGTGGTTCAAAGCCAGCCCGAGCAGGAAAGTCGGTGAGACACTTATCTCCAATAAACCACTAGAAAACCGGAAGTGGTGCTGTGGCTCAAGCAGTAAAGTGCTCGCCTTGAGCTAAAGAACCAGGGACAGCGCCCAGGCCCAGAGTTCAAGCCCCACAACCAACCAAAAAAAAAGAATCCACTTGATACCTATTTCTTGTGCTGACTGAACATCTTGAGTTTGTAAGTTTTCTTTTTTTTAAATTTTATTGTCAACGTGATATACAGAGGGATTAAGTTACATAAGACAGTAATTACATTTCTTGCCTAATTTGTTACTCCTTCCCTCATTTTTCTCCCTCTTTTCTTCCCCCCTTGTCCCCCAAAGTTGTAAAGATCATTTTCAACATATTGTCATGGAAGTATTACTTTTGCATAGGTTTTTCCTTTGTCCTTTGTCTCACCATTTTGCTGTTCCCCTTCACTTCCCTAGTTTAGATAAACCTCTATATAATACCCAGGGTACCAAAATCGAACACAGTAACAATAGGGGATAAAGTATAGGGGGAAAAACACAAGAAAAAAGAAATCACATAGTACATTGAGAACAACAATAACAAAGAAAAACCTCTTAAAACATATTTAAGATCATGGTGTTTCTTTCTTTTGTTAAGATGGCAATTTGCTTTTCCTACTTGTGTGGTAAACATATGTCGCCATGGACATATGTTAATTATTTTGTTTGGACATGTAATTAATAAAGAAATCATTAAGCTTTTGTTGTGTTTTAGATACACTATGAAAATAATTACTGAGACTGTACCAGTGGCAACAATTAAAGACTGTATAAAAACTTATTTTAAGAACTCACTATGTAGCTAGATTAATATAAAAAAGTAAATGTTTAATAGCAATATTAGACATCATTAATATACATTTTTGGAGACATACACTCACTTTACTAGGCAAACATGCTAAGCATATATTTACATGTTGAATTACATAGGATCCAAATATAGAAACCAATCTAACAGCACTAAGAAGAAATATCAAAAGTCTGTCACAGGGAAAAACTCTTACCTGCATCTTTTTTATTGTTTATTTTTTGGTGTGAGACCTAATGTGATATAACAGATATATTCACAGGACACAATTACTTTAATAGTCAAAGCAAAGGACAAGTTTCTTCTGGCAAATTTAATTAAAAATAAAACAATGATATTGACAATAATTATAGTAGTATTTAATTGGAAATATTTGAGATATTTCTTTTTTTTGGGCGGGGGATCCGGTCATGGGGCCTGAACTCTGGGCCTGGGTGCTGTCTCTCAGCTCTTCAGCTTTTGACATAAATTTCTTCTATGCATAAAAATTATTTATCTTAGTGTGTTTTTTAGTTTACTGAGACATACATATTGCAAGAAATGAACAGGTGTAACTTTTTCTCACTCAAGGCAAGTATTACAACTGATGCTTAGTAACAAGAAAGAAAAAAATAACAGCAGCATTTCAATCAGACTTCAAAATGTGGTCCAGACGACCCAGCAAAAATTGTATTTTTTCCTTGTAAATTTTTATTTTACCTCAAATAGCATACACAAAAAAATTGTACCTATAAATTCCCACACAGTATTTTAGTAAATAAATACATTGGTTGACATTAGTTTAGAATAAACAAATCTATGAAAGCATTCCATATCTTTCCTTCAGTATCTAGTGTTTGTGAAAATACAGTACATTTCTACTACTTACACAAACTTTTTATGCAGTAGGTACTATGACTTCTGATATTGGCTCGTTGATAACACCACTTTATCCTCAAGAAAAAGTTTTCATCTAATACCACTTTCCCTTTCTGAAATTTTAATTTATTCAAATGGTTTGAATTTATTGAAATGTAATTTACAATTTATATTTATGAATAATTTCTTGAAATATATTGGTTATTGAATTATTGATTTATAATTTATACTTATAAATTATTTGTTTAAATATTTTGGTTATTGAAATTTTTGTTACTATTACACATTTATCCAGCAATATTTCACTTAATGATTTCATTTAATGAACAGTACATTATTGAAAGAATAGTTATAGGCTTTATGTAAGTACTTGAAGTTGAAATACGAGATCATTTTAAAGAAAACAGGCAATCATTGGGCTGGGAATTTGGCTTGGTTGGTAGAGTGCTTGCCTAGCATGTATGAAGCCCTGGGTTCAATTCTTCAATACAACATAAAAAGAAAAAGTTATCAGAGACAGTGCCCAGACCCTGAGTTCATGCCCCAAGATTCCCAAAAAAATGAAAGTAGCCAATCATAATTTATAACTTTAAACTTTAAATATTTTAAAGCATACTAATATATATGTACATATACATATATATAGAGAGAATAATTTTGTGTGTATCTGCACATACTGGCATAAGACATCCAATTATTTGACTTTTTTTTTTTTGCTCAAAGTTGGTGTTCTACCACGACAGCCACACACTTAACCCTTCTTTATACTTGATATCTATCCACACACACACACATACAAATAAATATATATATATATATATATATACATATATATAATGCAAATACTAACCAGAATGACTTTTTAATAGGTGAGACAAAATAGACTGTTAGACCTTTCTATAAATAAAGATGGTACATATTATGTAGTGGAAAAGTTTTTTGTTTTTGTTTTTGTCACTCTGGGGCTTGAACTCTGGATGCTGTTCCTGAGCTCTTCAGCTCAATGCTAGCATTCTACCACTTGAGCCACTGTGCCACTTCTTGTTTTTAGGTGGTTAATTGGAGATAAGAATCTCACAGACTTTCCTGCCTGGACTGGCTGTGAACCTCGATCCTCAGATCTCAGCCTCCTGAGTAGCTAGGATTACAGGCCTGAGCCATCAGCATCCAGCTAGTTGACAAGTTTTGTTCCAAAAAGATTAACTTGTTAATTTGTATGTGTCTGATGTGATTGAAAAGAAGAAAAATATGCATAACCATAATAAAAATAAATTCATAATTGTAATGGGAAAAGTCACTATGTGTGTCTCCAAAATTAGAAAGATGTATATTATAATACATATCTAACAATAAGCAAAAATTATAAAAATGAATTGAAGCCATTTACTAAGGACTATATCTACTCTGCATTTAAACAAAATTCAAAGAAATCTAAACTGGCAAATAAAATTACCATGATAAAAATGCTTAATAAATGTCTATATGATTGTGGTGAGAAAAAAATTGTACTAACAGATAGTTAATTTATACAATTGAAATTATTCAGCATTATTTAGCTATCACACATTGAACTACACTGTTTCTAGTGACTATTTTATATACACACAAATGAAAAATTAAATTTCATTTCAAACAGACAATGATTTACTGCTACTATTAAAAGTGAAACTAAATAATGCTATGTAATTGACTTATTGGTAGGTTATAAGTAGATAGATAGATAAATAGATAGCTAGAGAGATAGATAGATAGATCTGAGATACTAGAGATCTTGTTTCCTTTCGTCTCAAGAGCCATTTTCCTTTATCCCCCAAAACTAAAATTCCAGATGAAAGTGTTTGCCTGAAACGAATCACACAAAAAAAGAAACAGTGTACCATCACATATGAACCATATTACTAATCTTCTAGTCTTGTCTTTCAAATCTAGTCTTGTCTTTATTTTCCTATAGCCTCACCCCATTTATACTTATTACATATAAGTAAAATTCTTCACTTTCTTATCCTCTCTCCTACCTATGTATTTAACTGGAAACTATACTGACCAATAGAGAAAGGAACATTAAATAACAATTATTCATTTCTAGTGGACATTCCAAGACAACAGCATTATAGAAAAACTCTAGAGAACTGGCTATCAAACAATGGGATACAAAAAAGAAGATTGATGAACTGTCCACTAAATGTTGAAGAGAGATAGTTAACACAGAAGCCAGTAAGACTCATAAGGATAATATGACGATTCCTACAAGTGCTATTTCCTCTAACCTGCTCTATGAATCGTGAGGCTTAAGTTAGCCTTCCTTGATGAAACAAGTGAGTAATCTTATTAAAAGAGGTTCTTGTGAAGTTAGTATTATTAAAACATCCTAACTTTACCCAGATCTGTTATCTTATAAATTAGAAGCAGTTAGGCCAAGTCTTTGCTTTCCTCGAAACCTGAGTATGTATCAAAGATCAAAGCTCAAGGCAAAGGCAGAGAAAAATTTCATATCCTAAGCCTTTCAGTTACTAGCAAACAATATATTATGATTCTTGCAATCTCCATCACAAGAACAAGAGGAGACATATTTTTCTTTCTAGTTTTTTTTTCCTCAGGGGCCATCACAAGTAAAACAATTTTCCATTCCAAAATATGGGTGGAACTCTTCAGGTCATTATAAATCCTAATAATTACTACACAACAGTCTGTGAGACTCTTATCTCCAATGAATTACCAAAAAGTTAGAAGTGAACCTGTGACTGAAGTGAGGGCTAGCCTTGAACAACAATGGTCAAGGACAATGCCCAGGCCCCTGTGTACAAGCCTTAGGATGGGCATTAAAAAAAATTAAATGTTGACAACATGGATTTTCTGATCGACTTGCCTGACTTACTTCTGCCATTTCAATAATAGAGGTCAGCTACGCCTCTGTCTACTAATGGGAGTCTATCAGAGAAAAACACTGTTACAGACCAGAGGGACTTATGTATGCTAGAATAGCTAAAAGTACTCAAGATTTACAAGACAATTATTGTCATATCATTGGACTTGATGACTTCTGAAAGCCTCATTGGGGTTCTGTAATAATATTATGGCAAAATTATATAAGAAGAAATACATGTCTGCGCTTCATTCTTGAAAGAGGTACTCAGATTTTGTGTGGAAATGTGTTTTCTATAAAAGAAATGCTCAAATATGAGCCAAAGAAAAACATTTTCCTGATAACCTTAACAATAATATAAAATAGCAATAATCATTATACTTACTACTAATTTTTTCCTCTCTTGATTTTTGTTTCTTTAATTCCTCTTCGGTATTCAATTGCAATTCTTTTTCATCTGCTTTTTCATCATGATCTGAATTAAGAGAGAAATTCAAAAGCAATCTGAGACATTTGGGATTGAGAAAGTGACTAATGCTAAAGTTCATGCAGAACTCTATGTATCTTGACCTCTGGTTCTATAGAAAGAGTCTTTTGTTGGGTTATCATTCCTCTTAATCAAATGGATGCTCACCCATATAGTCTTCACTATAGTATTTGACCATTGTAGAATACCATTCTGTGGTGTAAAACAGAGCATTGGCAAAGCTGTATCTGGCTCCTGACAGTAAGTAAATCATATTAATTCAAAGCTTGAGTTTTATTTATTATATTAATAGATCAATAGATCAATTAAAAATTAATCTCTGTGTCTCTGTGTCTCTCCGTGCTGCTATCTCTGTCTCTCTCTTTCTGTATCTCTTTCTCTGAAAAATTGTCTCCAACAGTGAAATGATCAATCTCAGGTCAGACTTATACTTCAGCTACCTTGTGTATTGTGCTGCTTCTATCCCAGACCTGAAGTCACTCTACCACCCTGATAATGATTTTTTGGATCAATGTGCCCTGAATCTCAATTCATGACAAAATCCTTTCCAAAATTACCTTCCAGTCTTGGGTAGACTGGAGAAGTAGCCAAAGAAATTTTCAGTAACTTAAAGATCATTAGTGCTGGAGAGAACCCTGTGCTTTTCTGTAATATGCATACCACTAGCAAATTGGCAGCATGCAGGCAGGGTGGTTCCTACCCATGGCCAACTTTTGAGCAGCCTCCTGGCTAGGCACCTGTGTATCATTCATTAAATCTTCACCAAACCATTAGGACAAGAACTAGCCAATATAATCTGGATTTGCTCCACCCCCACCCTGAAGTGTCCCTAGAATGATCCAACTGCACTACCTCACTAAGCTTCTGTTGCTTTCTATGTTCATCAACTCCCAGTGATCCCCAAACTCCATCAGATAGAGAATCAATTGTTTAGAGGCAAAAATGATAGAGTGGTCAACAAAGAAAAAAGACTTTCTGGAAGAAACAGGAGATAGTTGTCAGTTTGCAAGATACTTTCGAGAGAAGGGAAGTAAGGGTGCTTCATTAGTAAGGGATAGATACACAAGACACTTTGTCATTAAGCAAGAATGTTCTAGCACCAAGAGGTTTTCAGGGGTGTTACATTATTGTTGACATTAGCTTTTCAGTTCTGAGAGGAACAACAGCCCATTTTTTTACATGATTCTCTTAACTAGATGCCAAAGAAACTAAATAAGAACTTCAACGCATAGGGTATAAGATGGTGGTAGAAGCAATTCTGTGCTGACAGTATATAGTTCTATATTGATGGATTCAGAAACATTGGAGGTTTTGTATTCTGTTTCACCTTATGACCATTATTGGTGTTAAATAAGCGCCTTAAACTGATAGTTAATGAAGCACACACTTAATATAGGGTCTTGAAGATAGCTTTGCCCAGCAACAACAACACCTAAGAGCCTTGGGTTCTTTTCCTCTGCCAATAAATGACGTAGTTTTGTTTACCATACTAAAGTTAATTTTAACGTTACTGTCTTTTTTAAGTTTAAGCTCTTACTATCTAAGTTGTAAGTTTAACATTTAAAGTTACCATCTAAATTAACTTTAACTTAATTTACTAAATTTAGTATGGTGGGTCTTGTCAATATTAGAGACTCTTTACAGTGTCCATATTGCCCAAGAAGATTGAGAATATGATCTGAAATCTATGAACCTTTTGAGACCCTCATCTTCCTCAGAGTACTGTTTGTGCTGAGACATGCTACTCACCATGTGTTCCCTATCATTTGAATACTATTTGGGGTCCTTCTCAGAGGCTCCATTATCTGCTTGTTATTCTCCATGGTGGAATGATAACAACCATGTTAAGATCTGTAATTAGACTCAGGTTTCTAGTCTCTGTGACATTGTCTGGTTAGCTGGCTCAATTCAACCTCTCTATAAGGTGATTTCGTATGATTTGTGGCACACCACACATCCTCAACTAATTTCTAGGCATGAGCAAAGTGGTAATATTTTGTGTAGTAAGCAGAACAACTTGAAATTTGTGATTGCATACCAATTCCTAGATAATCTACCTAAGAATTTCTTCAAAACTTCTCTGATTCTGGTTAATGGCTTTTCAATCAAGACTCTCTAAGCTAGGTCATTTGTTATAATATGTAACACTACTGAAATACAAATTCTGATGACTATTACCTGTCATAAAATTGGTCTTGATGCTGCAACTTACATTGACAATGAAATGAATCAGAAACTTTCCACAACTTTTATTCATATATCTCAGATTTCAAAAAATAAATAAGAATAAGGTAATAATCTTATGGCTCCAGTCTCAATCCAAGGTTAGAATTAAAAGAATGGAGAAGAAATTGCACCTTGAGACTAAGTAGATTCTGGCACAGAAGTTTCTGGGATCATAACAACTTGTGACATTAGGGCCTAGAGGAAGGAGCTGATGATGATCTCTGGTTTTTTTCTAAAGCACTTACCAAAATCAGCCCTGCTCAATTACTACTAAGAGTTCATCCTTTTGGGTTGCTATAAAACTACTTTTATGAGCCTTCTATAGAATGTGCTATTGGGATATAGATATTTTCTATATTTTCTTTGTTATTTTTCTATTGAAAAGAGCAACCTTCAATAATATCATTACCAATATATGTATTTGATTATGGGGCCAATAGAAGAAGGGCACTGGACAGGTCAGAGACCGACTAGTATTTTAGATGCACAATATCTAGGATCCTCTGAGAAGTACATTACTTTAGGAAGACAATTATTCACCAAATCGTGGCCTTATGGGATACCACAGGGCCTGTAATGACAAAATAACCCTAAGGAAAAAAAAATTACCAACTGAGGTCTATCAATTCTTAATTAATCATGGGAGGAAATTCTCCTTTTAGTTAAGGGATAAAATTTCTCTAAACTACATGATCATACACAAAGTGAAAGGCCTCTGATTAGCTTAATTTAGAAATGAAATGAAATTATGAAATGATTGTATACTTACATGTGACTTTTCCCTTTGAAATATCTTGTTGTTTCATTCTTATTTCTAATTTTGAGAATGATTCTTGAAGCTTAGCTATAATGCTTTCATATGGGTCTACTTCAGTATCTATATAAAGAGACACACTTACTTTACTAAATGAATAAGAAATCTGTTTGAAATTCTTAAGTTTCAAATTTGTGACAGATAAACAGCAATATTTTGTCTTACTTCATGAGTTTTTAAAAGAACCAGTCTTTCATTGCACTTCACCAAGGACTTGAGGAGATTACAGAAACTTGGGTAGTTTTCTTCGGTTCTGAAGCATGTAATCTTTTTAAATGAATATATGATAGGGCCTACTTCTACCAGCCCTCCAAGAATACACTGTGATATTCTCCTATAGGTCTAAGTGAGTATACCAGCTTTGTGGACTCACATGTAACAATACAACCATTAACATAGATGAGGTACAAGCTCCTTGAACACAAGTGAAATCCCTGAAGCAAACTGGGATTTTCAAATCAATTCAACAAGATAAAACTGCTGTATTTGCTGTTTTCACTTTAACACATAAAGAGGATAAGCAACCTGTATACCTATTCTGCAATGGGTACTCTCATTCTTGCTACAATCCTGATTGCAGCTATCTATTAATTTACCAAAAAGTTCTTTAAATTGAGTGGGTCTGAACATACAAGCTTTCACAGAAGCAGGCCTCCTCAGCCTCCAATGCCTTCCTTTCCCCTATGATCTGCAATTGACTGACAGTTCACTGTAATATTTTGGTTCATAAATAATTTTTAAAAACTTTACTGGACAAGTCAGTGGGATTAATTATTCTTTTAAACCTTTAACTTCCTGGACTAAGATTAAGGATGCACACCCTTCTAGATACTAATTCCACAATCAAAATTGGGAAATATTCAATGATCAGAAAAAAGAAAACTAAACAAAATGGGGTTACACCTGTAACTTCAGCATTTGCAAGGCAAAAGACAGGAAGCCCTTGAGCTGCAGGATAGTCTGGGCTACAAAGCAACGTACCAGAATACCATGTGATAAATATTATGACTATATCTCAAGAGAAAACAAAATTAAAATCATTTATGATTTTATACTTACCAATGAGTTTCTTCTCTCTCTTTCCTGTCAATCTAGTTCTTGATGCCAATTTTCGATATTTAGATGTGATAACCTTAACTGCTACTTCTTTTTGAGCTGTATATAAAGAATTATTTATTCTGCTAAAGAGAATTATTTAGTCTACTAGATAAAAAATGTGTTATAAAAATCACTCTATTTCAAATTTAGAATAAATTACATCAGTGTCATGCTAAATGTTTCCAGATATGATGAAATGAGTTTCTATGATTTTATGTTAAACTTTCTCATTTCATCAATACTTCTAGGAATATAAAGTTACTATGTATTTTTAATTTGTTTATACATTGGAGGTAATATAGAATTTATTCAGTAAGCAATAGAAAGGCACATAAAATGGTTATATGCTTGCATTTGCAAAACAATCAAAATTAAACCTTCAAGCATAGAAGCTACATAGTTAATGCATAAATTACAAGCTATAGTATAGTGTAAATTCAGATACTTATGGAACAGATCGTTGTATAAAGAATTTTTTAAAAATATCTCTACACGTTGAGTTGAAGGAATTTATTATCTTTAAGTAGTTGTACAAAAGTGTTACCATTCAACAAATGAGTTTCTAAGTACAATGCATCATGACCAATATTACCCCTTTCATCATCAGTCTCCTCATCCCTCCCACTTTACAACTCCTTTCTCAATTTCCCTAGTTTCATAGGATATACATTTAATATTATGACTACATTTCCCCCTTCTCTCTATATTCATCAATTCCCCCTTCTCCTTGGTTTCCCACATACAATTCAAGTACCAAGATGCTTGTTTCATTGGACTATGAGCTCATTTTTGTAAGTACACCTTTTAAATTCACCCCTGAATATACCATACTTCAGATAGCACATAGTGTACATTTGCCTAAGACACCATATGCATTTGCTATCATATTTATAAATTACATATAGCTTCCATATATGAGGTAAAAGCTATTATTTTTGTCCCTATGGGCCTGAATTACTTAACATAATTTTTTCCAGGTCTATCCATTTCTTTGCCAAGAAATAAAACAGCATTCTTTTTAATGAGTAAAATCCCATTGTTATATATACCACATTTTCTTGATGCATTTGTTCATTGAAGGGCACTGATCATTGAACAATATTCAGTCTCCTTGGGTTTGAATATTTCCTGTAAGTTGGTTTTTTTTTGCCGCTGAGGTCCAATTTTATTCCATTATTATGTGACAAGATACAAAGGGTTGTTTTAGTTATCTTACGTTGCTAAGACTTATTTTATGGCCTATGGTATGGTTCATTTTGAAAAATGTTCTATGGGCTGCCAAGAGCATATGCATTGTACAGGTGCTCAGTGAAATGTTCTGTAGATAAGTTAGTTCTATTTGTTCTATTCAGTCTATTAACTGTGAAGTTTCTTTGCTGAGTTTTTGACTGGATTATCTATCTACCAGTGACAATGATGTGTTGAAATTTCTAAGAATCATTGTGAAAGACACAATCTTAAGTAGAAAAAATGAGAGAAGAAAACATATATACTGCCTTTGGGGTAGGAGAGAAGAGGAAATAAACAATATAAAGAAGGTTAGAAAAGTATATATTTGAATATGAAGTTACCATCATAAATATGTGGTTGTCAGCAACATTAAAGGAAGAGTTTGAGGAAATTCTTCTGTGAAGGAATTTTATTTATTTATTTAGAAATAAAAATCATATTCTACTTAATTCAAAAATAAAGTTAAACACAACAGATAGGAAGTAAAACCAAAATGGGAGACAAGTTTAATAATGAAATTTCTTTTTTTGCTTAAATATGTGAACTTTATTTTTAATAGCAATTTTTTTTATTGTGATTGATTACATAAATTTCACAAATTTCACAGTATTGTGAGATAGTGATAGTTAAAGTCACAAACACATTCTAATCTTCATGGAGCAAATTGCCTTTATCATGGTCTATAAAGTTTATGAGTTCTATGAGCTTTGACAATACAGTTATTTCTTCTACATCGGGTGATATGTACATTTGTTTCCTTTTGCTTAGTGTCAGCCGTTCCCTCTTTCCTGCTCATTCCCTCTTTCTCATCACTGCCATTGAGTTGTTTAGTCTGTTTTAATCTATGACCAGTGCAGCTAATGGGTCCCGCTCTTGTATATTTTCCCATTTCCCTCTGTTTCTGTGTCCTCCTCCTAGTTTCCCTCTGATGTGTACATATATACTATATATGTGGTCAGCAGCATGGGGTCATTTAGTAATGATTTGACCAGATGAGTGGAGGTCCTTTGTTTCTCCAGTCTTGTTTATTTTGACGTATCTCCTTACATTTTGGATTTAACATCCACTTATCAGGGATACCATGTGTCTAACTTAACCTTAAAACAAGTATACCAAAAAAAGCAACATTCACCTTCAAAAAAGTTGGTTTAATCTCTATTTTTTTTATAAAACTGTATTTGGTAAAAGAAAAAAATTTCAGGAAAAACAATATGTTCTAAGAATGTAAAATTATTACTAAATCTAGGTAGCTTGAAAGAACTGTTTTTATATGTATTGATCAGAATGTTCTAAAAATTAGAATTGACATTTTAATCAAGCATTTTAATTAAATATTAAGTTCAAATTTTAATTTCAAAATACAAATTTAAAAGGTACACAAAATATCAGCAAAAGAAAAGGACACAGAAAAGTATAAGGACATTAAAAAATATATAAGAATAGTTAAAAGTGTGAGAAAACGCAATCTTTTATTAAACCAAAATGTCTTCATCTTGTAACTAGTCACCATTCTGTTCTGATATTTCCTGGTATTGTTGTGTCCTGGAATTATGTGCTTCTTGACTTCAGTTGTAACTCTCATCTGTCTTGTTTGTATCCAACTACCCATGTAGAAGGTATGAGTCCTTATCAACAGAGTTCAGGAATAGACACCCTCTGAGTGGGAATTTTCCACTGATTATATCAACCTCCTCCAACTGTAAGCAGCAGCCACTCTGTTCCCAGTCCCATTCCCAGCCAGGCCTGAAAAGAAGAATGTGCACCTCCTCCAAAAGAACAGCCTCAGCGTGAGTAGAAGCCTGACGTCCTCACTCCTTCTCAGGGAGTAGAGGAGGGAAGGCCACCCCTCCCCCCCAGCACTGGTGATCTCCATCTTGGATACCGACAAAGCCCGGAGGAGCTGCCAGCTCCAACTCAGGCCTTGGAATAAAACGAGTCATTTAGCAGGTCACAAGAACTTAATGGCGAAGTGACCTGCCAGACTCAGCTCCATCCAGGGAAAAGTCACCCAGCTCAGACGCCAGCTATTGGAGTGGCTCTCCTCACTGGGTAACCAGAACCAGAGGCTGCCCCTCCCTCTAGCAGCCTCCACAATCAATTGAAAAACAGAAACCCTGAGAATGGCTCCAGGCTGGGCTCTGTGAGTTTTTCACAAAATAGCCCCAGGGAAAAGCTACTGATTGTTGAAAGGCCTCAACTCTACCCAGAACCTAGCCTCATCACTGCATCCCCCTCTTTTGTGATTCTCAAAACAGACCACCCTCCCATTAAACTAACCTGGGAGGGGGATCTCAAAATCTTGGGTAAAGCAGAGCGTTTTTCTGCCTGTTCGAACAAACTGACTTAAGAAACCAATCAAGCCACAGGACCACAAGCTGACCAGAGACTCCAACAAGAGGCTGGTTACAAACAAAAGGGAGATACAGGATTCTTCCCACCCCTCCCAAAAAAAAAAAAAAAAAATCAAAGAACTTTTTTTTTTTTTCTTCTTTTCTTCTTCTTTTTTTTTTTTTGGTACCTTATATATATAAAAAAAATTTTTTTTCCTTTTCTAAAACTTTTATTAATCTTTAATTTTTGCCTTTTTTGAAAAAATAATTGTTTTCCAGTAACTTTTTTTTTCTCTTATAATTTTTATTTTAGGAATACGTGAATGTGCGTTTTCCTTTCTTTTCTTGTTTTCTTTCTCTTTTTCTTTCTTTCTTAATTATCTTTTTGTTTTTTGTCTAGCTCTACTGAACTTCTGATCTTTTTTTCTCCCTTTCTTATCCTTTTCACCTTTTCCTCTCTTTTGTTCTTCTTTATGTGACTTAACTCTTGCCCTGCACATCCTCAGATAAACCCGTAGTTAACTAGTAGACCCTATCCCCCATTGTGTACACACTTAATCCACAAATTTATTACTCAATTCAAAACCTCTGAGACTTAAATTCCTTAATAGCAGTATTACCACTTTATACCTATATAATATTTTAAGCATTTTTTTAAGTTTTTCACATCTCCTCTATGTCCCTCCCCTTCTCCCAATATATTCACATTCCTCTCTAAATAGATGGTCTTTTAATCTCCATAATAATATTAATTTTTACTTTTCTATTTTTATCTGGTCTCTTTTCATTTCCCTTTCCCTTTCTTCTTTTTCTCTCTCTCTACTTGCATCCTACCCAACCTATTTCCTGCATTGAGATTAGGACATAGTTAACTCTCCCTGTGCCTCCCCACACCAATCTATTCCTATTTTTTACCCACATCTCTCCCTAACCCTAATAATTTCTGGTTTTCCAAATTCTTCTCTGCAGTTCAAAGCCCATTAACATATAGTTGTTTGATGTTGAATAGATGTATCTGTTGAACTAGATTGTATCTGTAGACTATTGACTATACAAATGCAAACTTTGGTTGATGGTTGCCTTAAGATAGTGTTCTAGCACAAAACTGGTGCTATCTTCATCTCAAATGGGCAGAGTAAGCCCGAAAAACACTAGAAAAATGGCAAATCCCGATATCTCAATTCCCAATCTTGATAATCAGGGGTCATAACAGATAATAAATAATCCAGAGGAGAGTTCCCAAATATCTCTACAAACACTGCTGGCAAACATGATAAATGAGAAGTTTGACAACTTACAAAGGACTCTGTATGAGCATGATAGGGAGAGAGAGGAGGCATCCCAAAAGTTTATACAGGAATATCATAAGCGTGAGGAAGTTACTCAAAAACTGATACAGGATTTGCGTGAACAACTTGAGAATACTCAAAGAGAAAAGGAGGAATGGCATGAGCAAGCTGAGAACACTCAAAGAGAACTGCAGGAATCCCACGAACGGGAGGAAGCTAATCAAAGAGTAATACAGGAATTCAAAGACCAGGTAGAGAACACACAAAGATCACTAAAGGCATTCATGGAATCCATTAACAAAGAGCTGAAGGAAGTCAGGGAGACCACAAAGGGAATGCTGAATGGAACCCAACAGAAGGAATGGGAGCCCAAAGAAACCATAACCAATCAACTAAGTGATTTGAGGACAAGCACTGAACACCAAATTAAGGAAGTAAAGAAATTCATACAAGACCTAAAACAGAGCTTCAACAAAGAACTTGAAGCCATCAAAGCTGACCAATTAGAAGGAAAAGAGATAAAAAACAAAGTAGAGAGTCTTGACAGCAGGTTAGACCATGCAGAAGATCGAATCTCAGGGATTGAAGACAGCCTAGATATTATAGAGAAAGAACATACAACCATCCAAGACAAGTCCAAGAAATATGATAGATCTATCCAACACCTGGAAGACACCATCAGAAGGCCTAATCTAAGGATAATGGGTGTAGAGGAGCACCTAGAAACAGAAGTTAATGGTCTAGGAAATTTGTTTAACAGGATCCTAGCAGAGAACTTCCCAAACATGCAAAAAGATAGGCCTGTCCAGATACAAGAAGCCTTTAGAACCCCAAATAGACCAGACCAGAATAGGACATCCCACCGCCACATTATAATCCACACAGGATCAACTCAGAACAAGGAAAAGATCCTTAAAGCTGTCAGAGAGAAAAGGGTAATCACTTATAAAGGGAAACCAATTAGAATCACCTCAGATTTCTCAGCAGAGACAATCAAAGCAAGAAGAGCCTGGAACGATGTATGCCATGCCCGAAAAACAAACAACTATCAACCAAGAATACTGTACCCAGCTAAACTCTCCTTCATAACCGAAGGCCAAATAAAAACCTTCCATAGCAAAGAAAAATTGAAACAATATATCTCCACCAAACCAGCCCTACAAAAGATTCTTAAAGATGTCCTACACATAGAAAACCAACAAGACCGCAATAAAGGCCAAGAAACTGCACCCAAACTGAGAATCAAAGAACCATAGGAAGAATCCAGTTTTCGCAGCCCCCAAAAAGGTAGATAACATGGCAGGAACTCCCAAATACCTCTCAGTCCTATCTCTTAATGTTAACGGACTGAACTCTCCAATTAAGCGACATAGACTGTCTAGTTGGATTAAAAAACAAGACCCTTCTATCTGCTGCCTGCAGGAGTCACATCTTGCCCGTAAAAACAAACACATTTTCAATGTTAAAGGCTGGAACAAAATCTACCAAGCAAACGGACCGCATAAACAGGCGGGAGTTGCAATCCTAATATCAGATAAAATAGACTTCAAATTAAAATTCGTGAAAAGAGATAAAGAAGGTCACTACATACTAATTAAAGGATCTCTCCTTCAGGAGGATATTACAATTCTAAATATCTATTCACCAAACAATGGAGCACCCAAATTTATCAAAGAAACACTACTTTCCCTCAAATCCCATATAGATCCAAAGACATTAATAGTTGGGGATTTTAACACACCACTCTCCCCACTAGATAGATCAACTCGGCAAAAACTCAACAGAGAAACCACAGATCTAAACAGCTGCATAGATCAACTAGACTTAACAGACATTTACCGAACATTTCACCCAGCAGCATCAGAATAAACGTTTTTCTCAGCAGCACATGGAACGTTTTCTAAAATAGACCACATTTTAGGCCACAAAGCAAACTTGTCTAAATTCAGAAACATTGAAGTTATACCTTGCATTCTCTCTGACCACAAGGGAATAAAATTAGAACTCAACACCAAAAGCCACCAAAGAAAGTCCGGTATCACATGGAGGCTGAACAACACACTGCTGAATCATGAGTGGGTCATGGAAGAGATTAGAAAGGAAATTCAAATGTTCATGCTATTCAACAAAAATGAACACACAAATTACCAGCTCCTCTGGGACACAGCAAAGGCAGTACTCAGAGGCAAGTTTATAGCTCTGAGCTCCTACATCAACAAATTGGAGAGATCTGAAACTAACAATTTAATGACACATCTAAACCTCCTTGAAAAAGAGCAGCAAGATAAACCCCAATCCAGTAGACAGAAAGAGATAATCAAAATGAAATCAGAATTAAATGAATTAGAATCCAAAAAAACTATAGAAAGAATCAACAAAACAAAGAGTTGGTTCTTCGAAAAACTTAACAAAATTGACAGACCCTTAGCAAATCTTATCAGAAAAAGAAGAGAACACACCCAAATTAATAATCTCAGAGATGAGAATGGAAACATCACCACGGAAACAACCAAGATTCAGAACATTATAAGGGAATACTTCTCAAAACTTTATGCTAATAAGTTTGAGAACTTGACAGAAATGGACCTTTTCCTAGCAAATATTGACATGCCAAAACTAAACCAAGATGAGTTAAACTATCTTAACAGGCCCATATCAAGCATTGAAATAGAAACAGCAATAAGAGACCTCCCAGCTAAGAAAAGTCCAGGACCAGATGGTTTTACAGCGGAATTTTACAAGGCCTTCAAAGCAGAGCTCACACCAATTCTCCTCCAACTCTTCAATGAAATTGAAAGAGAAAGCTCACTACCGAACACATTCTATGAAGCCATCATAACCCTCATCCCAAAACCAGGCAGGGACTCATCAAAGAAAGAGAACTATAGACCCATTTCTTTGATGAACAGTGATGCAAAACTTCTCAACAAAATTTTGGCCAATTGACTTCAACAATTCATCCAAAAAATCATACACCACGATCAAACAGGATTCATTTCAGGGATGCAAAGCTGGTTCAATATACGCAAATCAATTAATATTATTCATTACATCAACAGGAGCAAGAATAAGAACCACATGGTTATCTCAATAGATGCAGAAAAAGCATTCGACAAGATCCAACACCCCTTTATGATGAAGGTTTTGGAAAAATTAGGAATCCATGGAACATTCCTCAACACAATAAAGGCTGTATATGACAAACCTACAGCCAGCATTATACTCAATGGTGAAAAACTAAAGCCATTTCCTCTTAACTCAGGAACAAGACAAGGATGTCCACTCTCCCCACTTCTCTTCAATCTAGTATTAGAATGCCTAGCTACAGCAATAAGACAAGATGCAAACATAAAGGGGATCCAAATAGGGAAAGAAGAAATAAAACTCTCCCTTTTTGCAGATGACATGATCTTGTATTTAAAGAATCCCATAGACTCCACTCCCAAATTACTCAAGCTGATTCAAAACTTTGGCAAAGTAGCAGGTTATAAAATTAATCCCCCAAAATCAATGGCTTTTCTGTATGCCAACAATGAGAAAAGTGTGGCTGAAATTAGGAAAGCAACTTCATTTGTAATAGCCTCACAAAAAATAAAATACCTAGGAATTAACTTAACTAAAGAAGTGAAGGACCTCTATGATGAAAACTTTAAAATCTTGAAAAAGGAAATCAACACAGAACTTAAAAAGTGGCAAAACCCCCCATGCTCCTGGATTGGAAAGATTAACATCGTGAAAATGGCAATACTTCCCAAGGCTATCTACAAATTCAACGCGATACCTATCAAAATTCCACCCTCATTCTTCAAGGAAATAGAAGAGGCAATCCAAAAATTCATATGGAACAATAAAAGACCCCAAATAGCAAAAAAGCTCCTCAACGGAAAGAACACTGCTGGAGGAATATCAATACCAAATTTCAAACTCTACTCTAAAGCCATAGTAATCAAAACAGCTTGGTATTGGCATAAGAACAGACCTCAGGACCAATGGAATAGAATTGAAAACCCAGAAATGAACCTACATACCTATAGCCATCTAATCTTCGATAAGGGAGCTAAAACAATAGAATGGAAGAAAGACAGCCTCTTCAGTAAATGGTGCTGACAAAATTGGTTAACTACATGTAGAAAACTAAAGCTAGATCCTTATATATCACCCTGCACCAGAATCAACTCCAAATCGATCAAAGACCTTGAACTCAAAGCAGACACTCTGAAAACATTACAGGATGGAATAGGAGAAACCCTAGGTCTCCTTGGCTCAGGCCAAAATTTTCTGAATAGAGACCCGGAAACACAACAAATCAAAGAAAGGTTGGACAAATGGGATTGCATAAAGTTGCAGAGCTTCTGCAGGGCAAATGACATAGCTAGCAAGATCAATAGAAAGCCCATGGACTGGGAGAAAATCTTTACTAGCCATACAACGGAAAAGGGTCTCATATCTAAAATATACTTGTAACTCAAAAAATTAAACCCCCCAACAACAAATCCTCAAAGAAACAACTGCCCAATAAATAAGTGGGTGAAAGACTTAAAGAGAAACTTCTCTGAAGAAGAAAGAAGGATGGCCAATAGACACATGAAGAAATGTTCAACATCCCTAGCCATAAAAGAAATGCAAATCAAAACAACATTGAGATATCACCTCACTCCAGTTAGAATGGCAAAAATCAAGAACTCTAACAACAACAGATGCTGTAGGGGATGTGGGCAGGAAGGAACCTTACTTCATTGTTGGTGGGAATGTAAACTTGTTCAACCACTTTGGAAAGCAGTATGGAGGTTCCTCAAAAGACTTCACATAGAACTCCCCTATGACCCAGCAATCCCACTTTTGGGCATTTACCCAAATGTTTACAAACAAGACCACACTAAAGCTACCAGCACAGTATGTTTATTGCAGCATTATTTACCATAGCTAAGATATGGAACCAACCTAGATGCCCCTCAGTAGATGAATGGATCAAGAAAATGTGGTATATATACACAATGGAATTCTATGCCTCCATCAGAAAGAATGACATTTCCCTATTTGTTAGGAAATGAAAAGGCTTGGAAAAATTATATTAAGTGAAGTAAGCCAGGCCCAAAGAAACATAGGTCCCATGGTTTCCCTTATTTGCAATATCTAGTATATGTATGAGTCAAGCGGAAAAGGTCAGATAATGTGATGTTAGGAAAATGAACCCTTAAATATGTATTTTAATGCTTTTTTTCTTTCATGCATGTGTTTCTAATGCATTTATAAGATTATTTATTTGTTGCTTTGTATGTCCCTCCCCCACAGTGTAACCCCCGCTTTCACTATATTTGATGTCAGTATAACTTGTGGAGGAGATGGGGAAAAACAAGTCGTTTAAGGATTCAGGTGGACCTGTTGCAACAATGAGAAGTACAAAATGTCATGTCAAAAACGAGCTTTACAATGTCGGTGTGTGGGGGGGAGAGGGGGAAGGATTGGGTGGGGGGGGAAGGGGGAGGCTGGGAGGGAAGGGAGGTGAAGGGTAAACAAAGGAGGAGGCTGCAATGCTTGGTAAGAAATGTATGCATTATCCTGCCCATGTAATTGTAACCCCTCTGTACAGTATGTTCTCAAATAAAATAAAATTAAATTAAAAAAAAAGTAAACATAAAAATAAAAACTTAGAATAAAAACCTAGCAGATTTCGCCACTCAGTTTGTCTTTAAAGTTCTGAGCAGAGTGGCAGAGCGCCCTTTAAGAAAATGTAGAATATCTTCATGAGATCTCCTATATCCTTTGTGTATCTACTTATTTTTTGACACTGGAGGGTCATATATTTCCAACAAAGGAATGCTCTGGGATTTTTTCAAGGTAAAATTTTGTTCAAACTGGTTGTTCCAAAATAGAAGAACTAAGACGCACATTAGATTGTTTAAGAAATTAGCAGGAAAAAAAAGGAAAAGAAATTAGTAGAGGGTAAGAGTATGTTTTGAGTTTTCTATGACAGAGCTTACAAAACATTGGTATGTGTTTAGTTTAACTGTGAATTAAAAGATTATTATATAGGTCTAAGATCAAGATTAACATGATGAGATAAAACTAGTTATTAATTGCTTATGTACTGTCAAGATATTAATATGAAACTTATTGTGAAAACACTGTACAGAGGGGTTACAATTACATGGGCAAGATAATAAGCACATTTCTTATCAAGCATTGTAGCCTCCTCCTTTGTTTCCCCTTCCCATCCCTTCCCATCCTCCCCTTTTAATGATTTTTTTTAAAGTCTGAGCTAAACTCATTTAAATATCTGTTTAATCGCAAATTCTTTTAATAGTCCCCTTGTAAATCTCTATATAAAACTGTATATTTCTACTTTACAAAATATGACAAATCTCATTTGTTTTAAAAGTTTTAGTCAACCTTATAGCCTACCTAAATAAAAAAGAGGAAATGCGGATATATCCTTAAGAGATCTCTTAGCAAAAATTATACTTATTGAAATTTTTAAAAATTATAATCATGGTTTTACAGTGGCTAAAAGGTACTTTCAAGCCATTTCTTCCTTCACAAAACATATGTAGAGAAGAATGTATATTTCTGTCCTATTTCCTACATAAACAGAGTGTCTATTTGTTCCCTGTGCCAAACTAATTGACCATACAATATCCCAAAATTCCAGCTCCCAGCATTCCTGAAAACTAGTTTTTACCTTATGCAGCCACTATTGATATTCAACTTGTAGACCTTGTTGCCACAGGGAATGCTAAATAGCCCTGCCAGATATCCATATGACAAGCTTTAAAGTATTCCAGGAAAAGATGCCTTCACACAAGCCATTGACTATTCCAAGAGTACCAATAGGCTCCATTTGAGAGACAGCAATGTCAATGTGATCACGGTTTTGAAAAATTATGTGTACTTGTCTACCTTATAATTCTTTCCAACATGATTGGGAACTGGTGAAGAGACATCTTTGTGTGCCTTCTCTAATTCCTTCTACTAGGTTTTCTGATTCCATCAGGAACTAGAAAAGTAACATTCTCAATTGTTATCAGAACTGAAAGAGTTACAATGCTGAACTCACCAGTCTGTTGCAAAATAGGCTTAATTGGCTTAACCCTAAAACTTGGTTCTCTGGATTCGACCTCCTTATATGGGGATTATTTGCTATGAGAATAGTTATTACTATTCAGTCTTCAAAGTAATACATGGTTCGATCCTCCAAATGGGCCACACCCAAATGAAGATGATCATCCAGCTTTCCTCACAACAGATACCTGTTTTTAAAAAGTGAGCCAGGCACCAGTGGCTCACGCTTGTAATCCCACCTATTCAGGAGGCTGAGATTTTAGGATTGCTGTTTGAAGCCAGCCTAGGCTGGAAAGCCTACAAAAGCATTATCCCCAATTAGCTCAAAAATAGTTTGAAGTGGAGTTGTGACTCAAGTAGCAGAGGATTAGCTTTGAGCACCAAAGCTCAGGGACAGCTCCCAAGCACTGAGTTCAAGCCATAAGATTGTTACTAACTAACTAACTAAAATAATAATAATAATGGGGGACTGCCTATATGAATGAAAAAAAACACTAGTGAACACTTCCTGTTAAAATTCTTCCCTATGACATCTAAACAAGTGAACAATTGCTCGTTACAGTCAAATAGGCTAACTGACCAACTCAACTATTATTTTGTCTTCTGTATAGAAATATGCATAGAAAGCAGCACCAAAGAATGAAATGTTTCTAGAAAAAAAAAACAAAAAACATTGTGGGTGGCTTTAAGACTGCTGGATTTGTACTGGCTCATTTGAAAAGCCTGTAACACACTGGGCACTTTAGCAGCAAAGCCACTGTTTCAGGAAGTACCAGAAGACCTCACAGCCCATCCTAGTGGAATGTCCTTTTATTTTTTCCCTAAGTATTTCAGTTTTAAGTGGGAACAATGGCCCTTCTCTTTAGACTCATTTTCCACAGCTTGTGTCAGGACAGATTTTCAGCAGAAGCGCTCTGATAAAGGTAGATAAGCAATCTATGAATACTGTTTATGGGCTACTGGCAATAGGACTTTTGTCAATGTGGATCAACATGCTAATCCATGACTATTGTTGGAGCCACACATTCCCTGAAACCAAATACAGCCCATAGTGAAGAGTTCTGGAGCATTGTGCTTTATTGAAAAAAAAAATGTATAAGAGCCAAGGCGCTCAGCACTGACTTGTTAAAAATCCTAGCTGCCCAAAATGATGAGATCTGAGACTCACAGTTGGGAATCAGGTGTGACAGACAAATCCAAGAGACCCTTAGCTTACCTCAAATTCACTAATACAAAGCAAAAACTGCAGCCATGGTTCAATAGAGTGTCAACTGTGAGTGAAAATGTACAATGAGACAAAATGCCTGAGTTCAGTCCCAAGTACCAGCATTTAAAAAAAAAATGACTCATGAGGATCGCTTCTCTGCATACAAGTACAAGAGATTTAGGAGACCTGGATAGTTTATATACAAATCAAAGTAAATAACTCATTAAACTTAATATAGTAAAGAGTCACGTTGCCAACTGGACACTATAGAACTCTTTTGGAAGCCCAGACAGTGGCCACACCACTCACAGTGATGTAAAAAAAGATGTGGATGTTAAAGGTGTAAGTGAAAAATTGTCCTTACTATGCAGGTTCTAAATTTGACTCACAATAATTTTCTACTACTGAGGAACATTTCTTAGAATATCTTTTCATTAGGGACAAAATCCCCTTGAGATATAATACATTCTAGAATTAACACAGATGGAGTAAAGACACTAGATAATGATACTTTTAACCATACTCAGGTTATTTCTAAATTCATTTCTGTCACCATTGCTAAATATCCAACTCAACTATACTTCTCTGAATGATCAGATTTTTAGCATGAAAGAATCAGTTATATATGAAGCTATTGCCAATAATCAGTGACTAACTAGCAAGAACACAAAAACCTCTCATGTTTAATTCTGGCAGTCCAAGCAAATAGCCTCAGGTGCATAAACTTATTCTATATGGCTTAGCATTATAGAATAGTCCTTATCCACAAACACTTGATATTGTAACAGTCATCTGGGATATTGTTTTACATAAAGGAGTTTGATATCTAGCATCACATAATGAGTGCCTGCTTAAGCAACCTTTTATAATAGCTGATTAAAAAATAAAATAAGCTGCCATACAAACCTATACTTCCACAAGGCTACAAAAATCTCTAAATATCAGTAATTAATGGAAAAATAAGCTGCCATACAAACCTATACTTCCACAAGGCTATAAAAACTCTAAATATCAGTAATTAATGGAAAAATAATTTAAAAGGCCCACTCTTAGAGGGAGTGTTAAACTTCTATTCTGCTGATGACATTGTAGTAGATTATATATACAGTTGACTCATACAAGAATAATCCATTGGAAAATGACAGCACACAAAGCACAGTTGCCTGGCAAAATTTCTGGGCATGATAAGTACGGATGTTATGTCTCGGTCCTGAATAAGATTGACCATCTATAATACAGCAAATAAAATGACAGCCTTTGGTGATATAATTCAAAAGTATTTCATCATAACAATGAGAAAGTTACATAACAATCTAGGTTTTGGGGGAAAAGATGAAAGGAATATTTTTCAGTTCATTATTCTCCATTCAGTAATTGTGATCAACCTTCTTTTTTATCTTGAAACCCACAGTTGTCACCAGGTTTCCTTGTGGTCAGCTCAAGTGCTATGAGAGATAAATGGGCTCTTTGCAGATTTGCACAAAAAAGTCTTAATAGGGCTGGGCACCGTTGGCTCACACCTGCAATTTTAGCTACTCAGGAGGCTGAGATCTGAAGATCTCGGTTCAAAGTCAGCCTAGACAGGAAACCTCATGAGACCAAGTAACCACCAGAAAACTGGAAGTGGTGCTGTGGCTCAAATAGCAGAGTGCCAGCCTTGAGCTGAAGAGCTCAGGCCAAGAGTTCAAGCTCCACGACGGACATACACGCATGCACGCGCGTGCGCACACACACACACACACACACACACACACACACACACACACACACACACACACACACAGATTCTTAATAGGCATCCATTGAGCAGAACTTAAACACCTAAAATTTCTTCTTTCCTTTCTTTTCTCCTTCCTTTCATTCTCTATCTTTCATTTTCTTTTCTTTTTCTTCTATCAACTGATATTGTAGACAGAACATAGATTTTTTTCCCCAAGGCCAGTGCTCTCCCACTTGAGATACACCTCTACTTCAGGCTTTTTTTTTGCTGGTTAATTGGACTTAAGGGTCTCTTGAACTTTTTATCTGGACTGGCTTTTAAATATGATCCTCATATCTCAATGTCCCAGGTAACTAGGATTACAGTCTGAGTCGCTATGCCTTACTTTACTTCTGAAAGCCAGTTCAATTCCATTATCCAAAATGAAACAACTGTGATTTTTTTCTTTTGCAGTTGATTTCCAGTTTTGCTAAAGTGTAGTCTGATACAATGAAGGAAGTAATTAGTTTTCTTATATTTGCTTAAGCTTTCTATATTTCATAGAATATGATCTATGTGGAAGGAAGGTCTATGGGTTACTGAAAAGAGTATGTATTTTATAGCTGATGGATGAACTATTGTGTAAAGGTCTGCTAAGTAAAATTGGACAATATTACTTTTTGTTGGTGGTGGTGGTCATGGGGCTTGAACTCTGGGCTTGGGCCCTATCCCTTAGCTCTTCAGCTCAAGGCAAGCACTCTACCACTTAAGCCACAGCGCCACTTCTGGTGTTTTAGTGGTTTATTGGAGATAAGAGTCTCACTGACTTTCCTGCCCCAACTGGCTTTGAACCATGATCCTCAGATCTCACCCTCCTGAGTAGCTAGGATCACATGCATGAGCCACCGGCACCTGGCTAAACAACATTACTTTTGTGAATGAAACTGACACATTAAATCTCACTGGAGGTTGGTAAATAACAGAGGATAGAAGGTTGGAAAAAGAAAGTGTAGACTAAAGCACAGTATATTCATGCTAAATAACACAATGAAATCTCTTTGGATAATTATTATAAATTGTATTTATTGATATATAAAAAGAATGCTGACAAAATAAAGTATATGCTTGATGGAATGTAGTTCTAGTGGGATGATGAACAGAGAGTAAGGGAATATATTTAACATATTTATATAAATATGTGAAAATGGAACAAGGAAATTGAGATTAGTTTGGAAATGGAGGAGGGGATGAAAGAGTGACAGAGGGTTTTATACATATATAAAATCTCAATTGAAACGCTTTTGTACAACTTAATTGATACTGCTAATATAAAAGTGAAAACAATTCTAATACTTTCTCCAAAGACTTTCACAATTTTTGCTTTTATTATTTTATAAACTTCTTGGAATATTTTTAATTTTCAAATTAGGGGCATAGCTTCAATTTCTTTCTTAATAATTGAAAAATCATTTGACACCATACATTGAATATACTATTGTTATCACTTATTTAAGATTCTTCCTCATAATATGTTACACTTTTATTTAATTAAATTTCTTGGTAATTTAATCCAGATTAATATACAAATATGTAAAAATAAACCAACAAAAATAAGTGTCAATTAATGGCCTAATAGCAGGATACTAAATGCTTGTCTTATAGCCATAAAATAACTATGAAACCAGAAATAACAATGAAAGGTTTGATATACATTCACATTGTTTTCTAGTTACTTTAAGGTACATTTTAGGTCTAGGTATATATTTCTATCAGGTATATATTTTTATAGAAATATGTATATATATGAACAGAAATATACATATTTCTATAGAAACATATATTCAAATAAATATCCTTGAAAAAAGAAAAGATGTTCTAATGACATATTGAAAATACTTTTCTATTAATCTATAATTATATACTTACTTTGTAACACTTTCTCCTCTAATTCTCTGTCAGGATGCTCAAGAATACGACTTTCATCTGATTCTTCAGGAGCTAATAAACAGATATATTTAATGTACTAAGTAGAAAATTAGTTCTCTTGTAAAAAGGCCTTTCAAATTTATAACTAGAATACTTTGATCTAATCAGAAAATGAACATGAGAGTTTTCGTAGGTATCAAAGTTGTTTCATAAATGTAAAAACATTTATTTCTTAAGTTAACTTTCTATATTCATCCCTAGTTTCAACGTTATATTTATACTTTAATTCAATGAAATGAACAGTAGGCCAAAACAATGAAAACATATATATATATATATATATATATATATATATACACACACACACATATATACATATATATAGAGAGAGAGATATGGTTATAACTACAGTATTGCTTGCAATTACATAATATTAAAAACCTTGTAAATGCTCAATTCTGGAGAGAAAGACTACACTTTGAAGAAGATGCATTTAAAGTTCTGGTAGATAATGAGTTAAGTGAAAATCTCAATAAACTGGCATAGAGGAATTCCTTGGAGAGTATGAAAAAAATTGAAAATAGATAGTTTATGGATACTACTACCGTGGCTGCTTTGTTGTAAGCCCAAAATCAGTGATAGATATATGAGCCCTCCTAAACATATTTAAACCGAAGATTCTTGGTGTTATTGTTGTTTATGTTTTTTGTTTTTCACCAGTCCTGAGGCTTGAACTCAGGGGCCTGGGCACTGTTCCTGAGCTTCTTTTGCTCAAGGCTAGTACTCTACCACTTGAGCCACAGTGCCACTTCCAGTCTTTTCTGTTTATGTGGTACTGAGGAATGAAACCAAAGGCCTCATACATGTTAGGCAAGCACTCTACCACTAAGCCACATTTTCAACCCAAACTGAAGATTCTTAATAGGCATCCACTGATTATAAATTAAACATCCTTGAGGGTTTGGAAAGAAGGAGTGGAAATGAAGGAGTATGACAGAGGGGCTGATCCTAAGCAAGTACATTGAGTAGCTATATAGACATGTCAATTTGAATTCCATTTTTACAACCTAAATGAGGCTTAGTTTTAAAACAAGTAAAAACCAAATCTAATACATTTTCCTGTGAGTTTGTATTATGACATTGTACTGTTCTTCATAATCCTCTTTCTAATTGTCTTAGAATATTTTAATAGTAATAGGTATAGATTTATTTTCTTCTATAATTATTGAAAAATCATTCATTTCTAATCATACATTTAGCATTCCATTTCCATTATTTAAGATAAAGCTTCATTGTATATTATATTTATTTTTTAAATTAAGTTATTTATAATTTAGCCCAGATTATAAATAAATAGATATATAAAGTGAACAATGAAAAGTAAGAATCAATTAATGGCCAACAACAGAGATTAGCTGGGCACTGAATGCCTTTTGGCCATGAAGTGATCATGAGACAAAATACTAATCAAAGGTTAAGAATACTCTGCACATTGTTTCCTAGTTATTTTAAATGTTATATTTTAAGTAAAGTATTAATCTTTGTAAAACATATACTAAAAAATTTTTATAGAAAAGAAAGATTGTTCTGATTATTTTAATTGAAAATATTTAACGCTACATGTAATTAGTATGCTTACCAGGGAGTATTTCCACTTTAGGTAATTGTTCTCTCTTTTTTTTTGTTTCTGAGTCTATAAAAAAAGATATATTTAGTGCACTAAATCAAAAATTAAATATATTTTCAAAATACCTAGGTTTCAAATTTATAACTAGGGAATTGTAACATTTTATCCATACAAAGCTTTGAATTCCTAGACTGTGATCTGATGGGAAAATGATCATGAGAATTTCAGTGTGTAAGTAGATGTTATGTCCTTAATTTATAAATCATCATTCCTTAAATTAACTTTCTATATTAATCCTTAGTTTCATTTCTCTATGCTTTTAATACATGTGAATAGGCCAAACAATGCAAACACTTACGTAAGTGATTATAACACCAGCATTGTTTACCATTACCAAATATTCAGAATACAAGAAGGTAAAATGCACTTTAAATTTTGGTAAGTAATAGGTTAAATGAAGATCTCTATGAACCAAATAAAGGAATTGTTTCAGATCATATTAATAGGGAGAAAACTTTAAAATTGGTCATTTAAATGCTAACTCCTCACTAAGAAGTAAACGAAATAAACAATAGGAACAAAGATAGTTAGAAAGAGATAGAGATATCTAGAGGTAAGAAAAATGGGATGGGAAAGAACTAATAGTAACAAAATCATCACAAATGTAATTGGTTAGCTATAGACTTGCAAACCTACAATAATGAAAAGAAATTGCTGAAGAGGAGTAATAATCACCACAGAAGATGAGAGTTTTTAAAAAGAGAAGTTCTTTTGTTCTGGCTGTTGTCATTCATTTTTTGAGCTAGGGAGTCTCACTGTGGAGCCCACACTCGATTGAGCTTGCTGGCCAGTCCAAGTTCTCACCTGGAAGTAATGACCCTCCAGCCTCATCTCCTTTAGTGAAATGATTACGAGTGCAGTAATTACTGGGCTGTTCAATCAGGACTTATGTTCATATGAATGTTTACAAAGTTTATACTTTTAGCAGCTTGTTTTTTGTGTGTTCCATGCATTACAATAATTTAATGAAATCAACAAGCAGAAGAGAAATCACATGTAAAAGAATCTTAAAGAAATGGACAAAAATAAAAATTATAGAAAATAATAAAAAAACACTATTCTAAATAATTTATCAGTCATATTTGATATAAGCTGTCATACCTGGAAAATTATCACTAAACTTTTGTAGTAGCCTTATGTGACATATATTATCTAATTTTGAAATAAATTGTAAAAAATTTTATAGGGATACACAAATGAGTGGATGTATATGTGTTACCCAGTCATCTTCACACTGTGGAGCTAAATCAGAAGTATCTTAAGAAAACTAATGCAAAACCAGACAACAAATTATTCCTTTCGAGGATAAAAATTACAGGAGAACTATTACTAATATGCAGCAACACAAAGAATATTGGTAAATCCTAAATCTTTTTGAAAACACTTGTAGAGAAATGCTTTTGCACAACCAGCATATAAAAAATATTAAATACCTGATACCACCTGAAACTAAAACTGAAATAAATAAAAGTTCAGGAAGAGAAGAATAGAATATATAACAGACTTATGATATGGAAATGTATAGAACAACTAAATGATTTGAAGAGCAGCATGAGTAGCTAAATAGAGACATTAGCGCCATTCACCTCACCCTTCCTCCCCAAAAGAGGAAGCATCAAACCAAAATATAGTAGCACATTAAAATAAGTGAGAAAACTAGAAGCCAACACTGGAATACCCAGGAACCTAGGACAACATCCTTCACAAGAGAAATAAAATGTTTCTACATCTACAAGGAGTCTCCCTCCCATATAGGTCAGGGTGAAAGAGTCCCAGCAAGCTATGTGAATATGGATCCTGAAAACTTTGGCTACCAGACTGTTTCTACCAGCTTTATAGGTGTCAAAACATGTGACCAAAATCTGTATGGTAGTCTGGCTCTGAAAACAAGGGATTCACTTTATCTCCCACTGAACTCTAAGCTGTATAGCTAGTAGTTATCTTGAGGAAGAAAGTATTGTCTGAGTCTGGACAGCTCTTGTAGTATTCATAAAGTCCACAGATGCCCATCTCTGGGGCCCTACAGTAGACTTCCAGTTCACTGTCTCAGTCAATAACTTGATCAGCTAGATTTTACTCAGAGCTGTGACTCAAACACAGGCCCATTGAGAAGGCTATACTTCAGGAAATGATGCGGAGTAACACAGGCTTGAGAGGGGGTTGGTAAACTCAAAAAACAAGAAGTGATTTCTGGCCAGAAGATACCAGTGTGTTTTATAGGGATACCGGAGCTGAGTGAAATTGCCCACCTTCTTCCCATCTCTACTTTCTCCTTCCTCTTACATGGGCAGCTGTCACTATCAAACTGGAGAAAGGACTCTATCTTCTTGATCCTCCATAGTAGTGGAAGCATAAGACTGGGACACATAAGACTTAGGAGGTATAAAAAGAAAACTGTTACTATCACTTGTGTTCTGTATTCTGTGGTAATTCTACCTGTGTATTGTTCTTATCCTGTGAACACTTCATCTGAGAGGGATTTTTACCCAGAAGTGATCCATTTTCAGCAATTCCTGGCAGGCACAGCCAACTGCAGAACATGTGGATTGATTGAGAAAAGGCCTCATCAGGGATCTTGTTCACAAGTTTTACAGCCAGAGATTTCCTTATTTCCTATTATTGCATACAATGTCCACAGTAGCAGAGGTGAGGATTAATACAACTTTTGCTGCCTCATCATCTAGGTGGGTTTCCTGTGTTAGTTGCCCACATGATATGCAATGTTAAAAATACTACTTATGATGATTAGCTTGAATTCCTAGCTCAACTTCTCCCTGAAGTACTATGTTCATCCCAGCCTCTAATCGAAGGACAAATTCTTTGCATTCCTCACCACTACTGGTAAGTTAGTACTATAGAGCTATTTAAGTAAGAGAGGCAATAGAAGTAGTCTCTGAGTGAATCTCCATATCCTGATTAGGGACCACCATTATTACAGTATGAATAAACATAGAGTGCTTCCCACATAGTCTGATACCTACACTATACCTGCATTAACTGCTAAAGCAGTTATCTTTAAAATAAAATAAAATAAAATTTTAGTACAAACTGTTACCTCAAGAAAGATCTCCATGAGAAATTCACCAAGAAAGTAATTTCATAGAAGGGGTAGAGAAATACACTCCTTCTGATTGCATCTCTCAACATAGGAACACAGAAAATTAAAAAAAAAAAAGCAGAACAAGGTAGTATGATACCACCTAAAGATCTAAACTCCAGAAACAGATTCCAATGTTATTTAAGTGAATAAAATGTCTGACTTTTAAAAATCAAAGAATAATCTGAAATGAGATTCATGATTAGCTGTGAAATGAAGTAGGAAGATAATGTAGGATATGAATGAGTTTAGCAAAGAAATACAAACTCTGAAGAATCTAGTCAGATATCTTTGAAAACAAGAGCTCAATGTGTTGAGTAATAAAACTCATTTGAAACCTTCAAAATCACATTAGAACAAATGAGAGACAGCACAACCAAGGTTGAGAACAAGTCTTCCAAAGTATTATATTCAGACAAAAATGAAGCAAAGCATGTAAAGAACATTCAAGATCTTTGAGACTTTTTAAAGTGATCAACAAGAAGGGAAAAGGTGAAAATTAAGGACACTACTCAATAAAATAGTAACAGAAACTTCCTTAATCTTGGGAAATACCTGTGCATAAAATTAATTAGAAGCCTAAGAACCCACAAATAAATCAAAGAGCCATATGACAACGTATTAGAGTAAAACTGTCAAAAGTACAGCAGTGATCATTCTCATCTTAACAATAGGCTTGTCAGTAGTTTTAAGCCATAAAAGTATAGGAAGATGAATTTCAAATCATGGAAGAAATGTGTGCTACCGAAAATTAGTATAGTAATTGTGTGTTCTTATTTGTATAGACTCAAAGGATGAGGACTACAGAAATATCCAAGGACTATTTCCTACAGCAGACATTGGAACATAAGGAATTTGTAGGATTGTTTTACATGAAATTATATGGAGACACACTCAAAAATTAATCACAACTATCACACAACTATCAAGCAAAATATGTTACCATTTTCATTTTATCTGGTTACGTTATAGAGATAATATTATATCAAAATGTAAAATTTCCTAATATTTCTTCAAATTTATTTTCATACCCTAGAGATTGAAGTGTTTCTGATAATTTTAACTTAAAATAATTTAAAATATCTAAATGATTACACGTACCTTTTGGGCCTTCTATCTTAGGGGCTGTACTTTTTGTTGTTTCTATCTTAGTTTCTAGTACTGAAACTTCAGTTTGAATTACAGGACTTTCATGTGACTCTTTAATGTGAGCTATAGTTAAAAAAAAAAACATTTAGTATATTAAACAGAAATCAAACTTCAATTTTAAAATACCAAGATTTAAATTTTCAAACAAGCTTACCACAGCATTTTCTTTCATTTTTACAATGTTACAAGTACATCACCATAATACGACATCTGACATGAAAATTGTGAGAATAATTTTAAAGTCTCCTTATTTATAAGGCATAATAAAAAGGGAAATATAACTGAAAAGTACAATGTGCAGTAAGCTTCGATTGTCTAAGAATGAAAAAAGTAATAAAAGTAGAAATAGTTATTTACTGAAGAAAGATATGCCAGCAAAGCATTTACTTGTATACTTCACATGAAAATGAGGAGAAGAGATAGGGAATTCAGTAGAAAGAAGTGCTGATGAAATGCAACATGTCAAAATATAACTTTTGCATATTTTTTGGCTAAATCAGTGAAGGACTTTCAAGTCTCATAATAGGATTATAATTTAGGATTATAACTACTTGGAAACTATAAGTGCAAGTAAATTAATTTACTGAAGCAAAAAAAACCCACAAATATTTATCCAAGTAACCAATAAAGTCAACTTAAGACATATTCTCAATCCTGGCCAAGAGAGTAGTGTATTAACAAAATTACAAAATCTTTGTAATGAGGTTAAATTTTTTCATGGCAAAGAATATACATGTTGTTAATGTTCAACCAGTTTCAAGTGGCTGGAGAAAGGCATATACACACAAAGTGGAGGAAGATACATCTAAAGCAAGAAGATATAGAGTAGAATTAAATGAGTCCATAAGAACTCATCTTTTGGGCTGGGAAGGTGGCTCAGTGGTAGAGTGCTTGCCTTGCATGCATAGGGCCTTGGGTTCGATTCCTCAGCACCACATAAGCAGACAAAAAAAGCGGGAAGTGGCGCTGTGGCTCAAGTGGTAGAGCGCTAGCCTTGAGCTGAAGAGCTGAGGGACAGCGCCCAGGCCCAGAGTTCAGGCCCAGGACTGGACCCCCCTCCACCCCCGCAAAAAAACGCATCTTTTCTAAATACACTTATAAATATTCCAGGGCATTGATAAAGCCTCCAAAATTTAACAGTATTCAATTTGGCTAAAGGATGAAATGACATATATAGTTAATAACAAAAGATTTAAAGACTTCAACAAACTGCAATAATACATTCCTAAATGATCAATGAGTCAAAGAAAAACATCACTTGAAAAACTAGAAAATGTATTATAAAGAAAAGAAACTAAAATACAGCATGTCAAAACTCATAAGATGCAATTGAAATGAAGTTGAGAAAAAAGTGTGTAGATAAAAAGTCTGTATTGGAAGATTAAAAGAGAACACAATAAAAAAGTTGAACTTCCATTTTAATATCCAAGAACAGAATTTAAATAATAAAATGCAGTAAACAAGAGAAACTTAGACACATTGCAAACAAATACAACTTAAAATGCAGAAAAATAAATTAATGTATAGGAAAATAGTAAATATCAGAATCCCCAAAATGCCAAATTAGTTTAATGACAAAAACTAATCAATTATTCAGTGTACTACATAGTACAATAAAAGACCTTATGTTCCCTACCCTATCTCAAAAACAAACAGAACATCCGTCTCAGCAGGTGGAACAAAGAGATAAAATTCTTCACGAAAGAAAAGCATACAAAACACGAGGCACAGAAGAAATTTAATCAACTTAATAAATTTTAATTTTAAAAGCCACAGATATCATCATACTTAATGAAAAAATGCCTACTGAGATAAATGTACTAAGTATTTGTAGTAAAGGAAGTTAGGCAAGAAAAATAAAAGCCTAAGAAAAAATAAAACAATCTAAATTAAGATATTATCTGTAGAAATCCTAAGATATATGCACATACATGCACAGAACACACACACACACACACACACACACACACACACACACACACACACACACACACACACACACCCCTATGCCTGAGCACACATGTAGGACAATTAGAATAAATGAATTTAGTCAAATATAATGGCTGATTGAATGGTATTTCCTTCAAAGAATTTGAGCAACATTTTTAAACTGCCACATGTATGAGTCATAAAAATTTGCCTGAATATTGAGTATTATACAATCCAGAATTAAAGAATAGCATGTAATAATACCAATGCTTATAAGGACAAAATTTCCTTTTTTTCTTACTAACAAGTAAATCACTCTAATTTATTCACATTAATCCATTAGGAAACACAATTTATAAACAAAAATTTAAGAGATGTGTTATAGTTTGCATTCAAATTGAGATTTTATTACATAGTACAGCATAAACAGATACATTCTGTTTTATTAATTAATATCTTAAATTCATGTAAGTCAGTGCTAAAGCAAAGTATCAGGTGATTAGTTATTCAATAATTAAGTTTTGTTTGTAAGCCATGGGCTAAAAGGGAAGCTTTAGTTATTAGTTGGTTTACTTATTTATGATTCGGTGTCTTACACTCCTGTTTGGCTTTTTTGCTCAAGGCTGTTTTACTGTCATTGTGTCACACCTGTAGTTTCAGCTTTTTAGCCATTAATTGGATATGAAATCTCAGATTTGTGCACCTGGTGTTTTTTTTTTAAACCACATTCTCTGATTATTTGAGTTCCTAGAATTACAGTCATGATCCACTGGCACCTGACAAAAGGGTACATTTTAAACATCTATTTTAAGTAACATTCAGAGTGCATAATAGCATGGCAAAACTGTATAAAAATTTCATACTTTTCTCCCTGGCATACTTTAGAACATTACCATATCTTATTCTTCCTATGATTTTGGATATAAATTCAAAATACATAACCGAGAATACCAACAACTTAAAACTGGTTAAAAATCAAAGCAATTGATGTAGCTAACATTACTTGTCTGTAACACAATATAAGAATATCCCATTCTCATTTAATGCTTCACTGATCTGTATATTTTTACCTCAACACATATTCTGAGTTTTTATTCTGAGTTTTGTGATAAAAATGTTTTTCATATTTATTATGATTTTAAACAAGTATCATTGGTACATTAAAGGATATGAACATTTTTATGTAATCTGGTGGACTTCTTAGGGATAGGCAAATAATTTCCTAAAAGTATTACAAATAATATAAAGCACTGAAGGTGTAGCTCATGATCGCCTTCGATGTGTGAAGCCCTGGTTTCCATCTCCAGCACCTCAAAATATTTAAGGTGAATATTATTTGTTAAATAAAACCATTATTAATGCTTAAAACTAGCACCTAAGCAACTATATTCATAGCAAGGCGATCATTAAACATCATCCTGTTCTTAATAACATTTGTAACAAAAAAAGAAACTGTCATGAAGAAAAGATTTTGTATTTATAGAGATTATTGTTTGTGGTTTTGACAGATTTATTGGACTTAACTCCTTAGAAAACTTAACCTTAACTGAATCATAGTTAATTTAAATATAATTCTATCTTCATCTTATAAATGAACACATTGTAACTATGGTTAAGAAACAACTATTATTTTAAGTAATTCTAACACAGTCAGTGTGTATCTGTGACTATAAGTTTGTAGAGCTGTGTATCTGAAGTGTATCTAAATAGTTTGCAAGCATTTTCAAAGATAAAACAGTATGACTATAAAACATGTAGTGTGATCAGCTAATATGCTCTTTGGGCCAACTTGCATGACATCTGAAACCTCTGACATAAGAAAACAGTACACTATTGGTGTTTCTGTTGTATATAATCAGTACCACTTAAGTGAAAATAAAAATCTATGCTATTTCAGAAGATACATTGTTACATTAAATTAATTGAACATAATTGTCAGAAGAATTTAAAATGCTTGTCAGCATATGTCTAACCCAATTGATGACTATATATTTTTGGTTACTCAAAAATATCTTCTTTCATTTAAATAAACCACGGTAATCAAAAAATCATGCAGATTTAATTTTATACAACAAAAAAATATTTTCACCTTCAATTTGTTCTTCTGTTAGGAAACTTTGGATTTCAGTCATTCTTGGAAAGCTTTCTGATTCATCACCCTTAATAACAAAAGTTGTAGTAAGTAACTACACATTACATATCACCGAACTCTTTCTTTATTTTAGAGAGAAAGCTAGCTTGTTACTTTCATATATAATCTCATTACAACATTTATTTACAATCTCCTGAATGTATTAAATAAAAATAAATATTTTAATGTACTGTATTTGAGAATGTGTTTGTGAACACTGAAGAGTACTCAGGGAGATCAATGAGTCTTGTCACAAATAGTTCATAAATAAATCATAGTAGATTTGTTTACATTTATATTTTGTCTGTTTCAACCTTTAGACAAGCCAATGTATTATGAAGTTCTATGAAAACACAACTTGTATGATAAAAATACATAGTTTTTAGGGAGGTGAAGGGTAAACAAAGGAGGAGGCTGCAATGCTTGGTAAGAAATGTATGCATTATCCTGCCCATGTAATTGTAACCCCTCTGTACAGTATGTTCTCAAATAAAATTAAATTAAATTAAAAAAAAATACATAGTTTTTATATGCCATAGAAATATAGCCTCTTTAAAAATTATTTTTCTTTTTTTCAGTACTTCGCCCAAAGAATTTACTAACAAGATATTGTTGTGGCTAAATAAATTCTTATGTTTATGAATTTTGTTTTAAGTACATAAAATTTTGATTTGAGCATATAAAACTATTTCAATATGATTCTGTTTTTAAAATCAAATTATGTAAACATTTTAGTATATGAGCCCAAAATTTAAAAAAGTGCAATTTGTATTGTCTCAAGAATCATATATTTTTTATTTCATCATTGGATTATAATATAAATCAATTTTTTGCTAATATCAATGAGAGATTTTTATAACTCTTACTTAGATTTCAAAATATTACTTAGATATTAAGAAAATTAGAGGAAAACATTGATGAAATAAAAATATACTGTTTAAATTAACATTTATTCAAGGTATTAAGAGTAGTAATTCAAATTAAGTAGCTTTCACTTTATTATACTGTATCACACCTGTGAACTTCCTTCAGCAACAACAGGAAGTGAGGTTAATGATGTTATCGTTGCTGATTCCTGAGATGATGTTGCAGCAGGTAGTAAATCTGGACTTTCTTTTTTAAATAAGACTACTATATCTGTCTGTGATGAAGATGCTTGGAGTAGCTGTTTATCATCTGCATCAATATCTGAACTTTCACAAACAGGTGATACTTCTTGAGACTTGGATAACAGTGAAAGATCTGAAATAGCAGGGCTAGTCCTGATTTCCTCTGAGCTTTAGAATTACAAAATATTTGGTATTAGGTTACATGAAAATATTTTATTTGATTTTAAAATCATTTTCATAATTGGCAAAAATATTAACTAGTAATTGTAATTAGCCATTAATAATAGAAATAAAAATGTGAAATGGAAGTTGGACAACTAATTGAAGGCACTAAACAACTTCTGGGATTTACAATATACAAATAGTCACAATTACTTAAAATATGCCAACATAGTAGTTGTTAAAGGTTGTATCATGCCACAGAACAAATAATATTTGGTCAAATAGGAACACAGGTTGTGGTTTAGATTCATTCTTCCCAAAATTATTTTACCCAATTTCTTATCAAAATAAAAGTTTTAAAATGGTTATATCATAGTTCTACTATTAAAATATTACTGTATGTTACAGGTTCTGAACTTCTTTTTTTTGTTTTATTTTGTGTAAAGATGCTGTATAGAGGGGTTACAGTTACATGAGTAACATAATAAATACTGATTATTGCAAATAAGGGAAACCATGGGACCGGTATTTCTTTGGGACTGTCTTACTTCACTTAATATGACTTTTTCCAAGTCTTTCCATTTCCTAACAAATGGGGCGGTGTCATTCTTTCTGATGGAAATAAAGAAAGGAGATATGCAGTTTCCACCAGTTGACAGAGGGTTAGTTTATCAGATGCCAGAACTAAAGTGACCATATGTCATGGTCCATCTACAGTTGGAGTTTATGCTTGTCCCAACGTTTTAGGGCTAGATGATAATTTAAATGGGTGAAGTATTATGTTGTTTATAAAATTTAAAGAAACCCTTGCTCATCCTATTATTTATGTGCTTCATAAAGTATAAAAAAGAACTGTTTCTACATCTAATGAGTTAATGATCCAACTGATATAAATTATATAAGGCTGATGTCAGTTTCTATTTTTTTTTTCATTTTTGTCTTGCAAGAGCAAAATCTTTAAAGGTAAGTAATGCCACACATTTTACATTTGTTAGTTTAGAATGAATTTCAAGTACTAGATTTTGGATTATGAAAAGAAGTGAAATGAAGGTATTCCTGAGAATAAAGGTGGTTACTGGCGCTCTCTCTCTCTCTCTCTCTCTCTCTCTCTCTCTCTCTCTCTGTCTCTCTTTCTCTCTCTTTCTCTCTCTCGCATATATATAGATAAATATATAATTGATAACAGACATTTGTAATACAATGATGAAGCAGGTTTTAAGAGTAAACAGAACAGGGGAATTCTTTTCTCCTAAGTCATTAAGCATCATACCTCAGAGGAGAGAATTCAAGATAACTATGCTTTCACCACAGGTAATCCTACTTCTGACCATACTAACATCTTGGGTCACAACACACACTTTACCTCAAGAGACCCACTCCAACCAAACTCTAAATATCTAAAGACTTTCTACTACAAAAGGAATATCCCAACAGGTAAACTAGGAAAGCAAAAAAGAGAAACAGTGAGCAGGACCCCTGCTGAGGCAGTACGGCGGCTCTTCACCCTGCTGAGACTTTGTGCAGATGTTAATAAGAGAAGCATCCACAAACTGAAGAAAGAGCTCAACACTAGACCCGTGGAAACGGGGGGGGGGGGGGGGGGAATCTTGTGAAAACCCCCAGAGTGGGCAAGTGGAGCCCGGTTTCAACCCGCCTGCGGGGCAGCTATGGAGGAGTTGCAGACTCAGCAAACACCACCATTGCAACTTCCAGAAATCGGCACCACTGGGTAAGCGCCCCAAAGCGGCAGCTGGAGCTAATGTAAGGTATAGTTCTCCAGCGCAGGCGGGATCCCCAAGGACTCCTACCACCTCCATACATGGTCCCCAGGGCACCACAGCCGCAGCCAATCCCTGGCCGAACACCGTGCAGACTGGGCGCTCTGCGGGGACCCGCTCCCTCCCTGCGGCCGCTGGGTGCAGACCCTGGACTCCCACAGTCACGGCTGCATCACTCTGTGGGTTCCCCGGACCCTGCACAAGCCTGGCCTGGGCCTTCATCACTGCTGCCAGCACAGTTCAGAGCTGCTGTGGACGGCACCAGCCTCTGAACTAGGTGGCCCTGCCAGCTGCTGACACAGCCCGCAGCCGCTGGTCGCCACCCCACCCAATCCACCATCACCACTGCAGCCCAGCCAAATGGCAACCCACCTGGGCCTCTGTTCCAAGCTCCACCTGGTCCTCCCAGAGCCCGAACTCCCCACCTTGCAGAGCGAGACAATTCAGGTGCTGCAGATGCCAACGTTCTGCCCCCCAACCTGGTCCTGCCAATGCTCAGACTCTTCCACTGAGAACCCTCCAACACCATCCTGCCATCCTGGCTACCACAACACACTCTCTGTGTGGTCCAGCGTACCACCAGCCACAGATCTTGTAAGTAATCCAATTGGGCCCAATCTCTGGAGGTGGCAATTTTCTGTAGGGTCCCAAAGCCCTCTGACCCAAGCCCTCGCCCAAAAGGGAGGGATCATATCAGAAGAGAACACAAAACTAAACTCTGTTTCTAAACCTCCTGTGGTTACCTCGGAAAGCCTGGGAACACAGTTCCACGCCTGTGATAGCAGATTAAAATCCAAATCTCCCCAACTCCCTTCCATCAGGCCTGAGAATTGGATTGTAGATAGAAGTCACCTTCCTTTGTCAAAAGGCCATCTGGAGCCGGGCGCTGGTGGCTCATGCCTGTAATCCTAGCTACTCGGGAGGCTGAGATCTGAGGATCGCGGTTCAAAGCCAACCTGGGCAGGAAACTCCATGAGACTCTTATTTCCAATAAACCACTAGAAAACCAGAAGTGGCACTGTGGCTCAAGCGGTAGAGTTCTGGCCTTGAGCTGAAGAACACAGGGACAGCACCAAGACCAGAGTTCAAGCCCCACGACCGACCAAAAAAAAAAAAAAAAAGGCCATCGGGATCCAATGAAACTACAAGGAAAGCAGACTACTGAAAGGCATACAAGGTTTTATCAGGAATCAGTTTAAAGGACTACATGGAGACTAGCTCCCCTATACAAGCTGAAAATCTCATTCGTTGGATTTTTTTAAAGTTTTTAAAAATGTTTGTTGTTTCCTTTTTGTTTCTTTGTTATTTTGTTGTGTTTTATGATTTGCTATTTTACCTATATTGTCTATTTTTCACTATTTAGTTTTTTCTTCCACTTTTAATTTCCTAATTTTAATTTTGTTTTCCTTTCACTCTTTCCTCTTCATTTCTCTCCACATTGCATTACTACTCTATCAGAGCTAACCTGTTTAGTCCTATACACAAAGTAAGGCCTTCTTGTATGTAAACACAATAATTACAGGAATTATCTTAAATTAATCAACTTTCCAATACTTTTCAATAAGATCAGCAATTCTTCCAAATAAACATATGTGTGTGTGTGTGTGTGTGTGTGTGTGTGTGTGTGTGTATATATTTCTTTTCTTATTTTTGTCTAGATTTCTAAGCTATTCCTTACATAATATTTCTTCAAATTCTTTTCTACATCTTACAAGCTCTCTATTCTCTTCCTACTACACATAGCTCTCCTATAAGCTGTTCTTACCCCTCTACTATCATTATACCCAATTTTTCTTCTTAATTTAAATTTATATCTCTCCAATCCTAACCCTTCTCTTCTCCATTTTCAGTCCATTGATCCCTAATGGTTTATATCTGAGCCAACTTTGAAATTGTTAGATTTTGACTGAGTACAAGAGGCCTATTTTGTTAACCCTAAGGTGCAGACTACTTAAAAACCAAACCCAGATTGTCTCACAAGTTACAACTATACATATTCTCCACCCCAGAACCACAACATCCCTCTCCAAGCAAAGAAAAAGAGAGCTAAATAGTTAAATACCTAACCATAATTTTGAAATCCTAAGTTCTGTGGTGGGTTGGCTCTTGCCCTAAAAGACTATCTTACTGTCATAGTGGCTCTTGTCTCCAAATGGGTAGAATTAACTGCAGAAACTCAAGAAATATGGCCAATCCACTAACCCCAACTACATCTTCACATACACAAGCTATGGAGCAGTCCCAGAATGACCAAGAGGATAATGCTCAGGATTTTTAAAAGCATGGCTGGTAAATCTGCTCAATGAAAAGGCAGACACCCTGCATAGGGCAATAAGAGGATGTGATGAGGCCACCCAGAAACTGAGAGGCCTCCACAAAGGAAAAGATAAAGGAACTCCAACAAAAAGAGAAAGAGTTCAATAAAGTTTGAGGAGTTGAAAGATAACTCTGAAAACCAACTCCAGGATGTAAGGCAAGCTATTCAAAACTTAACACTTCAATAAAGAGCTGGCCAACATTAAGGAAGACCAGCAAGAAGGAAGGGAAATAAATGGCAAAGTAAAAAGCCAAAAAAGCAGAATGGAGGAAACAGAAGACAGAATCACTGAGGCAAAAGATAGTTTAGACTCCATAGAGAAAGAGAACACAGATATGCATAACAAAACCAAGAAGCTTAGCAGATCACTGCAGGAGATACAAGATACAATCATACTGTAATCCTAGCTACTCAAGAGGCTGAGATTTGAGGATCGCAGTTCAAAGCCAGCCCGGGCAGGAAAGTCCATGAGACTTTTATCTCTAATAAACCACTAGAAAACTGGAAGTGGCGCTGTGGCTCAAGTGGTAGAGCACTCGCCTTGAGCTGAAGAGCACAAGGACAGCGCCCAAGCCCAGAGTTCAAGCCCCACGACCAAACCAAAAAAAAAAAAAAGATACAATTGAAAGCCTAATTTAAGACTAATAAGCATAGACAAGGGTCTGGAAAGGGAAGCCAATGGATTAGGAAATATATTCAGCAGAATCCTAGCAAAGAACTTCCCAAATATACAAAAGGACAGGCCTATCCAGATATAAGAACCCCAAATAGACCAGGCCAGGATAGGACATACCACCACCACATTAGAGACCATACAGGATCAGTAGAAACTAAGGGATGAGTTCTCAAAGCTGCGAGGGAGAAGAGAACAATCACCTATTAAGGTAAGCCAATCAGCATAACCTCAGTCTTCTCAGCAGAGACCATGAAAGCAAGGAGAGCATGTAATGAGGAATGCCATGTCCTAAAGAAAAATAACTACCAACCAAGAATAAGCTAAGCTCTCATTCATAGTGGAAGAACAAATAAAAACCTTCCACAACAAGGGAAACTAAAATAATATCATTACCAAACCAGCTTTACAAAAAAACCTCGAAGACGTTCCACACATAGAAAACCAAGAATGAAATATTGGCAGTGAAATGGTCCACAGAGAACTATGTAATCACAGCAAGAACAGCCAAGACACACCCCCAAAAATGGATTAAAATTCAGGAACAAACACCTCTCAGTCCTAACTCTCAATATTATTGGTCTTAACTCTCCAATTAAGAGACATAGATTGTCTCTGATTTCCTACATCAACAAATTGGAGAGATCTGAAAGCAACAATTTAATGAGGCACCTAAAGCTTCTTGAAAAAGAGCAACAAGCTAAACCCCAATCCAATTAGAATTAAATGAATTAGACTCCAAAAAAACCATAGAAAGATTAACAAAACAAAGAGTTGGTTCTTGGAAAAAAATTAACAAAATTGACAGACCCTTAGAAAACCTTATCAGAAAAAAAGAGAACAAACCCAAATAAACTAACTCATAGATGAGAATGGAAACATCACTACAGAAACAACCAAGATTCAGAACATTATAAGGGAATACTTCTCAAACCTTTATGCTAATAAGTTTGAGAATCTGGAATTTCTAGCAAATATTGATAAGCCCAAACTAAACCAAGATGATTTAAACCAACTTAACAGACCCATAAACATCAAAATAGAAGCAGCAATAAGAGACCTCTCACCCAAGAAAAGCCCCAGATTGGATGGATTTACAGAGGAATTCTACAAGGCAGAACTCACACCAATACTCCTCCAATGCTTCAATGAAATTAAAAGTGAAAGTTCATACCGAAGTCTTTCTATGAAGCCATTATAACCCACATCCTCAAACCAGGCAGGGACTCTTCAAAGAAAGAGAACTATAGACCCATTTCTTTAATGAACATCAATGCAATACTTCTCAATAAAATTCTGGACAATCAACTTCAACAACTCATCAAAAAAAATCATACACATGATCAAACACGATTCATTTTAGGGATTAAAAGCTGGTTCAATATATGCAAATCAATTAACGTAATTCATCACATCAACAAGAGCAAGGATAAGAACCACATGGTTATTTCAATAAATGAAGAAAAAGCATTTGACAAAATCCAACACCCCTTTATGATGAAAGCTCTGGAAAAACTAGGAATTCATGGAATGTTCCTTAATATAATAAAGGCTGTGGATGACAAACCTACAGCCAGCATTATACTTAATGGCAAAAGGCTAAAGCCATTTCATCTAAATTCAGGAATGAGACAATATGTCCACTCTCTCCACTTCTCTTCAATTTAGTATTAGAATGCCTAACTATAGCAATAAGAAAAGAAGCAAACATAAAGGGGATCCAAATAGGGAAAGATGAAATAAAACTCCCTCTTTGCAGATGACATGATCTTGTATTTAAAGAATCCCACTCCTAAGTTACTCAAGCTGATTCAAAACTTTGCCAAAGTAGAAGAATATAAAATTAACCCTAAAGAATCTATGGCTTTCCTGAATGCCAATAATGAGAAGAGCATGGCTGAAATCAGGAAAGTAATCATTTTTTAATAGCCCCACAAAAAATAAAATACCTAGGAGTTAACTTAAAAGAAGTGAAGGACCTCTATGATGACAACTTTAAAAACCTGAAAATGGAAATTAAAGTAGAACTAAGGAACTGGTAAAACCACCCATGCTCCTGGAATGGACAGAAAAACCGTCCATTCTCCCATTTCTTCTTCTTGATTCAATGACTTCTTTCTCAACAACTTTTATTGATTCCATTCATTTTCAAATTTGTCAACACAAATACAATCTCACCCACACAATCCCCCTAGATTTAAGAAAAAAAGTTCTCACAATTATTGATGTGGTAATGTATGAAATAATTACTATTTATTTTTCAATAAAATAATTGATGATTGACTTTAATATTGTCAGTAATAATATATAAGATGTCTGAAGACATACCTATGAACAAGAAAAACAAAAAGATCTGATATTCGAAGTGTCCATTACAGTAAAATCTAAGTAAAATGTTGTTAAAATAACTTTTATAAAATTTCAGTAGAGAACATACAAAAGTCAAATCTATATGTAGTTAGAAAGTTTTAAAAGATTATAAACATTATTAAAATCTTTAGAGTGACTACTTTAGGCTCCTCAATTAAAGATAGACTCAAAAAACTTGCAAAGGTTTAGGGTAAATTCAACAACCCTCAAAGACAGGAAACAGAAAATTAAAATAGTTGACATTATTTCACCTGGAGAAATACGTAACTAATTTTTTATGATGTTGAAGAAACTCAGAATGTATTGTTTGGTATTGGTGCACCCTCTCACTTGAGCCACACTCCAGTACTTTTTAGTATTATTCCTACTGATAAGAGGCATATGCTCTTTGCTAATGACAATTCGTGATTGTTAGCCAAGCTTAATGCATAGGCTTTCTGACTTTTCAACCCAGAGTTCTATTTATAAGAATTAAAATATTTTCTCTCAAAAGTGTTGCTTAATACAAATAGTTCCATTTTAAGGATGATCACCATTTCCTAAAAATACCATACCATCTAGGTTCCAGGAAAAACTACAGATGTTTAAATTTTTTATATATCCTTTGCTGAAATACTGTTGGAAACAATAACATTATTTCAGTTATATCACATCTCATTATGAAAACTGTGTTGTTTTCTTGAGACATCCCTGCTTTGATTCCGGGTTGACGGTTCAGAAAACCTTTTTGATGCTCTTCAAACTAGCTAATCATGCAAAATTGTGAATCTAAGTTCTTACAAATCAGAATGAGGTGCAATATATTAGGGATAAAACCTGCACAGATTTCCTACACAGTGCATCTGCATACTTGGTTTCCTGACAGTAATACATCCTAGTGCAAAAGAAAAAATTTGTCTCGAGTTTCCCTAGAGTTGTCCTCATTTCTATACAACACCCGATATCCCAAGATACTTTTAATCATTTGAAGGCCCATCTGGGATCTTTCATGTCATCTAAGGGGGAGATCCTGAGAGACTCTCTTCCACCTTCCCCCTTGCAGTGCCTCTGGGCCAATATAAACCCATACTCCCTTCAGAGTTGACAACAGAACCAAAATAGACAGTTAATCTGCAAAATGGGGAGGGTCCTAAATAAGTGCAGTAGTGACCAGGAAGTCTTTACATAGACCTAATAAGGAACATATAATACTACTGTGGTGTAGGACATCCAGGGTGTTGTGAGAGTGCAACTGAGACACGTCTCAGACATGAAGAGAAATTCGATTCCTGATCTGCAGTTCCAGTAACCACCAAGAAAGTCTGTTGGATACAAAGGAAGTGCTTCCTGTAGAGTGTGAAAACCTTCTAATGGGATTCACCTGAAGCTTATATCACACTATTTACAGGACAGGTAATAAAATTCCAAAAATGGAGACTCCTCATAAAATAGCTGCATCTCCTAAGATCCTTCCTGATAATCTTTTGGGCCTTATGTTGGAATATCAGTTATATAGTCCTAGAGTTAAGTACAAAAAGAGAGAAAATGGTCAAGTATTATTATTTCATATGTTCATAAGAGACAATCTTGAGACCGTTGGTATTCTGGCCAAAATTGAGTTCTGAAGAAGACTGGATTTGTCAGCTCTTCATAAAATATGTCATTGATAAAAGCATAGTAAGTCAAGAGGAAATAAGTTATGCCTTCTGCTGATGGAGGGGTCTTGTGACTTTTTGTTTAAAGTATCTAATGAGAAAAATAAGTTTTCAGAAGAGAAAGGGAAAAATTGGAATTCCCTCAACTGTCTCCCTTCCCCTGATGGGCCTGAAAGTCCATTCTATGAGCCTCCTGGATCCATAGGGAACTAAAACCAGATTCTTTTAAGGGAGAAGAGAAAATAGCAGGGGGGAAGAGATGAATACTTGTGGGAAGGAAGCTGCAACTACCTCAGCCCTTCTCCTGACAAGACACTTCCTTCCCAGAGATGAAAAGTGATTAAGAGCAATGTCAAAGATATGACCATAATTCTCCTGCCATACTTCCAGTTTGGACTGGCCCTAGGCCCTATACTCCTCCAGAAAGTTCCTTTAGGAGGAGGGGGAATTAGTCTAGAGAATTGGTCTAGAGAATTAGTGTCTAGTTCAGTGGTGACAAACCTAAAGATGAAGCTAAGATATACACTGGGGTTACCTATGAGATTGACCAATTTCTAGGTCCACAAATATAATCCTGGGCCAAATTAATGTCCATTCTGACCATTCTATTCTCTGGGGAAGAGAAAAGAATAACCAGACAGGTGGCTATGACAATTTGGAAAAGTAAACCCCCTCCATTCCCCAGTGAAAACTGGAAGTCCCAGCCAGGAGCCCACTGGAATAACACTGATGTTAGAGATGGGCATCATATGAAAGATATCACATATTTAATATTAAAGTGTATCAGGGAATCTGACATCAATCTCAAAATATAGCCAAAGCTTTGATGTCCAACCAGGAGAAGAGGAAGGACTTTCTGAATTTTAAACAGAATAGAGGAAAGAATGAGAAAATACTCAAAACAAATATAGAGGGTCTTCACTTTGTGACTGATTGCTTGCTTCCCTCACATAGCAAGAAAATTGTAACTAGAAAATGAGAAGCATAGAAACCTAAAGGACTTATTATGAGAAGCATAAAAATTTATGTACAAAAAACATGATGAGGAAAGCCAGAAACTGAAAGCAAAAACAATGTTGTCTAGTATATAGAGAAAGTGACACCTGGAAAAGTGTGTTTCCAGGCTCCTTGACATTGGTCCCCTAAAAAATAATGTCTTAATGGAAAACAACCTAACATGCAACCAGGAGAAAAATAAGGAAATAAGTGTCATAGATATGTCTTGATAGAAAATATCCAACTTGGAATAAGGAAGAACAAGTAATCCCTCTTTATATTCATGGGCAAAAAATAGGAATATCAAGAGCTCTTGTTTTAGGAGCCCCTACCAAGTGTTATAGATAAATCTAGAGATAGGATCCAACTTAAGTGAAATAACCTTAATTAGGTTGGTGGAAGTCACTTAACATTTCATCTCCCAGCCATACAGCTGTCGTATGACAATCCAGTAGTCTCTCGAATGAAAGGGAAAACATTTAATGTCACGTTTAACAAAACCCAATATGATATAAAGGTGCAGACAAAATGTTTTCTTTTCCTTCATTCCTGAAGCAAAGATCAATTTCGTAGACTGAGATTTAATGTCAGAAATAGTGATCAGATTAAAGAAACAACATAAAGAGATTAAGAGTTCCCTTAACCTGGTATCTCTAGAGGTAGAACAATGTGTTCTTCCACTAGTCTATACAGAAGCTGGAGACAAGATTTCCCTGTTTCATATTGCACTAAAAAATAATGAAGGAGAAGCTGTCAAGAGGAAACAGTACCCAATTTTCTAGATGAGAAACTATGACTACAACCTATTATCACAAGACTACCCAGGAATTTCCTCCTTGAACCCCATATGTCTCTTTACAACATCCAGATTCTCCTGTCAGAAAGTCTAGTGGTTCCTACAGGTTAGTCCAAGACCTAAGGGCTAACAGCCAAATTGTTCCAAGTAGACATTCTGTGCTTCCAAATCCTTATAGTCTCCTCACTATGATGCCTCATTAAGGTCACTAATGGCTTTGTGTTATTTCGGGGGCTTGTTCTCTGGCAGGGGAAGGCAAAGAAATCTCTTTCTTTGAATAAAGAATTCCAAATGGGAAGAAAAAAATGAATGGATGGTTCTGCCTCAAGGATTCATAGAATCCTCTATTTTTTTTGGAGAAATCCTTGGAAAGATGGTAGAGGCCTTCAAAACCATGCAACCAGTTTATTCTCTCCAATATGTAGATGACATGCTGTTTTCAGAAATCAAAAAAAAAGGAAAACAGGGAAAAAAAGAAGTAACATGCAACCATTAACTTGTTGAATATTCTAGATCCAAAGGAGATGAGAGTGTCAAAAATAAAAGACATACTTTGTAGATAGAGAAATACTTTGGGACATATAGTTAATAACGGTGGAAATGAAAACTAAACCCAAAATAAATCTCACGAATAACTAATATGACAACACCAACTACCAAAAGAAACTTAAAAGAACTTTTGGACTCAATTGGAAACTACAGACTGGACAGATTTATATGCTCTTAAAACAAAGTAACTGTATCTGTATACAGGTAATATATTATAAGCCATATATCATATTTAGTGGAAACCTTAATCACTTCAAAAATAACACAAATAGAATGGTAACATTGTATGGATCTTGTTTTGGGGGGGGCACACATACACATTTGCACAAAATAATATACCTTTAAATATAAAGTAACTATATGAATTATTTGCACTTCAAAATAGAAATACCTTGCCTTTAAATAATTTTCAAAAATTGCTATTTCCTTCATTAATACATTGATCATATACTTAATGTTATATTCAAGGCCAACAAGCAATGAGTATAAATAAATTTCATATATACATCATCAAAAAAGGAAAGATTCATCCTCATAGTCACATATAACACTATTTCAAAAAAAACCCAAAAAGTGACTATATCTCCAACTTGTTCTTAGACATGCAGTTTTGGTCCTGCACTCTTTATAAAAGCTATTTCACCTATTAGTATCTGTTGATAAGGGGATATCTCTAGGTGTCTTGACATAGGAAGGAGAAAATGACTTCTCTTTTGTATTGCAGGTATTGAACAGACATTTCAGATCAGTCTTCTTGGACTATATAAGATGGAGTTCTTGAGGAGTTCTTTAGTTCTTTATTAGGATGTTGGTTCTCCACCTTGACAATTCTACTTGGTGACCCGCCTAATGTCCTTAATTCTCCCAGGCAATGCCAGGCAAATTAGATTACAGCCTGAGATCCAAGGCAAAACAAGGGATGATGGAGAGGAAAAAACGGTAATTTCTGAGACCCCAGGAGAAAAGGAAAGATGATAGAGAAAAGAATTTTAATTTCTGGATAGCCCAGGAGCTCTGTCTTTCCTCCTTCATTGCCTTGTGAGAGCTGTCTTACCATTGATGTTCCTCAGGGAAATTGTTTACATTAATACCAGTCGGCATGCAAAGTATCTATTTCTTACTTTTACTTTGAACAATTTTATTTCATAACAATTACTTTTTAGAGAAATAATTCCAATCTTGAAAACACTCTATTTTTTCCTCATTATGAGTAAGTATTTTTATTATTTTCAATTATAGAATTATAGAATATATTACCTGTATACAGATACAGTTACTTTGTTTTAAGAGCATATAAATCTGTCCAGTCTGTAGTTTTCAATTGAGTCCAAAAGTTCTTTTAAGTTTCTTTTGGTAGTTGGTGTTGTCAATTGTAGAATTATTATGTTCATTTGTTTTCTTTATTGCTTCTCTCTCTTGTTAAAATGTAAGTGCACAAAAGAATGAAACTTTTCTTCCTTAGTTTCTCAATACAACCTATAGCTGGCAGTGGAACTGACTACAGGAACCAGTAATTTATCTGAAATATTTGTTGAAGAATAACTTTGGCACATAAATGAAAGAGTAACCTTTAAAAATAATATAATAAGTGGATATGAACAAATGATAAATGGATAGGAATGTTATACATTTCTGTGTGTTATGATAAAACTAAGTGGAATGAGGAGAAGCCAAGGTCCTACCAAAGATTTACAAAGAAGTGGGATTGTAACTTTCAAAAACAAAACATGAAGCCATTTGCATTGGTTTCTTTAAAGTGTAAATTTCAATGATGTGAAACATTTAAGAAAAGCCAAAAAGTCATAAGATGTGAAACAATAAATTACTAAAACCGTATTTGGAACTACTTTATTCTCTAAGATGAAATAAATTGTTAAGTGCTTCAAGATGCAAAATAATGCAGTTTTTTAAAGAAATACCATATATCTCCTCAGGTTGGCTCTCCTTACTTTACTATCATTCACCATTTTAACAATGTTAAAATGTTTAAAAATGTTCAACAAGAAATGTACAATTACATTTTTCTCAGTTACATATGTAGCAGTAATCCCTCTGTACATCACCTTGACAATAAAATTAATTTTTAAAAAAAGTAAAAAAAAAAAGACTGCAATACTCCCGAAGCATTTCAAAAATTCTACAGGATAGAAGAAGCAATTCCCAATGAAACTGGTGAGTAATATAGTTCCAGGTGCTTAACCATTTAAATGTGAAACATTAACTGAAATGTCCTTTTTTATTCTATATTTCACATTACTGTCCTTAGCTTAGATTCCAAATAAAATACACTATAAGCCTTTCTCTGGGAACACTTGTACAATTTCTAAACACATTCCTTTTGGCTTCAACAAAGTTCTATCAACTTATAAAGTCTTCCTTATAGACTCTTGTAGTACAGTGTAATTGTCCTTAAACTAATTTTTATAGTTTATCCTTTCTTTTGTGCAAATTCTGGACTTTGAACTCTGGTCCTCACATTCTCACGCAGCATTCTTGCTTACTTTTGCCCCTATATCACTTGGGTCATGTCTCCAGTACAGCATTTTGCTGGTTAATTGGAGGAAGAATGGCACAAATTTTCCTGTCCAGGCTATCTTTGTACGTGGATCCTCCAAGTCTGACTCCTGGGTAGCTAGGATTAGAGGTAGGAGTCACTATTGACAGAAAATTCCTCCTTTTTGAAATAGTCTCTTAGTTAATCCTAACACAATGTACTTTTGCATTATATTCTACTTATTCTGTGCACATTATCTGTCTCACTAGGTGAGTAATGCATGGAGGATAATTGCTGGAAATTTGTCACCCTTTTATTACTCATAAAACCTAGCAGGGTGTCTTGAATAGCATGGACAGTCAGATCCTTCATTAGAACTAAAATTAGTTCAACTAACTTAAAGTTGTCTTTCTGAAGTCAGAAAGTATTACATAAATCAATATTTCTATAGAGAAAAGACAACCAGGAACAACTATTGATCATCATGCTGTATTTTCCCAAATCTTAGTTTTATATAATCCCTATAACCCTCAGCTTGTTTTCCTTTATTGAACTCTTTTTCAAAGTTGCTTATGAGACTGATCAATACTGTAGCATGGTAGCTGACAGGAATAGTAGCCCACAGTTGCAATATCAAAATCTCTCTTAAGATTTTTCTGAAGGGTTTTGGTAGCTAACCAAGACTGTTGTTTTTCATATTTGTCAAGACTAAAGAGTTTTTTAAAAAAATATTTCAATATTTCTCTTTTATGAAATAAATTGAAATAGTCTTTCAATTTTATAAATAGTAACTAAATGTTCAATATATCAGAAGTACCATTTTATTTTTCCCATTATTTTCAACATTTTCAATGCCTATATTTTGCTGTGAAAACACAGTAAAGTATATAGAATTATATACAATAACAATATATTAACAATCAATTGAAACAATATTAAGCAAACAGACTCTAAGCATAAATTTATTTGGGTAAGTCAATGTGTTCAATCATTTATATACATTCATTTGCATGTATGTCTGAAGTGTTTTAAGTTGTTTAGTCATCTAGGTCCTGTATCATGATGGTAAATGAATGCAAACTAAAGGTCAGTTCCTTAGTATCTGGAAATGTATTTGTGTGTGTTAGAAAATAAACACTAAGCATGATTTGTATTTTAGCAATGGTTCGTATTTAAAATAAGTTATTTTTATACTTTTTTATATTTTGACTATGCCTTATTTATAACATTTTCTATTTAAAATGAGTTTCATGCCTTGTGTGAGAACTTATGCCTATAATTCAGCTATCTACAAGGTAGTTATTAGTCAAGGCTTTCAGACCAGCCTAGGCAAAAAATTGATAAGATCCAATCTTAACAAATATCTGTAAGTGGTTGTACATTTCTGATTCCAGCTATACAAGAGGCTGTAGATAGGAGGATCACAGTCTGATGTTCACTCAGTAAAAACTATAAGTACCTGAAAAATATCTACAATCAAAAGTGGCTGCGGCATAGATCATGTGTAGAGTGTCTTCCTACCATGCATAAAGTTCTGTGTTCCCATCCCCAAATCACCATAATGAATAAATTATGCTTTCAATGATAAAAAATATGCAATACTGTAGCCAGGCACTGCTGCTCATGCCTATAATCCTAGCTATTCAGAAAGCTCAGATTCAGAAGATCGTGGGTCTAATTAAATGGGCAGAAAATTCTGCCACACCCCCTCTTGAATATGACTACCATAAAGTAGGGCTGGAGACTTGACTCAAGGGATAAGAGCACAAAAAGCACACAGAGTAAGCAAACTCAAAGGTGCTCAAGCCCTACAAATAACAAACTAAAAAAAGTCTAAATATTGCAAACAATGGTATAAATAAAATAATTTTAGACACTTGATTAATTTACTATGTTTGTCACTGAAATATAAGAACTGATGAAATTATAAAATAATAAAAAAAAATTTAAAAGAGGTCTTACCTTTCTTTTATTGGTGCTTCACTTGGAACACCTGATACCTGCATTTAAGATCATTTTAAATATAAGTATATAATATATGTAAGAATATAATAAAAGCTTTAGAAAACATTCAAAATAGTCTTTACAATATATAAAAATTGTAAGAATAAGGAATTAAAAACCTAAGAAATTGTGTTTTGACATTAAAAGAAATGCATTAAAAGAACAGATTGCAAAATTATAATTCATATTTCTCATTTCTGCACACAGTAGTTTACTATTTTAGATAATAAAAAGTATTTTAAACTTAACTATTATTTATCTAATTCCTATAAATATTCTTTTTGAAGAGATTATATTTCATACACATAATTTCCTAATTACTGCTTTTAAACTTTATTACAATTTTAAAAGTATATTGAGAATGTATTCTTAAATACATTTATTAAACTGTATGATAAAAATGTTATGATGCCTGTGACCTTAAAATTAATAGTTTTCTGAACAGTAACATATTTTTCTATAGTACAAATGTTGATTCTTGGTTTGACACTCATCGTGAAATTCAACTTTGTTTGTTTTATGCAGACATAAACTGGCTTGTATTTACTCACCAACAATAAAGATTTCTGGATATTCGCCTGACTGATATTTTTCCCCTAGGTACATTGCTTGTCTGCATTTCAAAGTTCTCTTCTGGGGCTAAATGTTACCAACAAAACATAATGTGTGCACCATTTTTCAGCCTAACAAACGAAAATTGTTCAATTCTTCCCTCAATTTTTTTCTAACAGCAATATGAGTAGGATCCCTGTGGCACAGTAGTTCACATGTATGATGGCAAATATTTCATATGCCAGTGACTTCATGATTTTTTCTACCTTGAACTTTCTGAAACTATTAGCATGAGGAAAGGAAAAATTGTCACACAAATTGTATGTGTGTATTGTGAGTCTCAGCTATGTACTAATGTGACCTAGTCTATGGAGACAAATTTAACCCAGAACTAAAAGCCAAATACTATATCCTTACTGACTAAATACAAAAACTGGTTTCAAATAGCTCATGTTATCTTCACTATATTCTTATGAATAATTATAATTCACTATTAATTAAGAGTTTGTAGATGATTCTGTTCAGTTACTAACAAAAATAATTTTTCCTCTCCCTGTATTTTAGTTCTTTGAAATGAAACCTTGAAAATGAACTATTTTTTCCAAAACATCAAGATAAATATGACAGATATTTTACATCCTGTTATAGAGATCTAAATATTTTTCTGTTACTCCTTTTAGATTTTATATTTCTATATCCAGTTGCTCTGCATGATAATCTGATAACTGGTGAAGCCCAGATCTGAAAGCTCAAAATCACATTAATAATAAGGTGAGCTTTATAGCCAACTAAGGTTACTATAACAACTGGAATTGTTACAATAGAAAAGAAAACATCAAATCAAGTTATATTTATCATATGCAAAAGTCTTTTGAACTAGAGGATGGATAAGATAGTATAATCTACCTTAGTAATATGCAATTATTTTATTTAAAAATATAGATCTTATGTATTATTCCTCCTTTGCCCAAAATCTTCCAGTGTTCCTTCATTTTCTGAATATTGAAGAACAAACAACTTTATTTATTTATTTATTTATTTGTTGGTCGTGGGGCCTGAACTCGACCTGGTTACTGTCCCTCAGCTATTCAGCTCAAGGTTAGCGCTTTACCACTTGAGCCACAGCGCCACTTCCGGCTTCTTCTGCTGATGTGGTGCTGAGGAATCGAACCCAGGGTCTCATGCACTCAAGGCAAGCACTCTACCACTGAACCACCTTCCCAGCCTCAAACAACTTTATTTAGCACAAAACTCAGAAGCTTTTTATAAACTTCTACAAATCTACTTGTGTTAGACAGCCTAGGAAAATGGTTCCCAGAAACATATCCACTGTGGTCTTGCCCTAAAGAATACTTCTATTATAAGAAGATACGAATCTTGAAGATGTGAAAAACATTCAGCCACTAGGCCATATAAAGCCCCCCAAATTGTTTGGTACTTGATGAGACAACTCTTCGTACTGCTCTTGTCAGTTGCTACAGTCCCTCTGCCTATTGTGATAATTTTGTGTGTTCTGAAAATGATCCTAGAAATATCCTAGTGGCCCTTCATACAGAAAGCTTCTCCATCTCTGATAGGGTATGAAAAAAGTAATGAGATGTCATTTCCTTTTTTTTAAGTTGTGAGGCTGGAACTTGGAGCCTGGGTTCTGTCCCTGAGCCTCTTTGTGCTCAAGGCTAGCGCTCTACCACTTGGGCCACAGTACCACTTCCAGCTTTTTCTGAGTAGCTTATTGGAGATAAGAGTCTCTTATATACTTTCCTAGCCTGGCAGGCTTCTAACCAGGATCTTCAGATCTCAGCCTTCTGAGTAGCTAGGATTACAGGTGTGAGCTACCTGTGCCCAGCTATGAGATGTCATTTCTAAGATTAGTTGTTTCCATCTCTGTCTCTTATACCTTCTCAGCCCTTGCTTTCAAATTAATGTTCAGTCATTTCAGCTTCTTCTCTTTAAGAAAGTACATGTCAAGCATTGTTTTCTGTGACATTTGCCTGCCAGAAGTATAGATATCTTCATATATTTATGTTTTTATGACCATACTAATTCTCAATTTTTACTTACTAGTTGGAGGAAACTGAGGAAAGTCCTTGGTGTAATCAATAATTCAAATGGTAATGATATTAATAATATATTCCATGGATTTAGAAAAGCTAAGTGTACCAAGAACATATAGATATCTATGAGTGTGCATGCATGCATACATATGTGCATGCCTGTGTGTATATGTTTGTGTAATGTACATATTTATTTGTCTTAGAAACAAATTAAACAAAGAGCTTGAACTTTAGGAAAGTATTAAATCTCACAAAGCCTGAACATAGTTGAAGAAAATCTTTGGTAAAAATAGAAATCTTTTGAAACTACTGTGCAACAAAACAAAATAAAATATTTTAAGCATTTTTTCATATGGTTTTTCATTTATATTTTTTTCCAGAATATTTTTAGTCTTTGAAATTCCAATTTCTCTAGCTTTCAAGTCTTAGATATTTAAATCATCATTCAAAATTAATATATAAGGCTGGGCTCTGGTGGCTGATGCCTGTAATCCCAGCCTCTTGGAAGACAAATCTGAGGACTGAGGTTGAAAGACAACCCAACCATCAAGGATCATGAGACTCTTACATCCAACTAACCAGCAAAAAGCCAGATGTGGAGGTGTTTGTGTAAAAATAAAACACAAGTAAATGTTGTAGTACAGACTCTCTTCTATCTAGTTACTACTGTACTCAGATTGTTTGAGAAACTGATCATTTGTCATTTTCTAAATTAAGGTGAAATGAATGCTGTCTTTGAGTCTCTCCTAAATGTTGTGTCACCTCTAAGTTTTCTTTTCCTAGCATCCATTCCGACTGATACCTTGCTCTTTGATTCACTTAGAAGATACCCCATCCGCTGTATTGCAGCACGTTCAAGATCTTTCTTATTCTTCTCAAGCTCCTATTTTTAAGAGAACAGTGTGTCAATCATTTTTGGTGACATCTTATTGCCAATACTACAACCTTCAGAAATCTGATGTATTTATTCCCATATTTCCTCTCAACTTTTATTTTTTCTAATTTGAGGAAGCTAAAGAAAGTCATTGGTATAATTGTTTAATGGCTTTCCACTTAACATTAAAAGGTGTGCAAAAGTAATTCATTTAAGGATTCTATAATACTCAAGATTTCAATCAGTTGTTACAATGAATCGCACTACTAGAAATGATTGTAAATATCTACAATATAAAAAATGAAAAAAATGTAGAACATAATTCTACTAAAATTAAAGATTTTTTTGGATTGTCAATTTTGTAAGAAAATATATTAAGAAAACCTACACTATAACCAAATGCAGAAGTATAATGATTAACATTTTATTTTGACCTCTTTAATTATTTGTAAATATAGCTAGTATATATTTTTAAATTATCTATATTGAGTCATGCTATACAGACATCATGAACATTGCTATGACAAAAATAAATACCTGACAGAATATGTCACAGACTTAAGTTTACTAATATACTGGCAATTACCTAGCAAAATGGAGATTAAGACTATTTCAAAAATGTTACTATTCAAATGTCACATTGTATATATTAATAAAACATGTACAATCTTTCTTCTTTATGATGAGGTTTTAGAAGTGCACTTGTTAAATGAAATGGCTATATTTTTCTGAGATTTTAATATTTTCTTTTAGAAAAGTACAATAATAATAATACCACCAGTATGTCCAAGATTGTTAACTTCATCACACATTCACAAATATTCAATACATATGCTCCTTAAATTTCTATCAAAACAAGTATTTAAACTCTCAATTCCACTGTAATTTTAAATTGTTTGTATTTGATCATTAGTGAGGGTGGATGTCTACATTTATTTGCCATATGCTTTTCTGAGTCAGGACTTTCCTATGTATACCATGTGTGTGTTTCAGGGGAAAGCTCTTCATGTTTCTTATAAGTTTGTGAAATAGTATGATATACAAATTGTAAAAATTATCTCTACTTTATAACATTATTTATTTAGGATAAAAGGTCAAATTTTTTTTAAAGTTTTAAAATAAAATAGATTCTGATTCATTAACGAATACCTTTGCTGTATTGTTTACAAAGTATTGCTTTGGCCAAGATCACTTAGTTGTTACCCATTGTTTATCTTTGTATTATCAACATTTAGTTATTATTTTAGGATCTAAAATACATATGCCACTATTTGGTTCATGTTATGAAAGGGAAATCTGAATGTTTTCCCCATAATTTACTTAGTTTGAATATCTTATAATTCATGAAACTTTTTGAAAGTTAAACTTTTATAAAACACTAAATTCTTATATTCATTTGAATGTTTCCCTTCATTACCAGAACCAAAATTTTAGCACTTTAATTAGTAAACTTTTACACAGAGTTGTTTAATTAAATACATCAGTTTTACTTATTTTTACCTAATTATCAGATCCCTTTCACTATATAAGGATTTCATTATGCTCAAAACTAGTTTTTTAAATAAACAAGTAAGGCAAAGTTTTTACATTAATTTGAAACTATGATAAGTTGAAATACTGTTATTAATCATGTTTGAAGACCATTTTTATAATTCACTATTTCTTTATTAATAAAAAAATCTGATTTTCTGTTAAATGTACTGAAGTACCTTATAGTATTTTTTCTGAATTCAATAATTGAATAATCACTTATAAATGATTATTTTCATGAAATGAAAAGTATTTATAATTATTTATTTCTGTACTGATGTTGAGGCTTGAACTCAGGCCTCAAAATTTCCCTAGGGATTTTCATTCATGACTGGTGCTATACAACTTGTGCCATGCTTCAAGCCCTGCCTTGCTGCTATTTATTTGGAGATAAATCTAGGAGATTTTTCTGCTGAACAATGAGCTTCAGGTCTTAACTCACTGGATGTGTAGCAGGTATTATGGGTGTGAGCCATTGGCAACCAGATATATTTACCTACTTTTTATTCTATACTAAAACATATTGTTGTATCTCAAATAGCAAGCAATCTTATATTCTTTAGTTATCAATTTTATATTCTTTAGAAAGCATAAATTAAATGATAATAGTACTAACTTTTGTGTCTATAAGAATAACTTTACAACTATTACTTTTTTAGGTAAAAATTGAAAAAGCAATAATAGCTAATCTCATTTAACTCGTCTTAATTGGGAGATAACATATTTTACTTTCAACTATATTGTGTATCTTTTGAAACAGGATGTATTACTTAAATATGAAAATTCATGTTTCTTTCCAGATCACCTTTTTATGTAAATGAATACTCCATTGTATTCCTATAACAGTTTGAGTAAAGGGAAAATACTTTAAAACTCACAATTTGTAATTAATATACATATTAATTTATAAGACTAGATTGCTCACTGAAATATTTATGAATATTTTATTCATTTATAAGAATTTTGAAGAAATATGGTACACTTTACCAATAAAGCATTTTTCAGTTGCTCCTTAAGGTTTATGTTCTCCACTTTCAGATCATTTGCTTCTTTCTAGGAAGTAATGAAAAGGGAGAGGAAGTTCATTTGTTTTGAGGTATTTTAGAATTTACTTTTATTGTTATTATTTTTCCAAAACCCGTAAGTGGCCATAATGATGATTTGAACATGCATATTTACTTACATACTCCTCAAATGAAATTGTGGATATTGGTTAAAGTTACAGCTTTCCACTGCTTTCCCAAATGGAAATAAGACTCCAATCTTACTCAGTGAAATAGACTATTGCTATAAATCATCTTAGTTGACCTACTACTGGTTTATCCAAACCTCTTGTTATGACTAAACAATGAATTCTCTGAAATAGACTTTATTTCATGTCTGTCCTCATATTGTTACTTTTATATTAAAATCCATGCTGTTTTCTAACTCCACATTCTTAGTTACTATAAGATACTTTTCTTTTATGTCTACTACATTGAAAATAATTGAGCTCACTATGTGTCCAAAGAAAGATAACATATTTCAGTTTATAAATATTTTAGCAGCCTTAAATTATGAAAAAACAATTCTATGCAAATTGTATTACATTATAATAGGATATAAGACATGTATACCACTGACTCTACAGAATGCAATTACTATTGCTGTTTACATTTTCATTACAGGTCTTCACAGCTGGGAGGATAATAAACAATTTTAACTAAAAGTATCCTTAAAAAGCATTATGCCTAGAAAAACAAAATAAAGGTACAGGCTCTTTAGAATAATGGGTCTTGAAAAAATAGCAAATGGGAAAAATCATATTTGAGTTTGCATTTTAATTATTTTAGTCCCATCAATAAAAAGAAAAGTTCAGTGGACTATCTTTGCCAATCAGTATTTCAATATTTCATAACTTGGTAAGTGTGGCTCACTTTTTCCATACTTCTAAAGTTTCTATTCGAAACACAGAATCATAATAAAAATTATATCTAGGAACACCAATAGGTGTACATGCTGAAACATATGGGATGCTAAAATAAATACTTACATTTTTTAAAATTTGATGTAATAAAAATTTTCTTTTTTTGCTAGGTGCCATGGCTCATGCCTGTAATCCTAGCTACTCATGAGGTTGAGGTGTGAGGATCGTGGTTCAAATCCAACCAAGATAGGAAAGTCCATGAGACTCTTATCTCCAATTAATCACCAGAAAACCAGAAGTGGCTCTCTGGCTTCAGTGGTAGAGCATTGTTCTTGAGCTGAAGAGCTCAAGGACAGTGCCCAAGTCCAGAATTCAAGCCCCATGACCGACAAAAAAAATATTATGTCCAGATGATGAAATTGCACATGCTAAGTAAATGCTTACTTTGAGTTGATACACTTCATTTCTATTACATAAAATCTGAAAATTGTATTAAATAGGAGACTAGATTAGCCAAGATTGACATGCCATCTTGGCACTTTCCCAATACTAACAATGACAGCTTTGGCAACTGACTGTAGATGAACAGGAGACTGAGTAGAAGCGCACCAGGTTCCTGGTCTTGGGAAAGAAATACCTCAGGAATAAGTAAACAGAAGTGTGCTAAGATTTATTTGCAGCAAAAAGTAAAAATCCAGCCCTGTAGATGTGTATGAGAGTTCAGCATGACCAAGCCGTCTTGTCTATTGAGGTATACTTACCTAGATTGCAATTTCCAGTTTCTGCCAGTTTGCAATTGAAATAGCAAGATATATCTTCTTAGTAAGTTGACTGACTAATATAACACACTAAAATTTAATATTGGAGAAAGATTTGGAGACATCTAGAGATTCTGTGCTGCTTCATAAGAGAAATTCAGGAGAGAGGTAGTGTGGACACTTAACATCTATGAGTCACCTGCTTGCCATCCTCCATGAGTTCTTTGAGAAGTATGATCTTGCAGGCATGAGTTGGTGGGTGAGGAAACAGGGACAAGGGACAAAGAACTGTATTCCAATCCCAGAAAGCTGCCCAGGCCACAATGGCAGATAAGAGATCAGCTTTCAGCTAAGCTTCAAGTCAGCAAGCACGTGGACTGAAGGTGTGCACCCCAATGCAGAGACCTACCCAAAGCAGCAAGCAATAGACCAGCTTTCCAGAAAGGCTTCCAGAAAGTAAGGGTAGGTGCTAAAGAGCTAGATACTACATGACAGGTGGTATAAGAAATCGAGGAAATACAATACCCCTTAAAACAATAACCTTTCAATAAAAGATTCAAAGGTTAGTGATCTAGGGGAAACATCACATATTGATTTGCTAATAAAAATGCTTGATGAAAAGATAGAAAATATCCACAAGGAATTTCATGAATGTAGTGGGAGAAATCAAAGACTAAAAATCAAAGACTAAAAATGCTTGATGAAAAGACTAAAAATCAAAGACTAAAAATGCTTGATGAAAAGATAGAAAATATCCACAAGGAATTTCATGAATGTAGTGGGAGAAATCAAAGACTAATGAACAAATTCATGGAGAACACACAAAAAAAGATAGTTCCAAGAGATTGCAAAAGAGTCCAATGGAGAAAAACAGCTACGCAGTTAAAATAAATGAAAGCACAAATAAGTCAATGCAGTAAAAAAAATTAATGCAAGACCTGAAAAAGACTTTAATAAAGAGATATAAATCCAGAAAAAATGATCAAAACGCAAGGCAGATAATTTTTTTAAAAAATATGGAAAGCTTCTGGAACAGAATAAATGACATAGAAGACAGTCTTGAGATTTTAAGACACAGTAGATACAATAATGAGAAGGTAGGCATTCAAAAAAAATCTAAGGAGAAGTAAAACAGTTTGCAAGACCTTCAGGACTCTTTTAAGACTCTGATAGGTATTGTGGGAAGAGAGTAACAGAGAGCTAAGGATATAGAAAACATGTATGACAGAATTATAATGAAAATCTTCCAAATATTAAAAAATAAAAGTCCATTTAATTACAAAAGGCATTCAGAACACCCAACAGAGCAGAAAAGAAGCTCCCAATAAGAGGTGATCAAAACTAGCACTCACACAAGAAATACTAATTACTCAAAACAATGAGTATCTGAATAACAGCAGACTCCTCAGCAGAAACTTTAAAAGCAAGGAGGGTTTGGCATAATGTATTTGAAGCACTGGATGCAGTGAGGCTTTCAATCATAACAGAAGGGAAAATAAAAACATTCCATGATTAACAAAATTTATAACAATGTATCACCACTAAGCCAGCATTATAGAAGATATTAAAAATGTCCTGCAAACAGAAGATTAACATGAACACAAAAGAGGCAGAGAAAACAGACCCTAACATATTGGAATCACAGAAAAGATAAAAATCCCCAAATGGGTAACATGACAAGATCTAGCACCAATTTCTCAGTTCTTACATTAAATATTAATGGCCTCAAATCTCCCATCAAATAACACTGGCTGACTAGATGAATCTAAAGCTAGTACCCACTATCTGCTATTTACAAGAGACATAACTAATTGACAAATATCTACTAAAGAAGAAAGACTGTAACAAAATCTTTCAAGCAAACAGCCCTCATACACAGGTTGGAGTAGCAATACTAACTTTTTGTAAAGGAGAATTTAAATAAAAATTATCTAGGGCTGGGAAGATGGCTCAGTGGTAGAGTGCTTGCCTTGCATGCCTGAGGCCCTGGGTTCGATTCCTTAGCACCATAAGCAAAAAGAAAAAAGCCAGAGGTGGTGCTGTGGCTCAAGTGGTAGAGCGCTAGCCTTGAGCTGAAGAGCTGAGGGACAGCGCCCAGGCCCAGAGTTCAGGCCCCACTACCGGGCCCCCCAAAAAAAATTATCTAGATATTTCATATTATTAATAAAGGGAACCCTCTATCAGAAAAACATAACAATCCTTAACATCTATGAACCAAATATTAGTGCTCCCAACTTTGTCATACACTAGTTGGCCTAAAAAAATCACATAGATCCAAACATATTTATCATTGAAGATTTCAACATGATTGGATAGATCATCCAGGAAAAAAATGCAGAAAAGAAACCTGAGTTAACTGGAGTTAGCCGGATCAAGTGAACCTAGCAGACATCTGTGTAATATTCCACCCAATAGAGGCAAAACATACATTTTTCTTGGCAAACAATGGAACAGTTTTCAAAATAAATCACATCCTCAGAAAAAAATCTCTACAAATTTAAGAAAATTGAAATTACCCATTTGTATCCTGTCAAACCAAAAAGAGAATAAAATTAGACCTCAATAGAACAGGCCAACACAGAAATATTCAAATTGATGAAAACTGAGCAACATGTAGATGATCAATGGGTTATTAAAGAGACCATTAAGAAAATCCAAAAATTGCTAGAATACAATGTAAATTAACATATCAGAATATTTGGCACACAGCTAAATATTATTAAGAGCCAAGTTTATAACTGTGATTGCCTATATTAATTAAGTGGAGAAATCACAAATTAATATTCTCAAGCTCCTAAAAAAACCATCAACAAGGCAAACTTAACCAGTAGATGGAAATAAATAATGAAAATCATGTAAGAAACAAATGAATTAGAAACTAAAAATATACAAAGATTCAACAAAAGAAATTTTAAATTCATCAAAAAATTAACAAAATTGACAAGACCTTTGCTTGAAAATAAGAAAATCATCCAAATAAATAAAATCAGAGATGACAATGATAACATCACAACAAATTCACAGCATTGTAAGAGAATAATTCACAAACCTTTATAGCAACAAACTGATAGTTCTGTCAAAAAAGGATGCATTCCTAAATGATACCAAAAATGAACCAATAAGATATAAACCACTTAAAAATCCACAAAAAGATATATACATATATATGTAGGTGTATATAGATACATTTCAACAAAGCAAAAGCAGAGTGCTTAATGTTTCTCAACTAAATTCTATAAGGCATATAACTCAGAACTAACACCAATACTCTTTAAACTCTTCCATGAAATAGAAAGGGAAGGACTACACAAACTCAATCTATGAAGACAACATTACACTTATTCCAGAACCAGAGATCTAACAAATAAAAGGGGGCTATAGACTTACCTCTTTGATGAACATAAATGCAAAAGTTTTCAATAACATACTGGCCTACTAAACTAGACAACTAATTAAAAACTCTCCCGCCTTGCAGATGATATGCTATTATATTTAAAGAATCCCATCGACTCCACTCCCAAATTACTCAAGCTGATTCAAAACTTTGACAAAGTAGCAGGGCATAAAATTAACCCAAAAATCAATGACTATTCTGTATGTCAACAATGAGAAGAGCACGGCTGAAATCAGAAAAGCAACTCCATTTGTAATAATCACACAAAAAATAAAATACTTAGGAATTAACTTAACCAAAGAAGTAAAGGACCTCTATGATGAAAACTTTAAAAACCTCAAGAAGGAAATCAAAGCAGAATTTAGGAAGTGGAAAAAACTCCCATGCTCCTGGATTGGAAGGATCAACATCGTGAAAATGGCAATACTTCCCAAGGCTATCTACAAACTCAATGCAATACCTATCAAAATTCCAACCTCATTCTTCAAAGAAATAGAAGAGGCAATCCAAAAATTCATAAGGAACAATAAAAGACCCTGAATAGCAAAAACGATCCTCAACAGAAAGAACACTGCTGGAGGAATATCAATACCAAATTTCAAACTCTACTACAAAGCCATAGTAATCAAAACAGCTTGGTACTGGCACAAGAAGAGACTTCAGAACCAATGGAATAGAATTGAAAATCCAGAAATGAACCCACAGACCTATAGCCATCTAATCTTCGATAAGGGAGCTAAAAAAATAGAATGGAAGAAAGACAGCCTCTTCAGTAAATGGTACTGGCAAAATTGGTTAATCACTTGTAGAAAACTATATCTTGATCTTTATATATCACCCTGCACTAGAATCAACTCCAAATGGATCAAAGCCTCACAGTCAAAGCAAACACCCTGAAAACATTACAGGATGGATAGGAGAAATCCTAGGTCTCCTTGGCAGAAGCCAAAATTTTCTTAATAGAGACCCAGAAAAAGAGAGAGAATCTCAGGATGATAGGGGCTTGGGAGAAGTGTGACGAAGAGCAGAATTTAATTCTGTGTAGATCTGCTGCAGTAAATTTCATTAATGTGTGTAATTCATATATATTAAAAACTATAGCTATAAGAAAGAAGTGAAGAGGAAAAGGAGGGGACAAAGATGAGAAAATAATAGAGAGAAAGTGAGATTCAAAGTATATTTTACTTGAAGTTGCAGAAAATCTTCAGGAGCTATCTTCCTGTAAGTAAAAACATTTAAAATGTATTACAATATTTGAAAATATGTAACCAATTCTGTTTCTTGAAGAGGATTTTAAACTCTTATAAAAATAAAGCTTTTGAAGAAATTATTTTAAATCAATTAATTCTGTGTTATTTAAATAATAGACAACTTAATACTTTTTCATGAGATAAATTTTCATTGGCATAATGAAATATAAATTGACTGAGATTTTTTTAATGGTCAACAATCTTTATTAAAAAAACAGAAAATATCACAAAGTATATGATGATACAAAGTCATACTGGATGTATTTTATTATGTGCTAGTTGTCTTGACTGAGATTTTTAAACTACAATGATCATCTTTTCTTTCTGACCATTTTCCTTTTTTAAATCAAAGATTAAATCATATATTCAATTAATTTCTTTCTAGAATTTATATTAATGTATAAAGATTGTACTAACAGCTTTCTTTTAAATTCATATTTTATGTTAAAATTTATTCAGATCAATTCCAAATGCAAAACTTATTTTAAATCACTTAATAAAATCATTATATAACACAAAATTAAAAATAAAAATACTGATTTTATAAAAAATAATTACAATTAAGAACTAGGAGTAAAACCTTTCTCTGGATATTTTATTGTAAACCACTCAGCTCACATTAAATTTACTAGGTGATTGAGGAACTAAAGTAAATCATTTATCCAATAATTATTCAGAGACTTATTTAAGTTTATCTATTCAAATGCTTATTGCTGCTAACTCTTCTCTAATATTTTATCCTGTTTAGTTATTTCCCATAATTACATCCTGTTTTCTTATAAAACTAAATATTTTACAATTTTATGTTTATAAAACATCTTCAAATAAGGTAAGTTTACATCACCACGTTATTTTTAAAGGATACAATTATCAGTTATCAAGGAAAAATCTTATCATACATCTTTATATCTTACCAAATGAAGGACTGAGATTTGCTTTTGTCTTTTTTCTTCTCTGCTTTCTTTGCTTGGCTATCTTTGTGCATCTTTTTTTTCTGTGTAATCATGTCATGTATTTGTCAGAAAGAAACGGATAATGATACAATAAATTAGAGTAAAATATATGAAAATATACATTGTTAAGATTTCCATATTTTACTTTGAAAATTGCTATCTCAAATAAAATTATCTGCCTAGATGCAAAGCAAAACAAATGATACAGATTGAATGTTTTGTATCTGTGCAATATTGAATGTAAAGTGTGTGTATGCAAATATATTCTAAGTGACAAAATTTCTTTAATAAATTATAGTCACTTCTTCTGTAATGAGCAAAATTGCTTCCTGAAATTTACCTCAGTGTGCAAACACGTGAAGGAAAGCTGACGGTGCATATGGGAACGGGTTAAGAGCACAAAATATCATCGTTAAATACACTTAATAGAATAGAAAAGTTAATATGCAGCTTTGCATAGTTAAGTGATTTAGAATATGTAAATATTTGACAAAATATACCCATACTTTTAAAAAAGAATTTCTGAATTTTTATTTCTGGAAGTGACCATAGATAGGCTGCAGCTTGTGATTTACTGTACATTGAAAGGAGGATTATTAGCAATTAAGTCAATTGTGATGATTCTAGATGTGCACTGATGTGGTACTCAATAGACTCAGTATCAAAGTAATATGTAGAGTTACTTATTAATATTTTTCATTACTGAGAAACTGAATTTAAAGTATTCTCAAATTGTGAAACACTTTTGCACATAACTTGCATTTCAAAACAAATATTTCAGGTGAACTGAACACATATTTTAATAGTCTTTGAGACAGAATCTCTCTGTGTAGATACATCTGATCTCACACACATAATCATTTTGCCTCTGCCTAACAAATGCTGGATATACATCACTATGTCCACCTAATTAATTGGGATTATTTTCTACTGAAAAGTAGAGTAAATTAAAAATTAGATTATATTTCATGTGAGCATAATAATAGATAGCTATGAGCATATTATTTTCCATTTTAGATGAAAATTTACAACTTATGATAATCCTGCTAGAATGGCAAACTCATGACAAATTAAACAATTTAAACATAATCCCTCAGAAAATATTTCAATTAAAAATAATAAATTTTAATAAAATTGTTATTCATAAAAGTAGTCGAACTTAAAATTAAGCTCTGTTTCCTAAAAAAGTAATATATAATGACATCCAAGGGGAAAAACTGGGAGAAATGAGGTAGGGGGGGTAACACTGTTCAAAAGGAAATGTACTCATTACTTGACTTATGCAACTGTAATCCCTCTGTATATCACATTTACAATAAAAATTTTAAAAATGACCCATAAATATAAAAATAATGTGAGAAGAAAAGAATAAAATATGAAGAGTATGTCATTATGAGTTGTAGAATGATTTTGAATGGACTAATATGCTTATAATCATAATATGTGATTGAAAGAAAAGTAGAAAAATAAATATTTGAAGAAATGTGGCAGAGAATTTTTCTGAAATTTGATAAAATTCCTGTTGCCTCTTCTTTTCTTTGTTTTTTAAAGAATACCAGTTATAACGTCATTGAATTTAGTAAGAGAATCAAAGAAATTATGAGCACTTTATTAGCTAGTTACTTAAAATATATACTTAGAATCACTTTTTATTCTCAGCTGGACTTAGGCCTGAATATACTCTCAATCTGCATAAAATGTTCAGCTTCAGACTACTTATTACAATAAAATATTTTTCTACTATTTCCAACATACAAGTATTATTATTGAGATCAGAGGTTTTGTGTGTGTGTGTGTGTGTGTGTGTGTGTGTGTGTGTGTGTGTGTGTGTGTGTGTGTGTGTTCTGTGTTTTGGAATATGGTATTTTCCATATTTTTATTACTATCAATTGGTTGTATAAGAGATTTCATTTTGAGGCCAGGCACTAGTGACTCACGCCTGTAATCCTAGCTACTCAGGCTGCTGAGATGTGAGGATCACAATTCAAAGCCAGCCTCGGCAAGAAAGTCTGTAAGACTCTTATTTCCAATAAACTACTCAGAAAACCAGAAGTGGCACTGTGGCTCAAGTGGTAGAGTAGTAGCCTTAGGCTGAAGAGCTCAGGGACAGTGCCCAGGCCCAGAGTATAATCCCCACAACTGACAAAAAAAAATTCATTTTGACATGTTCATATATGCATTTTCATTTTGACATGTTCGTATATGCATACAACGTACGTTGATCAGACTCACCTGCTCTTCCACTTGGCCTCATACCTGTTGTTTCTAGTTGACCACACACAACCTTCATTCATCTCCATTTGCCCTTCCCTTTTATAAACATGCCACAGAAATAACCTGCTTCACATTCCTTTCATTTGTTATTTTAGTTCATGCTAATTGTTTAAACCTGTTTCCAAATCTATAATGATATAAGTAGAACTACCTCAAGATACAAACTAATCAATTAATTTAAAGTCTTGGAGAAAAATCTTAAAAGTAGACTTTATAAAAGCACATTATATACAAGATTAAATAAGAAAGAAGATGATTTGTCACACAAAGTACATTCTAGAAGGCGAAGTAGAAAGATCTATAAAGTACTAGAGTAATCATTCAAGACTAATTGAAACATCTTTCAAAACTGAATGATATGGCTTGGAGGTGTGCCTCAGTTGGTAGAACACTACCAAATGATAGAAAGCATCAGTTACTGAGTTTGAGTCCCAGTCTCAGGCCAAAATAAAAGAAACTAAATAAGGAATATTTTGACAAAAAATGTTTAAATATAAATCTGTCCAAATTCAGAAACATGGAAATTATTCCCTGCATTCTCTCAGACCACAAGGGAATAAAATTAGAACACCAAAAGCCACCAAAGAATATCCTGTAACATATGGAGACTGAACAACACACTGTTGAACCACCAGTGGGTCATGGAAGAGATTAGAAAGGAAATTCAAATGTTTATGACAAAAATGATAATACAAATTACCAGCCGCTCAGGGACACAGCAAAGGCAATACCCAGAGGAAAATTTATAGCTCTGAGTTCCTAGATCAACAAATTGAAGATATCTGAAACCAACAATTTAATGAAGCATCTGAGGCTCCTAGAAAAAGAGCAACAAGCCAAACCCAAATCCAGTAGATAGAAACAAATAATTAAAACTAAATCAGGAGGGGGGACCAAGATGGCGACGGGGCAGTAGGGAAACGCCACAGCTCTCTCCAACCAAAAAGAGAGTTCGAGTTCCAACCTTTAATCTCCCCAAGAGACCGACAACAACAAAAAGACGAACACTCAGAGAAAAACCAGAGGTGGAAAATAACAAAAAAAGAAAGAGAGGAAAAGAAGAATTTCAGAACAGAGAAGAGCGAAGACCCCTCCCCCAACCTTTACTGGCCGCGCGGCAGTGCACCAAGCCGCCGGCCAGCCGGCCCGGCGGGGGCTGCCGGAGCCACAGAGACACAGGGGGCTGCTTGCAGATCACCAGGTACCAGATTGCAGAACAGCGGATCGCCAGGAACAGAGAAACCTACCAGCCGGGAGTCTCCATGAGGATCCCACCCCCACCCCTCACTCTCCACCGGAGCGGAGAGGCTCCATCCCGCCAAAGCCGACCTGCACCAGCAGGGCGACAAAAGGGACCTGTCAGCAGACCACCCGCCTGATCGCGATCGCAACGACCTGGTGGGGCCGCCCAACCCAGCCCGCAACCACCCCAACTGAACTCGGATTGCAACAACAACTGACGACCTACAGGGTGAGTACCCCACAGGGGACAGTGAATCCCTCAAGGGAGACCAGAGCTGGAGGGAATACCCAGACCCTGACCTAGACTCCCTACCCCAACACCCGGACCATAGGACCCACTAAAACTGGGAACTGTTCGAGAGCTCCACCAGCCGGTGGAGCACACTCACTCTGCTGGCCAGGCCAGAGCAAGAGTGCCCCTGGAAGGGAGCTTAAATGCCCAAGCCAGGAACAGCGCCCCTGGGTCAAGACTACCAACAGTAGAAGAAATTTGAACTGTGTCCTCCAGGCTGCATAACCTAGGTGGTATACACATTAGCACAGGCCTAACGAGCACGCTCCAGGCTGGGGCCGGAACCAGGCCCGGGGACCCAGCGCCTGAACAACACAACCAACTCCTCCCAACTGAAGTAAAAAGCTGAGCATACGGCTCAACAGAGGGGAGAAAACCAGAAAACAACACTCCCCGGGAAGCACGCCTGTGACAACAAAAGACCTGGAGGCTCAGGACAAGAGAAGCCCAAACCCCACCAAAACTCCACCCATATACCCTAGGCTGGGAATTGGGCAACACAGGCTGCCAGCACCTGATAGTAAGCAGGAGCTCAGGCTGATAAGGCAGCTCAGCAATAGAGTGATAGTCTTGGATGTATGAGGCCCTGGATCTGATTCCTCAGCATCACAAAAGCAAAAAGGGTCAGAAGTGGTGCTGTGGCTCAAATGGTAGGGTGCCAGCCTTGAGCTGAAGAGCTGAGGGACAGCACCCAAACCTAGAGTTCAAGCCCACAACCAGCCCAAAACAAACAAACAAAAACACATCAGGAGCCCATAGCAGACTCCAGTATTTGGGAGAGTGCATCCAGAGCATCTGATCTTCCCAAGAGCACCCGTAGGAGCAAACACAAGCAGTCTAGGCTGCTCAACCCTTCCAAAGGTGGGAATTGCCAGCAATCTACAGCAGAGAGCTGAGAATCCTAAGTAAGTCAGAATAGCAGCTGGAAATAGGCTCCCAACAGAATCCAGATCAGGCACAGACTCTCTCTACCAATACAGAATCAGCAACCAAGCAAAGACAGACACACCAAAACAAGATTGAAGAGCAGTCTCCTGAACCCCCATGCGAAAATCACAGAGAAAAATCACAAGGTTTACCACTACCCAGGACAGCAAGCTCACCTCAAAAGCCAGCAGCCACGCAGGGGAGAGCCCCAGTGGGAGCAAAGCAGGAATGGAAGACAAAAGCTACATCCAAGGGTTACTGGATGCAATGACTCAAGAAATAAAGTGAGAAATAGATCAGAAATTGAAAGAGCACAAGGATGAACTATCAAAAGATATACAGGATATCAAACAAAAGTTGGATGCAAAAATAGAAGCTGCACAAATCTCAGTAAGAAGTGAGATAAACGCCAAATTAGAGGTAATGCATACTGATCTCACCTCATTGAGAGGTGAGATCAGTACTCTGAGAACCAACATTGAATCCATAAAGGGATCCATTTCCTCCATGCAAACCACAATAGAAGCCACGGTCAACAGAGTGAATGAAATGGAAGGTAGAGTGTCAGATACAGAAGACAGAATACACCAACTGGACCAAAAAGTGACAGATATGGAAAAATCACTCAAATTAAACCAAAGGGAAAATCAAGAGCAAGCAGATAATGCTAAAAAATTTAACCTTCGCATAGTCGGAGTGGACGAAGGTGAGGAATTCCAGAGCAAGGGAATGCAACACCTATTTAACAAGATAGTCAATGAAAATTTTCCCCACCTCAAAAACGACCATCTTAACTACATCACAAAAGCTTATCGAACACCCAACAAGCAAGATCTCAGGAGAAACACTTCTAGACACATTATAGTAAAAATGATGGATCTGAATAATAAGAAAACAATCCTGCATGCAGCAAAAATGAAGAAGGAGCTATACTACAACAGGAAAAAAATTAGAATCACTGCAGATCTCTCCACACAAACAATGAATGCAAGAAAAGCCTGGGAAAGCACCATACGAGCCCTGAGAGCCAATAACTGCCAACCCAGACTGATATACCCGGCAAAGCTAGCATTCACATTCGATGGAGAACTGAAAACTTTTAATAGCAAAGAAAACTAAATGAATACATAAACATTAAGCCACCATTATAAAGAATTCTAAGAGGTGGGACACAACCTGAAGAAAGCAAACAGGAACTGGGACCTGCCCCAAACAGGCATTACTCAAAGTCTAACTGAGCAAGCACAGGAGGAAAGGAAAGAAGAAAAACTTAGGAAAAGGAATGGCAGGGACAACAATGCATCTCTCTATACTTTCTCTTAATATAAATGGGCTGAATTCGCCAATTAAAAGAAAACAAACTGAGGACTGGATCAGAAAACAAGACCCATCCATCTGTTGCCTTCAGGAGACCCACCTCTCAGCCAAACATACAAACAAACTCAGAGTGAAGGTGTGGAAAAGGATCTACCAATCAAATGCCCCCAGTAAGAAAGCAGGTGTAGCTATCCTGATATCTGACAAAATAAACTTTTCATTAAAATCAGTACAGAAAGACAAGGATGGACACTACATATTAATAAAGGGAACAATCCAAGAGGAGGATATAACCATCATCAACTTATATGCCCCAAATATCGGTGCACCCAGATATGTCAAACAAATGCTCTCAAACTTACAGAATGAAATAGATCCCAATACGATAATACTAGGAGAATTTAACACGCCACTCTCACCAAAGGACAGGTCTACCAACCAGAGGATTGGCAAAGAAGCTACCGAATTAAGTGAGGCCATACTTCAAGCAGAATTAACTGACATCTACCGAGTATTTCACCCTAAAACAACACAGTACACATTCTTCTCAGCAGCTCATGGAACTTTCTCCAAAATAGACCATATCATAGTTCATGCAAGGAACTTAAGCAAATACAAAGGGATCGACATAATCCCCTGTATCCTATCTGATCACAGTGGAATCAAGCTAGCTCTCAATAACAAAGCATACCGCAGAAATTTCTCTAATACATGGAAATTGAACAGCACACTCCTTAACAATGCCTGGGTAACAGAAGAGATCAGAGAAGAAATAAAGCATTTCCTACAACTCAATGAAAATGAAAACACCTCACAAAGAAACTTGTGGGACAGAGCAAAAGCAGTCCTGAGGGACAAATTTATTGCCCTCAGTGCCCGCATCAAGAGAATGGAGACAGACCAAGTAAATAATCTCATGTTGCAACTAAAACAGCTAGAAAAACAAGAAAAAATGGGACCTAAAGCTACTAGACGAAGCCAGATAACCAAATTAAGAGCAGAGATTAACCAATTAGAAAATCAGAAAACCATAACCAAAATAAACCAAACAAAAAGCTGGTTCTTTGAAAAAATAAACAAAATTGATGGCCCGTTGGCAAGATTAATTAAAAAAAGAAGAGAGGAAACCCATATTAATAGGATTAGGGATGCCACGGGAAACATCACAACACGTACCCAAGATATCCAAACAATTCTAACAGACTACTTTCAAAAGCTATACTCTCTAAAGGAAGAAAATCTGGCAGAAATGGATGCATTTTTAGAGAAATACAAGTTACCCAAACTGAGCAAAGAAGAAGTTAACCAATTAAATAAGCCAATATCCTATAATGAGAAACAGAAAGCTATCAAAGGTCTTCCAACAAAAAAAAGCCCAGGACCAGATGGATTCACAGCAGAATTCTATAAGACCTTTAAAGAAGAACTAATACCCATACTCCTCAAGCTCTTCAGAGAAACAGAGAAGGAGGGAGCTATCCCAAACTCATTCTACGAAGCCAATATCACACTCATCCCCAAACCAGGCAAAGACCCAACCAAAAAGGAGAATTACAGGCCAATTTCCTTGATGAACACAGATGCAAAGATCCTTAACAAGGTTCTAGCTAACAGAATCCAGAAACACATAAAAAAAATAATTCACTATGATCAGGTAGGCTTCATCCCAGAGACACAGGGATGCTTTAACATACGTAAGTCAATAAATGTAATCCAGCATATCAACAGAGCCAAGGTCAAGAATCACATGATTATCGCCACAGATGCAGAAAAGGCCTTTGATAAAATTCAACATTCATTCATGCTAAAAGCTCTGGAGAAAATAGGAATAGAAGGAACATTTCTAAAAACAATAAAAGCCATTTATGAAAGACCAATAGCCAATATTATACTTAATGGGGAAAAGCTACAACCAATCCTCCTAAAATCAGGAACAAGGCAAGGATGCCCACTGTCTCCACTCCTCTTCAACATAGTCCTAGAACCCTTAGCCAGGGCAATAAGGCAAGAAAAAGTCATTAAAGGATCCGCATAGGGAAAAAAGAAGTGAAACTATCCCTTTTTGCAGACGACATGATACTATACCTCCACGATCCCAAAAACTCCATCCCCAAACTTTTAGAAATCATAAGTCACTTTGGCAAAATAGCAGGATACAAAATAAACCCACAAAAATCAGTTGCCTTCCTATACACTGATAACGTAAAGGAAGAGAGGGAAATAAAGGAAGCAACCCCATTCACAATAACCTCCCAAAAAATAAAATATTTAGGAATTAACCTAACCAAAGATGTAAAAGAACTATTTAATGAAAACTATAAAAAGTTAAAGAAAGAAATTGCAGAAGACACTAGGAAATGGAAAGACCTCCCATGCTCCTGGATAGGCCGACTTAATATAGTAAAGATGGTAATACTTCCAAAACTAATATACAAATTCAATGCAATTCCTATTAAAATCCCAATGACGTACATCACTGAAATACAGAAAACAGTCCAAAAATTTATATGGAACAACAAAAGACCTAGAATAGCCAAAACAATTCTAAGGGATAAAGACAATATGGGAGGGCTATCCATGCCGAACTTCAAACTCTACTACAGAGCTATAATAACAAAGACAGCATGGTACTGGCACAAAAACAGACCCGAAGACCAATGGAACAGAATAGAAGATCCAGAAATAAATCCACAGGCCTACAGCCAGCTGATATTCGACAAAGGAGCCAAAGACATACAATGGAAGAAACACAGCCTCTTCAACCGCTGCTGCTGGGAAAACTGGGCAGCCACATGCAGAAAACTAAAAGTGGACCCCAGCCTATCACCATGCACCAACATCAACTCAAAATGGATTAAAGACCTTAACATTAAACCTGAATCTCTGAAACTACTGCAGGACAGAGTAGGAGAGACACTTGAACTAATAGGCACAGGAAGGAACTTCCTGAACAGAGTCCCAGGGTCACAACAAGTTGGAGAGAGACTCGACAAATGGGACTACCTTAAAATAAAAAGCTTCTGCACAGCTAAATCTATCGCAACTAAGCTAGAAAGACAACCAACTAATTGGGAAAAAATATTTACCAGCAATATATCAGACAAGGGGTTAACATCCTGTATATACAGGGAACTCAAGAAACTAATCCCTCCCAAACCTAACAAACCAATTACTAAATGGGCAAGGGAACTAAAGAGGGACTTCTCAAATGAAGAAATAAAAATGGCAAAGAAACACATGAGGAAATGTTCATCATCCCTGGTGGTGAAGGAAATGCAAATAAAGACAACCCTGAGATACCACCTTACCCCAGTCAGAATGGCCCACATCCACAAATCAGCCAACGACAAATGCTGGAGGGGATGTGGAGAAAGAGGAACCCTATTACACTGCTGGTGGGAATGTACACTTATACAACCACTTTGGAAAGCAGTCTGGAGGGTCTTTAGAAAGCTAAAGATTGACCTCCCTTATGACCCAGTCCTACCACTTCTAGGCATCTACCCTGAACAACAGGAACCAATATACAAGGACACGTGCACCTCCATGTTTATTGCAGCACTGTTCGCAATAGCTAGGATATGGAAACAACCTAGATGCCCCACCACAGATGTATGGATCCAAAATTGTGGTATCTATACACAATGGAATATTATGCAGCCATTAGAAATGACAAAATAATGGCATTTGCAGGGAAATGGATGGAGCTAGAAGGAATCATGTTGAGCGAGGTAAGCCAAGAACGAAGAGACAAACGGTACATGGTCTCCCTGATAAGTGGATGCTAAATCCAAAATGTTAGGTGATACGACAAAACTAACAGGACTTAAGAAACAAAGAACTCCCGCTCATCTGGTTGAACCACTACTAAATATCCCCATGCTGCTGATCACAAATATGGTACATAACATGTGAACACTGTTATATATTACAGACTGTGGTAGACAATTTGCTCCAGGGAAGTTAGAATGAACTTGTGACTTTGAAATTATGTAATCACTTAATCACAATCAAAAAAAAAAAAAAAGAACCTCGGGGAAGGGTGGGAGGGAGGGGATGGTAGGGGGAAAACAATGGAGGGGGGTAACAATGTTCAAGAGGAAGTATACTCATTACCTCACTCATGTAACTGTAACCCTCTGTATAGTATCTTTACAATAAAAAAAAATTAAAAAAAAACTAAATCAGAATTAAATTCCCCAAAAACCATAGAGTCACCAAAACAAAGAGATCATTCTGTGAAAAAATTAACAAAATTGGCCGACCCATAGTAAATCATACCAACAAAAGAGAACACACCCAAATAAACAAACTCAGAGATGAGAATGGAAACATCACCACACAAACAACCAGGATTCAGAACATTATAAGGGACTACTTCTCAAACCTTTACTCTAACAAATTTGAGAATTTGGAAGAAATGCAAGAATTTCTAGCAATTATTGATATGTCCAAACTAAACCAAGAAGATTTAAACCAGCTAAAAAGACACATATCAAGCATCAAAATAGAAACAGCAATAAGAATCCTTCCATCGCCGATGGATTCACATCTGAATTCTACCAGGCCTTCAAAGAAGAACTCACACCAATACTCCTCCAACTCTTCAATGAAATTGAAAGTGAAAGTTCACTACCAAACTCTTTCTATAAAGCCATCATAATCATCATCCCAAAACCAGGCAGGGACTCATCAAAGAAAGAGGACTATAGACCCATTTCTCTGGTGAACATCGATGCAAAACTCCTCAACAAAATTCTGGCCAATCGACTTGAACAACTCATCAAAAAAATCATACACCATAATCAAACAGGATTCATTTCAGGGATGCAAAGCTGGTTCAGGGTACACAAACCAATTGATGTAATTCATCACATCAACAAGAACAAGCATAAGAACAACATGATCATACCAATAGAACACTGAAAAAGCATTTGACAAGATCCAACATCCCTTTATGATGAAAACTCTGGAAAAATTAGAAATCCATGGAACATTCTTCAATATAATAAAGGCTGTATATGACAAACCTACAGCTAACAGCATAATTAACAGAGAAAAGCCAAAGCCATTTCCTCTAAATTCAGGAATGAGACAAGGATGTCTGCTCTCTCCACCCCTCTTCAATTTAGTAGTAGAATGCCTAGCTACAGCAATAAGTCAATATAAAAACAGAAAGGGTATCCAAATAGGGAAAGATAAAGTAAAACTCTCCCATTTTGCAGATGACATGATCTTGTATTTAATGAACCCCATGGACTCCACTCCCGAGTTACTCAAGCTAATTCGAAATTTTGGCAAGTAGCAGGGTATAAAATTAACCCTCAAAAATCAATGGCTTTCCTGTATGCCAATAATCAGAAGAGCGTGGCTGAAATCAGGAAAGCAACTCCCTTTGTAATAGTCCCCCAAAAAGTAAAATACCTAGGAATTAACTTAACCAAAGAAGTAAAGGACCTCTATGATAAAAACTTTAAACACCTGGAAAAGGAAATTAAAGCAGACTTAAGGAAGTGGGAAAACCTCCCATGCTCCTGGATTGGGAGGCTTAACATTGTGAAAACAGCAATACTGCCAAAGGCTATCTACGAATTCAATGCAATACCCATCAATATCCTAACTTCATTCTTCAAGGAAATAGAAGAAGCAATCCAAAAATTCATATGGAATAATAAAAGACCCCAAATAGCAAAAACAATCCTTAGCAGAAAGAACAGTGCTGGAGGAATATAACCCTTGTTCTCACTGTATTTGATGTTCATATAATTTGTGGAGGGGAAGGGCAAAAACAAATCATTTAAATAGGGATACAGGTGGACCCATTGCAACAATGAGATGTACAAGTCATTCTGTCAAAAAACGAACATTACAACTTTGGAGGGGGGAGATGGGAAGGGAAGGGGAAACAAAGGAGGAGGCAACAATGCTTGATAAGAAATGTACTCATTACCTTGCCCATGTAATTGTAACCCCTCTGTATGGTATTTTCACAATTAAAAAAAGACAATTTATATAGCAAACTTGTAGCAAATAGCAAAGCACCTAACAAAAGTGACAAGCATTCTGAAAAAAATGGAAGTATTTTTATTATGTAAATAAAAACATATATGTGAAGCTATCCAATGTTTACTAACAAAAACAATGTTTAATATATCAAATCTTTCTACAATCTAACCATTAGCATATGATTGCATAAAATGATGTTTATTGAGATGAACTCCAAGAAATGGAAACAAGAGGTTTTTATTTGATTTTTTGTGGTTTTGTTTTTCTTTTTTTTTTCTTTCTCTTCTGTTTTTCCCCTTTTGTCATTGTTTTTAATTTCTATACCTTTGTCTTGTTTGTAACTTTATCTGATTTGTGTAGAGAAAAGGGAGAGCACAGAAATGGTGGGACAAATGGTGATATTCACTAGACACTATGTTAAAAATGAACTGTACAACTTGTGGAGGAAGGAGATCCGAAGGGAAAACACTAGGAGAAAATAAGGGAAGGGTAACGCATTGCTCAAGAAGAAATGCACTTAATCCTGACTTAAGTAACTAACTCTGCAGTACATCACCTTTACAATAATTTTTTAAAAGAGTATTTCTGTTTAGTCATAAATCTTAGTTAGTTTTACAGTGATTAATATAAATCAACTTCCATTTACAAAATAGACAAAAGTCTAGAAAAAAGTAGAGAAAGCATCAAACAAATGTCCTTTATGCTGACTATATCTATGTACTTTCCTTACTACAAAAAATCTAGAAAACACACATAACTTGACTACAGAGACTAACATAAAATGAATTTTAAATTTATGTAAATTTTATATTCTACTAATAACTTAAGTTCAATAATTGGGCTACAAAAAATGATTTAATATGTGTAAATTGATTGGAATTTTTGGAATTTCCATTCCCTGGGTTTTGATAACTAACATGTAAATGTAGAAGATATAATAATTTTAGATTTTTACATTTTTACATTATTGATATCATAACTGTTTATTCCTATTGTAGTATTATAAGTCTTAGTCTAAACTATATATCCTTTCAGACATTAAAATTTTCAGATATTAAAACTTTACTAACCTCAGTTTTCAAGGTTTGTAATTCATTTTGCAGCACAAACTTCTCCAGTGCTAACTCTTCTAAATTTGTTTCCATGTCTTTATATTTCTAAAAGCAAGTGTTATATTTTAAGTAATAATGATGGTTTAAAAATCTCAATATTTAGATAACAATTAAGATAATCTCACTAACAATAGAGGAATGAAACATTGGTATTAATTGTAAAAACATTGTCTAGTGAAGCTATTATTGGACTAGAATAAAACTGGTAAACATTAGAACTACTCAGAAGATATATGCATTGTGGGATATGTAAGAAGTAAAGTATCTATTAGTAATAATAATGCCAAGAAAATTCATTCTGATTTTCACATTTGTTGACCTTTCTTGAAGAAAATATATCAACCATTGGATATCTACTTAAGATGGTGTTAAATGGCAAGAATTTCTTAGAGCTCAAGTACAAAGTTGAGTTCAACTTTGGAGGGTAAATACAGTCCTACTTAGAAAATGCAATATCCTATCATAAGAAGGGTTGGATTGACAGGGATGTGGAAGAATGATGAAAAGAATAACATTGATCAGGATGTATTAAACTCATAAACTGATTTATCAAATGGTAACTATGTTATACAGCTACTTAGTAACATTAAAAATATAATTTTTAAAGGCTTAATTTCATCCAAGTGCCGGTGGCTCACGCCTATAGTCCTAGCAACTCAGGAGTCTGAGATCTGAGAATCACAGTTCAAAGCCAACCTGGGATGGGAAGTCTCTGAGACTCTTATCTCCAAATAGCCACCAGAAAACCAGAAATGGGGTTGTGGCTCAAAGTGGTAGAGCTCTAGCCTAGAGTGAAAAAGTTCAGGGACAGTGCCCAGACACAGTTCAAGCCCCATGACTGACAAAATAAAAAAGTTCAGTTTCAAATTGAGAGCTTTATACTTACATCTTTTAATGAATTTTGATCCTGTAGAACTCTGAAAAACACACCATATTTACATACACATAAATTTAAATAATATAAATATTAGTGTACATTTTAAATACCATGTCAAAATAAACCCCTATTTTTTCCCAAAAGATACTACCAGATTGTTTTTATTTTTCTAATACATATCAGGTGCAAGTACATACTATTGCATGGAAACATTTGAATCTGTAAGTTTTATTAGTAGGTTGGGTTTGTTTTGTTTCTTTTTTCATATAAATGAAATCACTCTCTTTCTCCAAATTTCCTCACCATATAAACTATTTCTCATTTCTTTATAATGTCATTTATTATTCATTAAAGAGTTGGCTTATAACACTGTAAAAAATCAAATAGCAAATATTTTAAATTCTGAAAACATGATTGTTTCTATCATTTTGACTCAACTCTTCAAGAGAAGGGGTGTAGAGTAGTTGTAAATATTGGCATATTCCAATAAAATTTCATTATGAAAGCAAACTACAGGCCAATTTTCTCCTATGAATTACAGTTTGCCAAAACTTTTACCATAGTATAGATAATTCAAAGTTTTAGTTGAGAAATGAGTTCCTTGTTAATTAATAAGAGTTTATAATTGACTTTATAGACATGATTGTTATTATATTCAATTTGTTTATTTATAAAGCATAATTAAGTAGTCTTTAAAATAGCCACTCAAGTGAATAATCATCACCATCACCATTATCTAAATTTGGAATGTTTTTATTTCTAACAGAAAAACTTACCTCAAATTAATCACTCCTTATTCCTCCCATGGATTTGACAAGACCTGTACAATAATAATCTATTTTGCTATACTAATTTTCATATTCTGGTTACTTCAGTATAAATAGGCCACATAAAATGTTATATTTTGAAACTAGATAATAACATAATGTTTCTGAGATTAATCTGTGATGCTGCATGCATGCATTTATACTATGTTCTTTTATCCTGTTAAATAATATTTGAGAACAGATAGTATAGATTGATAAAGCTATGTAGTACCTTGCTCATGTAATTGTAACCCCTCTGTATGTTATTTTCACAATAAAAAACTTATTAATTAAAAAAGTTAATAATGTAAGTTAAAAAAAGAATGTAGATATCTAGCATGTATGTTACATGTCCATATAAGTATATCTACCATTGATTCAATTTTAGATATTTGAATTTTTCTGCTTTTGGCTTTATCAATAATGTTATTATATTTATGTACAAGTGTTTGTGAAGATATGTGTCTTAATTTCTCACATGTACAAAGTTAGGTATAGAATTCATGAGCCCTATGTTAAGTATACATTTAGCTTCATGAAGAAATTACTGTTTTCAAAAAAAAGAATATATATATATGTATATATGTATGTATATATATATATATCACTTAATTTCCACCAATCAGAACTGAGAGGTATCTTTAAGGTGATAAAACACAAGCCAGAGGGGGGGAAAAAGTCAAGGAAGAGCACTAGACTCTGATTGAAGCTACTGAACCTGCACAAAATAATTTAAAAATAAATAAATTTACAATGATTCAAGGATGACTTAATTTTACCATATTCTTGCTAAGAATTGTCAAAATACCTTGAATAATAAAGGCAAATCTGAGGAAAATAACCAATGCTGTTATATCACTAACTTTATTATTGACCTCAAACTTTATTACAAACCTATAACAAAAACAGTTTGGGACTGACACAAAAACAGATCTGAAGACCATTCCAACAGACTACACAATCCAGAAATCAACCCATATACTTACAGACATTTGATATTTGACAAGGAAGCCAAATATACATGTTGAAAAAGATAGCCTCTTCAGTAAATGGTGTTGGAAAACTGGACATCCAGATATAGAAGACTGACATTGTTACTTGTCTGTCACCTAGCAATAATATTAACTCAAAATGGAACAAAGACCTCAATATCCTATCTAAAGCTTTAAATTACTGCAAGAAAGAAGAGGAGAAGCATTGTCATAAGCATTAATTTTGTGAAGAGGGTTTCAGGAGCTTTGCAAATCAGAAAGAAGTCAACAAATGAGACTGCATCAAACTAAAAGGTTTCTGCACAACTAAGATATGCTTACTAAGCAGAAAAGTTGGACTACAGAATAGATCTTTACAAGCTAGACATCTGACAAGAGACTAATACCCAGAATATACAGATATTTAAGAAAATACCTCTGGAATCACTAAATAAATAACTTCTCAGAAGAAGAAGCAAGAGTGGCCAATAAATACATGAGGAGATGTTCAACCTTTCCTGGCCAAAAAAGAAATGCAAATCAAAACAACATTGTGATTCCATCTCATCCCAGTAAGATTGGCCATCATCACGAATATGAGCAACAACAAATGTTGTTGGGGGTGTGGGGGAAAATGGAACCCTATTATGTTGGTGAAAATACAAAGCAGAGAAACCATGCTGGAAAGTGTTTTGGAGATTCCTTAAAAATCTAAACATAGAATTAACCTATGATCAGGCAGTAACACTTTTGGACATCTATCCAGAATATTACAGAGGAAAGAGGATTATGATCCAAGCCAACATAAAAGTATCAAAACCATTTAACAAGAATATATGTTGGCCATTGTAACAGTGAGATGCACAAGACACTATGTTGAAAATGAACTTTGCAACTTGAGGGGTGGGGAGGGAGGAGTTGGGAAGGTGAGGAGGGAAGGAGGTGATAATAATGCTCCATAGGAAATGTACTCATTACCTTAAAACACACACACACACACATATACACTGGCACATCCGTGTTCATTGCTGCATTATTCACAATAGGGAAAATAAGGAAACAGCCCGGATACCATACAACAGATGATTGGATTGAGAAAATGTGATTGATAGCTATATTAACTTTACTAAAAAGAATAGCATGTCATTTGCAGGGAAATAGACAGACCTAGAAAATTTTATTAAATGAAGTAAGTCAGGCTCAGGGAGACACGCAGCAGATGTTTTCTTCATATGTGGATTTTGATATAAAATAATAATATACGCATGATTATTTTATTCAAATACAAACAAGCAAATTGTAAAAGCCATGTATGTAGAAGAATCCAACAGTGTCCCTCCTTTGAACAAGAAAGGAACTGTTTAACAAAATGAATACATGTTATAGACGGGAGGCAATAAGAAGGGGGCACAATAGTGGAGGGAGTAAGGGTGAGCAAAAGCCATCATTATACTCAATGAACACTGTGTAAAAAATGAACTGTATATCTTGATGGGAAGGATGGGATAAGGAAAGATGGGAGAGTTATGAAAGGAGTGACTTTAAGGCATTGTAATTGTAACATGAACTCTGGAATTGAAACCCTTTTCTACAGCTACTTAATAAAAGTCCTTTTGAAGTACTTTTACACAGCATTACGTTAATATTTAAGTTTGATATTAGAAAAAAATAGTATGCTACTAGGCAAAAATATCATCATTTTATTTGCATGTCATTGACTATACGTAATAATAAACATGTAAGAAATGTTTACTGGCCAATTTCTTTTGGTTAATGACTTTTTTATATTGCACTTTTCCAAACTGATCTTTTACTTTTCACGGAGGTTTAAAATAATCTCACTTTTTATGGCTGAGTAATATTTCATGGCGTGGTGTGTGGTGTGTGGTGTAGTGTGGCGTGTACTCACACTTGCATGAGCATGTGTGTGTATGTATCAGTGTGAGTACATTTTATGTATTTAGTACTTGTTGGAAATGTTAACTGATTTCATAGTTGTGAGTAGAGATTCAATAAACTTTGATATGCAGGAATAGTAAGGAATCTCTCTTGTATATGAATTACATTCCCTCAGAAATATACCCAAATTTGGTAAGATATAATCCCAAAGTAGATCTACTTTTAGGGTTTTGAGAAATAAATACTGATTTTTACAGTAGTTTAAATCATTTATATTCCCTCCAATCATGTCTGAAGTTTCTTTTTCCCCTAAATCCTAGCCCACATCTTCTTTGTGTTTCCTTGATGATTTACTATTGTGACCAGGATGATATGAAATCTTAGTGTAGTTTTGAATTGCATTTCATTTAAGGTTGGGGAGACTGAGCATTTCTTCATGTGTCTAGTTGCCCTTTACAATTCTTCTTCTGGATACCATTCTCCTAACTTACACATTTATTAGATAGATTGTTAGATTGTTCTGTGGTCATTTATTTTTCTGAGATCTTTGTACATCAGTGCTCTCAATGATGAATAGCTGGTAAGGCTCCCCCCCCCCAATTTTCTATGTTCTATTGTCACTAGTAATTGCTTATTTTTGATTTGCAGGTTTTTTCTCATTTGATATAATCCCATATGTCAATTCTTGCTCTTATTTCCTAGATAACTATTAAAATTAATTCTAGCCGGGTGCCCATGGCTCACGCCTGTAATCCTAGCTACTCAGGAGGCTGAGATCTGAGGATCACGGTTCAAACCAACCTGGGCAGGAAAGTCTGTGAAACTCTATCATCTCCAATAAACCACCAGAAAACTGGAAGTGGTGCTGTAGCTCCAGTGGTAGAGCGCTATCCTTGAGCTGAAGAGCTGAGGGACAGAGCTCAGGCCCAGAGTTCAAGCCCCACAACTGACAAAAAAAAAAAAGAAGAAGAAAGAAAGAAAGAAAGAAAGAAAGAAAGAAAGAAAGAAAGAAAGAAAGAAAGAAAGAAAGAAAGAAAGAAAGAAAGAAAGAAAGAAAGAAAGAAATTAATTCTATTTGCCAATATCTTCCAGAGTTTTTTCATTGTAGCATAAAATTTTCAAGTTTTGTATTAAAACTTTTGACCAATTTTGGGATTTTTAACAAGCTGAGAGCTATATGTCAGTATTTCTAATACCCTTTGTTAATGACAGCTTTTCTCCAGTTTTCCTTGTTTCCCTGTTTGGTAACTTTTTTCAAAGAACAAGGACCGTAATTGTGTGCATTTATTTCTAGGACAAATGTCCTCTTTTATTCTGTTTCGTGTCAGTTCAATGCTGTTTTTATCAATATGCCTCAATAGTATAAATTGCAATATGGTTTGTGATACCTCCAGCATTGGTACTTTTGCTCAGGATTTTTTGCTATTTGACATCTTTCATGCATGTTTACAAAATATATTTTAGGGCTGACTTTTACTTTTCCACAACTATTGTCAATGGGATTAGCATGAGCATTGCATTGATACTTCAGATTACTTTGGGTAGTATGGCTATTTTCATGATACTAATTATGCAAATGAAGTAGCAAGGGAAGTCATTTATAGTCTCGAGTCTTATTCAAATACTTTTCTCAAGATTTTATAGTTTTTATTGTAAAGTCCTTTGAACTCCTGGGTTGATTTACACATAGTTGTAGGGTTATATTTTTCTTTTTAGGATATTGTGAATGAAATTATTTTCCTGATTTTGTTATCAATCTCTTCATTGTTGATATATAGAAATGCTACATATTTGTGCTGCTGAAAAGAATTATTCAACTTAGGATTTGGTGAATTATTTTTTAATATTTTTATTATTTTAAATGTATGGAATCCAGTCATCTGCAGGTAGGAATCATTTAAATTCTTCCATATTTGAGGGGGTTTTTTTTGGGGGGGGGGGAGGTGGTCCGGTCGTGGGACCTGAACCCTCGCCTGAGCATTATCCCTCAGCTCTTCAGCTCAAGGCTAGCCCTCTACCACTTGAGCCACAGTGCCACTTCTGGCTTTTTTCTTTTTGCTTATGTGGTGCTGAGGAATTGAACCCAGGGCCTCATGCATGCAAGGCAAGCGCTCTACCACTGAGCCACCTTCCCAGCCTATATTTGAGTTTTTAATTACTATATTTATCTTTAAGTAGCTGTAAAAGGGGCTTAGCATTCAGCAAATCAGTTTATGAGTATAGAGCATTTTGACCTGAGTATAGAGCATTTTGACCAATATCATCCCTTTCATCATTCTTTGCCATCCTTCCCAAATCCACTGCTCCCCACAATTTCCTAGTTTCATAGGATATGTATTGAATGTTATGATTATATTCTCACTCCTTTCTTTTCTTCATTTGTCTATGGCCCTCTCACACATCTCAATTCCCAGCTTTGTGGTATTATTTTGTTGGACTTTGAGTTCATTTTCTAAGAAATTACACCATTTGAAATTTCCCTGTGTATATTTCTGTTCATATGTTTGTAAATATTTGCATACAAATGCATATACATTTATTCTACATTTATAAATTATATCTAGTTTCCACACTTAAGAGAAAACATGCAACTTTTGACTTTCTGGGCCTGATTTACTTCACTTAACTGTTCTATAATCCAGTAATGTCACTCTTAAGTGTGTATCCCAAAGATTACAAATGAAGATAGAGTAAAGCCACTTTAACAACCATATTCATTGTTGAGCTATTAATCATAAGCCAAGGTATAGAGTCCAGGTGCCCTTCAATGGATGACTGGATCAAGAAAATGCATATATACACAATGGAATTTTACTCATTCATTAGGAAGAATGATATTACATCATTTGCAAACAAATGGAAGGAACTTGAATTGTTCTTTTTTTCCTCCTTTCACTTTATATTGTCTTTCTAGAAATTCCAGTACCATACAGAATAAGGGTGAAAATAGTGGACAATATTTTCTTGTTCTTAACTTCAGAGAGAATGGTTTCAGTATTCATTGAGTATGATGTTGACTATAGATTTGTCACATATTTGTCACATCCTTTATGATGTGAAATTACATTACTTTTATTCTGACATACTTCAAGGACTTTTTTAAGATTATGTGTTTTTATTTTCTGTTTTGTAGATGTCAACTTTTGTGATTCTCTGTACATCTAATAATGTGAGTTACACATAAACTTTATGCATTTGTACATATTTAAAATACTTAAAGTTACATACATTATAAAATTTGTTTTTTGTGTGTTTTAATGAGGCATTTGAAAAATTCATATAACTTTTATTGTTAAGTATGTTATCATATTTGTTGGATAACATGAATATTGCTATCAGTGATGGTTTGTTCCTTTCCTTACCTTTAGAATTCCTACAGGTAATTTCAGCACAGAAATTATTTCCTGAAATTTACACTATTAAAGTACAAGTGTTTTCTTTTTCCTCTTTTATCAACATCTTCAACCCATCGATTCTCTCTGAAGATAGAAAGTTTCCTGAATAATTATGAAAGATTTATATGTGTGTCTGTTTGCATACACATATGCACACAGAATAGGAGAGGACAATATGAGTGGATCTCACTTATTCAGAACTGTGGAAAATGCATTAGCATTGAAACATTCCATGCGTTTTTCTTCTCCCAAATTATTAAAATGCATGGTCACAAATACAATTTTATATATTTAAGGTGTGAGAATATAATGGTCAGAGAAGTATGCATTGTGAAATGATTATCATACTGCAAATAAAGAACAAATTTATCACTCAGTTTCCATTACAAAAAAATGTATCTAGACTTTGCATTCAGTAGAAGATTATTCTGATTCATGCAAATGATTAAAAAGACTAAATTCAGAGATTGTATGTCTAATATTACACCAAACAATGCTGACATCGCAGTTTCTTTATTCCTTATGAAAATAATTCCTTCCAGAAATACTTATTTAGAAAGCTGGTTATCCAAGTATCTTGTAGGCTTCTGTGATACAAAGATTTTTAATAAAGGCTTACATATCACTTTTTATAAGTCTATGTATTTGTCTCTTTTTTTACTTAATTACTATTGGTTGCTTGTTTATATATCTAATGATACAAATTTATCTCATTATGGCAAGGAATCTCTTTTTGGTGAAATACTGATGCACAATTTTGTCAAATATTGTTCTGTACTGAGATTATCATTTGTTTATTTCTTGATTTTATTTATATTCCATTACATTGTTTTATATATTAACATCCTTTTGAAACCAAATTGACCCACATTTAATGATTTTTTAATGTCTTTGAATTTCATTTGCAAGTGTTTGGGAACATTTGTTTCGATATTAATTAAAAGTATTGGTCTATGCTTTTCTTTTGTTGTATCCTTATCCAGTTTTGGAATGACTGGCTTAATCATGTGAGCTTGGTAACATTTCTTCTCAATCTATTTCATGGAAAACCTTGAAGGGTTGATACTTTTTAAATGCCTGATAGAATTTGTCAATGATTCCATCAGGTCCTGGGCTCTACTTTGCTGTGAGATTCATTATTGCTACTTTAATCTCATTTATTATTGAAGGTCTATTGAAGTGATTTATAGCTTTTGGTTCAATTTTGGCACTTCAAATGCATCTAGAAATTTATCAACTTTTTTAGATTTTCCAGTTCCATTGAATAAAGATTTTCAAAATATTCTGTTATTTTCCTCTAGATTTCATTGTTATTTGTTGGTTCTAATTTTATTAATTTGGGCCATTACCTTTTTGGTCTAGTCTGGACTTTACCATGGTTATCTTTTCAAAGAATTTTTTGTTTTATTTATTGCTTTGCAGAACGCTAGTATCTATTCATTAATTTCTAACTTATTTGGACTTTCCATATGCTAATTTTGGATTTTCTTTTTATATGTTTTCATAAGAATTTGAAGTGTATACATAGGCTGTTTATTTGAGATGTCTCTGGGTGTTAGTTTGTGTTAGTCATAGGACTCCAAATCAGGGCCTGGGCACTGTCTCTGAGCTCTTTTTGCTCAAGAATAGCATTCCACCACTTTGAGCCATAGTTCCACTTCTCGCTTTTTGATAGTTAATAGGAGATAAAACTCTCACAGACTTTCCTGCCCTGGCTGGCTTTAGACTCAATCCTCAGACCTCAGGCTCCTGAGTAGTTAAGATTACAGTTGTGAGCCATCAGTGCCCCCTCCTGATACCTCTGTTTTTATTCTGTAGACATTATAACTATTATCTTTCCTCTTACACTACGTTTACTTGTTCAAAAGAGCCTAGTATGTTATGTTCTCATTTTCATTACTTTTAATTTACCATCATATTCAATAACATATTAACGTCTCAACAAGGTGGTTTTTCAGTCTCTATTTTGCTATTTTCTGTGATTTTGGTTGCTGTTGAATTCTAGCTTTATTTCATTATGATCCAATAGAATATAAGAAGCTATGTTAATGTTGCTTGATAACAGTTTGTGTCTTAAAATATCAAAGCATTACATAATATGCCACAAATATACATAATCTGGGAAGGAAAACTGGGAAAATAGTAGGAGTGATGAGGAAAAGTAATAGAAGAAGTGAATATGGCCAAGGTATATTATATGCAAGGTATGAAGCTTCCATGACAAAAATAATCTTACTATGTAAAATTTAATACACAAATGAAAAATGAAGGAGGAACACTTATTTTAGAAAAGAATCTATATAAAATTATATGTGTAAATATAAACAATCTACATTTATGATCATTTTAATATTTATGTTTGTCAAAATATGATAAAATGCATATGAAATTCACCATCTTTGACATTATAGAGTATTAACAATATGTATATTGTATTATAACCAAAACCTAGAACTTTCTAATCATCTAATACTGAAAATTTGGTATGTATTAAACTGCAACTCCACTCTCCTAAGCCTTTCACTCTTGGGAGCCATTATTAGGTTTTCTGTCTTTATGAATTTTTACTGGATATCTAATATGAAGAAAATCATACAATATTTGTCCTTTTGTGATTGGCTTAGGGAATTTACTTTGAGGTCCTCAAGTTTTATTTTAAAAAACAACATATATCTGAATTTCTTTAAGACTAACCAATAATGGATTGTTCAGATATATTGGATATGAATATATGATATATTTGAAAACACATGATAAATAATGTATATGTTTATATGATATTTATGAATGCATATAACATAATGATGTGTCATGGAGATAAGAATATATATTATACATATATAATAATGTGTTTATAATACATATTATATGTATACATATATACATACTTTATTTTGTTTTTCCACTTACCCATTTTGACCTTTTGGATTTTTTATATCATTTGCAGTGTCCAGTGAAATGGGCATAAAAAATCTTTTGAAGCCCGTTTTCAACATTTTTTGGTGTAAATATGTACAGAACAGTATCTGGATGATGTAATATTTGGCTTTTAATTTATTAGGGAACAACATACCATTTTTCAGAAGCAGACAGTTTGTATTCTATTTCACATGCTATATATTTGTAACTCTTAATTAAAAATTATGTCTCTACATAAAACATTAAGTATGCTAAGATATATATTAATGTATCTATTCATATATTGTTATAAGAATATTAAATAGTTGATAAGTATTTTCTTCTGTGTCCAATATTTCTATGGTAAATACATACTAAATTTGATCACTGAAAATATTTGTTTTAAAATCTTACCTCTCTAATTTCTTTGACTGCATGTTAAATATATTAATCATCACCTTCAATTGATTAGAAGCTGAATGAGCAGCTTCTGCTATGAAAATAAATAAACATAAAATTGTTAAAATGGCTGAGGTTATAGTTCTACCCTCATATAGCTCACAGTTAGAGATGTGAATGCTAAGCCTCCCTAGCCATAAAAGAAATGCAAATCAAAACAACATTGAGATACCACCTCACCTCAGTTACAATGGCTACAATCAAGAACTCTAGTAACAACAGATGCTGGAGGGGATGTGGACAGAAGGGAACCCTACTGCATTGTTGGTGGGAGTGTAAACTTGTTCAACCACTTTGGAAAGTAGTATGGAGGTTCCTCAAAAGACTCCACATAAAGCTCCCCTATGACCCAGCAATCCCACTTTTGGGCATTTACCCAAATTTTCACAAACAAGACCATACTACCAGTACAACTATGCTTACTGCAGCATTATTTACCATAGCGAAGATATGGAACCAACCCAGATGCCCCTCAGTAGATGAATGGATCAAGAAAATGTGGTATATATACACAATGGAATTCTATGCCTCCATCAGGAAGAATGACATTGCCCCATTTGTTAGGGAATGGGAAGACTTGGAAAAAAAATTCTATTAAGTGAAGTAAGCTAGGCCCAAGAAACATAGGTCCCATGATTTCCCTTATTTGCAATAACTAGTATATGTCTGAGACAAGCAGAAATGGTCAGATAAGTTGATGTTAGGGAAATGAACCCTAAGATAGGACTCAAATTTTTTTTTCTTTTTATTGTTTCTAACATATTTATAAGATGATTTCTTTGTTGCTTTGTATGTCCCTCCCCGACAGTATATACTACCCCTGTTTTCACTGTATTTGATGTCGGTACAATTTGTAGAGGGGAAGGGGAAAAACAAATGGTTTAAATAGGGATACAGGTGGACCCATTTCAACAAGGAGATGTACAAGACGTTATGTGGAAAAACAAACTTTACAACTTTGGCACGGGGGTGGGGGGGAGATGGGAAGGGATGGAGGCAACAATGCTTGATAAGAAATGTACTCATTACCTTGCTCATGTAATTGTAACCCCTCTGTATGGTATTTTCACACACACACACACAAAGAAATAGGCATAGAGAGGACTGGAGGGCCACATTACTAAAGAACAAAATACTTCTGAATGATAAGTATTGGTATCTTATTAAACAAGTATATGCAAGGCTCTATGTTATTTGAATCTTCGTAATTCTTAAAATAATTCACAAAAGAAGATATACTTGCCATTTTGAAATGAAGGCATTCAGCCACAGAGACCCAATATAAACGTTTGAAAACTATACAGCTGGCATGTGACCAATGATACTATATTCCAGTGTGTAAAAGGATAAAAATACAGTTAGGTGATGGTAATTCTAATGGGGTGAAGAGGCATCCCAATGTTGGTTTTATTTACATTTCCTTTATGGCCAGAAATGTTGAACTTTTCTTCATGTGTCTATTGGCCATTTTCACTTCTTCTGAGAAGACCCACTTTAGCTTATCAGCCCATTTATTAATTGGGTTGTTGGTTTTCTAAGGATTTAATTTTTTAAACCCACTACTTTGCCGAAGGTTTTTTTTTTTTTGTTTTTCATTTAGTGGTGTATTTTATTCAATAATAAATAAGTGATCAGGTATTTTACATCCTTATATTTGCACATATCTTTTTAAAATTTTTATGGTTATTATGAAGGTGATGTACAGACTGGTTAAAACTACATAAGTGAGGTGAAGAGTACTTTTTTTAAATAATGTCATCCCTTCCCTCACTCTTTCAGTTTTCCATTCCAGGTATACTATTACTCATTTGTTCACTTTTTTGTCCCTGCACAGCTGTACCTTTCCCTTTCCCTCACAAAGTTAGATAAATGAATAAACAAGACAAAAAGAAAACAAAACCAAAACAGCAACAAAGAAAAACATCTTATTTCAATTTCCTGGAGTTCATTCTGATAAATATTATTTTATATGATCAGATGCACATAGGTATTGCACCTTTTCATTCATTTCCCAAGAATATCCTCCTGTGAGACTTTGGAGAAGATGACAGAAAGAGAATAGTGAATGAACTAAGCTATCTCCAAAGAAGCAGAGTTTTGGGGTCCCATCAGGCTTTCCATGCCTAGAGAGTCACACCAAGTAAGCTATAGTTATACAGAGATATACTCCAATGAGAAAAGTTTATAAGCTGCCTTCATATAAAGACAGAATTAAGGAGAGTAAAAGTCTCCCTCGTTGCAGATGACATGATCCTGTATTTAAAGAACCAGATACATTCTTCTCCCAAGTTACTTAATCTGATGCAAAACTTTTTCAAAGTAGCAAGGTATAAAATTAACCCAGAAAAATAAGTAGTTTTTCTGTATGCCAACAGTAGGAAGAGCGAGACTGAAATCGGAAAAGCAACTAACTCCATGTGTAATAACCTAAAGAAATACTTTGGAATTAACCAAAGATGTGAAGGAACTCTATGATGAAAACTGTAAAAACCTGGAAAAGGAAATTAAAGCAGATTTAAGGAAATGAAAAACCTCCCAAGTTCCCGGATTGGAAGATTAACATCCTGAAAATTCCAATACTGCCCAAAGCTATTTACAAATGCAATGAACTACCCATTACAATCCCACAGCATTCTTCAATGATCTAGAGAAAGCAATCCAAAAATTCATATAGAATAATAGAAGACCCTGAATAGCAAAACTAATTATCAGCAGGAAGAATAGTGGTGGAGCAATATCAATGCCAAATTTCAAACTCTTATTACAGAGATAGTAATAAAAAAAAACTTGATGCTGGCACAAGAATAAGCCAGAGAACCAAAGGAATAGAGTAGAAGACCCAAAAATGAACCCACAAACCTACAGCCACCTAATATTTGATAAGGAAAACAAAAACACAGAATGGAAGAAAGACAGCCTCTTCAACAAATGGTGCTAGCAGAATTGGCATGTGCAGAAAACTGAGGCTAGATCTTTGTATATCATCATACACCAGAATCAATTCCAAATGAATCAAAACCTCAATATAATAGCAGAGACACAAAATATTATAGGAAGGGATAGGGGAAACATTCAGGGTCCTTGGCATGGGTCAAAACAAGATCCAGACTCACTACAAATCAAAGAAAGACTGGATAAATGGGATTGCATCAAGTTGAAGAGTTTCTGCATGGCAAAGGGCATAGCTAGCAAGATAAATAGAAAGCCCACAGAATGCAATTCATTATAAGTTATGCATCAGACAAGGGCCTAATATCTAAAAATATTTAGAACTCAAAAAATTACCCCCCAAAAAAACAAACTCTCAAAGAAACAACAACCCCATTAATAAGTGGGCTAAAGACATAAAGAGAAATTCCTTATAGGAAGAAGAATGGCCAATAGAGAGACTTAAAGAGGTGTTCAACATTTCTAGTCATAAAAGAAATGCAAATCAAAACAACATTGAGATTCCACATCACCCCAGTTGGAATGGTCATTATCAAGAAAACTAACTATAAGAAATGCTAGGGCCGGGTGCTGGTGGCTCACGCCTGTAATCCTAGCTACTCAGGAGACTGAGATCTGAGGATCATGGTTCAAAGCCAGCCCCAGCAGGAAAGTCCGCGAGACTCTGATCTCCAATAAACCACTAGAAAACTGAAAGTGGCGCTGTGGCATAAGTGGTAGAGGGCTAGCCTTGTGAAGAGCTGAGGGATAGTGCCCAAGCCCAGAGTTCAAGCCCCATGTCCAACAACAACAACAACAAAAAAAGAAATGCTAGGACTGGGAAGATGGCTCACTAGTAGAGTGCTGCCTTGCATACATGAGGCCCTGAGTTTGATTCCTCAGCACCACATAAGCAGAAAAAACTGGAAGTGGTGCTGTGGCTCAAGTGGTAGAGCACTATCCTGAGCTGAATAGCTGAGGGACAGTGCCCAGACCCAGATATCAGGCCCATGACCTACAAAAAGAAAGAAAGAAAGAAAGAAAGAAAATCCTAGCAAGGGTGAAGCCAAAAGGTAATGCTATTCTACTGTTAGTGGGAATGTAAGCTTGTTTAACCACTGTGGAAAGCAGTATGAAGGTCCCTCAAAAGACTAAACATAGAGTTTGCATATCACCAAGCAATCCCACTCCTGGGCATTTATGCATTTGGCTAGTATCAAGAAAATGTAGTATATTTACAAAATGGAATTCTATGGTTCCATTAGAAACAATGAAATTGCCCCATATGTAAAGAAATGGAAAGACCTGGAGAAAAATTACATTAAGCAAAATAAGCATAGGTTCAATAGGTTCATCTGTAATAATTAAAATATGCATACAAATCTACAAGTAGATATAATGGATAGTAAAAGACAAACAATTACACTTGGAAATTACTAATTAAATAGCACTCTAAACATTCACACAATGAGAACAAAGGAGGATATTCTTAGGAGAGGATCACAAGGGGTCAATAGTTACATGAATATGATCATATAAAATGATGCTTGTTGAAATGAACTCCAAGAAATGGAAACAATAGCTTTCCGTTATTCTGTTTTCCTTTTTTTTCTACCACCTTCCCTTCAGTTTATTCCCTTTTGTCACTGTTTTTTATTTCTGTACCTTTTGTCTTACATATAAGTTTATCTGATTTGGGGAGGCAGAAATGGAAGCACAAAACTGATGGAACAAAGTGTGAACCAATTTAGCAGTGATACTCACTAGGCACTATGTTGAAAATGAACTATACAACTTGGGAGGGATGGGTATCAGCAGGGGAAAGTGAGGGAAACGTTTCAAAAGAAAAGGTAGTCATTACCTGATTTGGGTAACTGCAACCCCTCTGTACATCACCTTTACAATAAAATTTAAATGAAAAATAAATGAAGAAAATACCAAACACACACACACACATACTCAACTCACTCACAGAAAAACAATACCCCCTGTGGTCTGGCTGTGTGTGAATGCATAGAATCTCATATAATTTATCATGTCCCAGTATATTATTCTTTTACCATCCACATGTTTACTTGTAGTTTTCTAGGCAAATTCCAGTTTCCACAAATGAGGGAAACTACACAACCTTTGTTTCTCTGGGTCTGGCTTACTTCACATAATAATTTTTCCCAAATCTTTCCATTTTGTTAGGAATGGTAATATATCCTTTCTGATGGATGAGTATATTTCCATTGTGTATGTGTGTGTGTGTGTGTGTGTGTGTGTGTGTGTGTGTGTGTGTGTGTGTAGATAGATAGATAGATAAATAGATAGATAGATAGATAGATAGATAGATAGATAGATAGATAGATAGATAGATAGATAGATAGATAGATAGATAGATAGATAGATAGATAGATAGATAGATAGATAGATAGATAGAAAAAATTTTTCTTGCTCTAGTCATCCACTGAGGAGCATTTGGGCTGATTCCAAGTCTCAGCTATGGTAAATAACATTGCAATGAACATGGTTGTGCTGATAGGTTTACTTTGGCCTTTTTTGTGTTCTATTGGATAAATGCCCAAAAATGAAGACCAGATGAATAGAATTGTATCCAACTCAAAATTTTATTCATTGTAAAGTACATAGCTAACAAGATAAATAAAAATACCACAGAATGGAAGAATTTTACCAGTGATGCCTAATATCCAAGGGCCTAATATCCAAAATATACTTATAGCTAAAAAAATTAAACTTCCCCAAAAATAAACCATCAAAGAAAGAACAACCCAATTAATAAATGGGCTAGCAATTTAAAGAGAGCCTTCTCAGGAGAACTAAGGATGGCCCATAAACACATAAAGAAATGCTCACCATCTCTTGGCTATAAAAGAAATGCAAATGAGATTTCAGGTCCCCCACAGTTACAATGTTCAATATCAAGAAAATTAACAATAACAAATGCTGACATGAATGTGGCCAAAAGGGAACTCCATCACATTTTTGGTGGGAATGTAAACCTGTTCAACAATTCTGGAAAGCTTTATGGAGGTTCTTCAAAAGACTAAACATAGCTACTCTTTGACACTGAGCTCTAGGATCTTGGACATGGAAATACTTGGTTTATTTAGACATAAGGGTATATCATGTATAAATAGGAATAGTTTTATTTCTTCCACCCCTGTTTGGTTCCCTTTATGTCTTTCTCTGGCCTTATTACTCTGGCTAAGAATTTCAGTATTATATTGAAAAGGAGTGTCTTCATTTTGTTCTTGATTTTATAAGAAATGATTTTAGATTTTCACCATCAAGTATAATGTTAGCTCTAGGTTTGTGGTAAAAGCCTTCATTATTCCCAGCTTCTCCAGGGCTTTTACCACAAATGGATGTTAGATCTTGTTGAGAGCTTATTTTTCTGTCTATTGAAATAATTAAATATATGATTTTTTGTCTTTGTTAAGTATTGAATTACATTTATCAAATTACATATAATGTCCCAGACTTACATGTCTTGGACAAAATCTGATTGATCATAATACATGGTTTTTTTAATTAATTTGTTGATTGGCAAGTATTTTATTAAGAAGTTTTGAATCTTTCTTCATAAAAATGATTGATCTATAGTTCTTTTTGTTATTGAATCTTTGTCTGTTTGGGGGATTCGTATGAGGCTGGCTTCATAGAATAAATTTGGTTGTGATCTCTCTTTTTCTATTTCAGAGAAAATGGATGAGTACTTGTGTTAGTTCTGCCTTATAGTTCTTATAGAATTCAGTTGTGAATTCATTGGGGCCTGAACTTTGCTTTGTTGATATGTTATTTTTATTGCCATTTCAATTCATTACATGTTATGGATCTGTTTAAGTGGTTTATAACTTATTGGCTCAGTTTTATTACATTGATTTTTATCTATGAATGCATCCATTTCTGTCATATATTCCAGTTTGCTTGCATAAAGATTTGCAAACTCTTCCCTTGAAACATTTTGAATTTTACACATGCCTGTTGTTTTGTCCCCTTCCTCATATCTGATTTTATTTATTGGGTGACTTCTCTTCTTCCTTTGATCAGGTTTGCTAAGGGCTTATCAGTTTTGTTATTTTTTCCAAAGAACCTACTCTGTTTTGTTCATTTATGGTATAGTTGTTTTAATCTCTCATTTATTTCTGATTTGGTCATTAGTATTCATTTTTATATGCTGGCATGTGATTGACTTGCTCTTGATTTCCTACAGTCCTGATGTTAGACATCAGGCTACTAATTTGATATTTCTCTAGTTTGTTAATATAGGTGCTCATAGCTCTAAACATTCATGGAGCAATGTTTTGTTCAATTTCCATTAGTTTGAGTATTTTATCTGGTGACTTTGGCTGTCAAGTTCTAATTTTATTCTGTCTTGTTCTGGCAGGATATAAACGGAAATTTCAATTCATTTAAATTTTCTCATACATGCTTTATGAACTAGCATATGGTCTATTTTGGAGAATATTCCATGGACTGCCATAAGGAATTTGTATTATACAACCCACGAATTTCTTTTATTTACATGAATTAAAAATTGTGTCATAAAAAATGCTAGATATTCTTATATCCCAAACAAGTACACACTAGTCAAATCATCAGTGTATTTAAGATGATATATTGTTCTTAGTATTAAACCCTATAAAACATCTCCTGCATTTATCATTATGCCATTATAGAGGCCTGATGTCATAATCACATTTGAAAATCTCTATCCCAAGTCTGGTTTGCATATCACCATTCAAAAATGAGTCATTTGGGCATTATGGATCCTTATCTAGGAATTTCAATTACTTGACAGCCAGATCAATGGTATTGCTTCTAATTCCAGGATATATCTATTGTTATAATAACTTGTTTCTTTAAATTATAGCAATAAGTGAGCTAAACAGAGGTTATTAACACAATGATATAAAAATTACACTTACCTTTTTCAGTATCTGAAGTAGTTTTGAATGATTCATCTGAGTGACATTTTATAAATTCTAAAATAATTAAAATATCTGTTACTATAAAATTCAAATGGCATTTAAATATTCTAATTGAGTTTAAATGGCTTAGTTCTCTTTGATATTTGCATACATTGATTTTACAAAAAGGTTTCATGGTGGTATTTCCATTCATGCACATAATCAAATTTCTCCCCTCTACTACTCTTTCTTATTCTCCCTCCCTCTTCTGTTTTTGAAACATTATAGTTTGTATTTCAATAATCTGATAAGAGAAATTTAAAACATAACCAATTCTAGATCCTTCCAATCAGACAACTAAATAGTAATATCTCAAGTATGAAATCATCACCTTTTCATCAAAGTGATCATAATCCTTTTTTGTGTAATACTGGGGGTCAAATCCAGGAATTTGTATATTCTAGATAAGGTTTTTAAAACAGAACTAAACTATAGTCCCTGCTTCCCTCTTTTATTGATTTGTATTTTTGATAGTATTATCAATTTCATTTTTTTTTCTTTTCTTTTCTTTTTTTTTTTTTTGGTCATGGTGTTTGAACTCTGGGCACTGTCCCTCAGCTCTTCAGCAGAAGGCTAACACTCTACCACTGGAGCCACAGCTCTACTTCTGGTTTTCTGAGTGGTTTATTGGAGATAAGAGTCTCAAGGCCTTTCCTGCCCAGACAGGCTTTGAACCATGATCTTCAGATCTCAGCCTCCTGAGTAGGTAGGATTATAGGTGTGAGCCACCAGTACTTGGCTTTCATTTTCTTTTTTTTTCTTTTTTCTTTTTTTTGGGGGGAGGGTCCGGTCGTGGGGCCTGAACTCTGGGCCTGGCTGCTGTCCCTCAGCTCTTCAGCTCAAGGCTAGCACTCTACCACTTGAGCCACAGCACCACGTCCGGCTTTTTTTTTTCTGCATATGTGGTGCTGAGAAATTGAACTCAGGGCCTCATGGGTGAAAGGCAAGCTCTTTACCACTGAGTACCTTCCCAGCCCCCATTTTCTTTTATATTCAATGACTAACTAAATTTTACCAATCACAGCAAGTAAATATTGTCAAATATTTCCTATTTTTTTCTCTTGTATTAGTGTTCTATCATTGGTATTTACCACCTACCAATGAAAAAATAAAATTTTCTATTTCTGACTTTCTACCCAAATTTAGCCCTTATAAATTGATCAAAATTATTTTAAATAAATCTGTCCTTTCTGATAAAGAAATGTTTTAGTGCTTTCTTGTGAAAAGTGAAATATCCAATATTTTTATAGAAAGATCCTCCCCTACTTTCACCCTTTTAATAAGCACTTTATAATATACCAATTTATTTGTAAATGTGTATCCATCCAGTTTGTTTGTGCTATTATAAATCTTTCCAAAGTAACAAATAATTTTGTCTCAGACATATACTAGTTATTTCAAATAAGGGAAACCATGGGACCTATGTTTCTTTGGGCCTGGCTTACTTCACTTAATAGAATTTTTCCAAGTCTTTCCATTTCCTAACAAATGGGGCAATGTCATTCTTTCTGATGGAGGCATAGAATTTCATTGTGTATATATACCACATTTTCTTGATCCATTCATCTACTGAGGGGCATCTGGGTGGTTCCATCTCTTAGCTATGGTAAATAATGCTGCAATAAACATAGTTGTACTGGTGGCTTTAGTATGGTCTTGTTTGTGATCATTTGGGTAAATGCCCAAAAGTAGGATGGCTGGGTCACAGGGGAGCTCTATGTGGAAACAGTCAGATAAGTTGATGTTAGGCAAAATGAACCCCAAGATAAGGACTCAAATGGTTTTTCTTCCTTGCTATTGTTTCTAACATATTTATGAGATGACTTTTTTGTTGCTTCCTATGCTCCTCCCCCATGGTATAACCTCTGTTTTCACTGTATTTGATGTTGGTATAATTTGTGGATAGGAAAGGAAAAAATAAATTGTTTAAATAGAGATGCAGGTGGACCCATTGCAACAATGAGATGTACAAGATGCTATGTCGAAAAACAAACTTTACAACTTTGGTGGGAAGGGAGGGGCAAGCGGGAGGGTGGGGGGAGAGATGGGAGGGCAAAGATGGTAAGGGGAAACAAAGGAAGAGGCAACAATGCTTGATAAGAAATGTACTCACTACCTTGCTCATGTAATTGTAACCCCTCTGTACGGTATTTTCATAATTTAAAAAAATATTATTTAAAAAAATAAAAAATATAAAATAAAAAAACAAACAATTTTGTCCTTCACTTGAATACAGAAAAGAATCCTAACTGTCTCAGTTTGAATAAATTCCATCTTTACATGAACTCACTGAAAAGCACACCTAACTTTATCATGCCTTATACCACAATTAAATGAGTGATATGCTTGTATCCTTTTTTCAACTTGAATTTACAGAGTCTGGAATATAATACAATGTATAGGAATATCAAACTCATTACCAAATGTTTCCTGTGTATTATTGTATAATTTTGTAACTCTAAAAATTAAAACCATAAGCCCCAAGTGTTAAAATATTTAGGCAGTTCCATGAATGTAAAACAAATTTATAAAACATTAATATTCACCTTCAATTTGTTGTCGTAAAATCTCATAACTTTTCTTCTTTGCTAACAAATTTTCATATTCTCTGTCAAAGAATTAATGAACATGTTTTGATATATCAAAAATAAGAGTTTAAATCATACATCATGAAAATTGAAGGAATGACACAGATCAAGATGCAACGTACATAAAAACTTCTTTGTTAAATGGCAAAAAAATTATACATCACCTAAAATTTAATGAAAGTGATGGAAGAAGTGTGTTGGGAGGGGTGAGTGAGAATGTTGAAAGGAGCAACATTGTTCAAGATGCACTGTTTTCATACACTGCTTTGGTGAATGGCAACTCCTTTGTACAACTACTCAAAGATAATAAAATATTTTTCAAAACACAAAATGCATGCAAACAGCACCATCACTTTAAAAAAAGATGATAAAACCAGTCAAAAAACTAATAAATGCATAAGATTCTTTAATCAAGTAAAACGTATAAGTAGAATTAAGCTAGACTTTTAAGTTCCTGAAATGAAATAAGTTTTTTTTTAAAATTTTACTCATAGTTATCATTGGAATACACTAATAATACTCATTAGAGTAATTCTATGGATTCTGTGTATATCATGAATATAATTAGTCACATTCACAACAATAATAGCAAAAATAATGAAAAATAAATTGGCAGAAACAAGAGATTTATTTTTGCTAATGTGAAGCTGCCAGCATTGTTATAATTAACCTCTCTGACTTAACTTCTCTAAACTTCAATTTCCTCACCTATTGAAATACATGTAAAATGTTATCATACTTATGAGGAAGCAGTTGTAAATATAACAGGAGAGTTTACATGTAAAGTTTGTAGAAAAATACCTAGCAACCACCCAACAGTAAAATATCAAGTATGAATATATAGCTCACTTGAATTTACCTCTGAATTCAAGATTTAGTTATTCAAGTCACATGATAGTCATCTCATAGATACATAGAGATATCAGTAAACTATTTTTGCCAACTGCCTGTGGCTTATGCCTATAATCTTAGCAACTAAGGGTTTGAGACTTGAAGGATCTGGGCTCAAAGCCTGACTAGGTGTAAAGGTCCATGAGACTTCAACTCCAATGAAGAATCAAAATGCCAGAATGGAGATGTGGCTTAAACGGTAGACCATCAGCTATGAGCAATAAAGCAGAGTGAGAATGTGAATCTCTGAATTCAAAATAAGATATTCTCACAACAAATTATGAAATTAAACTAAGTAACAAAAAAGTAATATCTTACTAAAAAGCAGCCCCTCAAACTCTGGGTTTTTTGCTTTAATAGTATGAAACATTGTGTATAATATCATGTATATATTATGTATTTGTTAGTTCATAACAATGTGTAAAATGATTATTTGTAAATGAAAATTTTAAGTTGGTTATATAATTTGATAGATATTCATGTTTAAGTGAATATTTCATTAGGCCTTATTTTCCTATTCATTATGAACAACACATTTATTAAATTGAGATCCTATAAGCTATCTATTTTAAAGCTAGTTGAGTTGAATAAAATTCTTATTAATAAAAGTACAGCTACTAAGGATTTGGAAAATTATTAATGGAAACAAAAAGTTCATTCCAATTGAACTGAATTGAAAATTAAAAACTCTGGGTAATAGGTACTCCACTGTATACTGACATCTATATTCTTAAAATTATCAAACAAAACTGAGTAAATATTCTAACTTTGTTTAGAAGCTCTATACATAGTAGTAATATCCAAACCACAATCTTTCATTTTATTCTTACTATTTGTCCCCTGTTATATTTTATTTAATTATTCATCAACTTACATGGATTTCTGGATGTATTTAGGTGCGTGTTTAACATAATTTCTTAGTTGTTCTAGTTTTCCTATTAGCTTTCCTAATTGTGAATAGGCCAAAGCAGGTCTTTCATCAAATGTAAAATCGTCTGCAAAATTTTGATCTTTACTTATCTAAGACAGTAAAATTAACAAGTTAGTTAGAAAATATCCATTTTTATATCATACCTCAAAGACATTTTATTATTTTCCTTAACAAATATGATTAGCTTTTAAGTATTATTGCTATTTCTAGATGTAATCAAAGGTGGTGTCACATTTTCTGTATATATTTCTATGGGTACTTATCAATAGCACTAAAACTAAATGAGCCTTCACATCAAATATTCAGTTTACTATTTTGATACATAGAATTTTAAAGAAGCTCAACTCAAAATAACTAGAAAAATTCTAAAGTAGTTGCTTCAGTTAAATTCTATTATCCACATTATCATAATTATAGAATACAATTGTTTTTTCTAAAAAGTCTATAATGTTCAACTACTAAATCCAAGAAGTTAATATGTATCTATGGAGCTGCCGATCTTTGGTCTGTACTGGTAAACCTAGGTCCTTTTGTTTATCAGGGCTTTTTAAATAGAGCTAAAAAGAAACTAGTGGTGAGGAGAATTAGTATGATTCATAGACCAAAATGACACATCACGATTAATAGTTTAGATCATAAGTTCACTAGAAAAAACATTTGATCATTTTTGTTGTGGATTTATACATTGAAAAAGTTGTGATGCAAAATTAGAAGTATACTTGTTTATTAAGGATTTCCTCTGGAAATTAACATTATTTGGGAATTTCGGCATAATAAAGATGATGCTAATGAATACTAAATGTATATAAAATGAGAAAAGCAATTTGTGGTTGGGTTGTTCATTACACAAAACCAATAAAATTGCTTCTCCTTTATCTAATTGGAGAAGTGATAGTACCATTCACCAAGATAGGAAACATTGAAAAAGGATTAACCTTGGTACTAGTTTTGCCCCATTGAATTTGAGATAGAATAAATATGGAATTCAAAGTTCTATTTTGAGCTAGAAGAGTTTGCTTATAAATCACTAGCACAAAGTTAATAATTCATGAACTAGAAAATTGGATGAAGTTACTCATGTGTAATGTTTGGAGGAAAAAATGGGTAGCTATAAAATGAGATCTTGAGGCATGCCGATATTTACTGGTTTGGTAAAGGAGATAACTTTGGAAAAGATTGATCCAAAAAGTCTAAGCAATAGCCACAAGAGTGTAAATTGCAGAAAATAAAAGAATGGAGTTTTCAAAATGAGAAATTGATCAATAATCACTAGGAATGTGGTCAAAAACAAAGTCTACTGAATTCATTAACAAAACTGTTCAGGAACAATATGGAAATCATTTTATTTTGAAGACAGATTTCAAATATGTATAGGTTGAAATGTACTTTGGAATTAAGAACATATTATACTAAATTAATATAGAAATTAATTCAGCTATACACCTATTATAAGAGCATGATAGCTCACCTCTAATTGTAAGTATCCATAAACAACTAAAATGCTATCTTTTGATACACTTGTAGGCTCTTATTAAGGACAAAATTCCCAGATTATCATTTTCTCTGCTGCCACTATCAACTGAATAAAAATTTTAAATAAAACCTATTGCTTTACTGCCAAAATATTACCTACTATTTCTCTCCACTCACTTATAAATCTGGAGTTTTGTTTATACCCAACTATAATCCAATGTCTCTTTCCCTAATATGAGTAAATTTACATGCAAATTTTTAAAAATTAAATAATAAAAATTGCAGTTACAGATACAGGCTTGAAATGGAGAAGAACATATCATAAACAAGAGAAAAATATAAAATTTAAAGCTAAAGGGGCCAGGCACCTGTGGCTCCTGCCTAGCAACTCGGGATGCTGAGATCTGAGGATCACAGTTTGAAGCCAGCCCAGGGAGGAAAGTCCAAGAGACACTTATCTCCAATAAACTACTCAGAAAAAGCAGGAAGTGGCACATTGGCTCAAGTTTTAGAGTACTAGCCTTGAGCACAGGGAGGCTCAAGAACAGAGCCCAGGCCCGGAGTTCAAACCCCAGGGAAAAAGAAAACTAAAAGGAAGGATACATATGATTTAGACACAATTAATATACAAGGGAGAATCAAAACAAGAGAAGAACCAATTAAATAAGCCAATATCCTACAACAAGATACAGGAAGCTATCAAAAGTCTTCCAACAAAAAAAAAAAAGCCTAGGACCAGATGGATTCACAGCAGAATTCTATAAGACCTTTAAAGAAGAACTAATACCCACACTCCTCAAGCTCTTCAGAGAAACAGAGAAGGAGGGAGCTATCCCAAACTCATTCTATGAAGCCAATATCACACTCATCCCCAAACCAGGCAAAGATCCAACCAAAAAAGAGAATAAAGAGAATTACAGGCCAATTTCCTTGATAAACACAGATGCAAAGATCCTTAACAAGATTCTAGCTAACAGAATCCAGAAACACATAAAAACAAGAGAAGAAAAGTCCATTACAGAATGAAAGAAAATCTTAAGTATAAAATGAATACAAGAGGGAGGGGGGACCAAGATGGTGACAAGACAGTAGAGAAATACCACAGCTCTCTCCAACCAACAAGAGAGTTCAAGTTCTGATGCTTAATTTCCCCAAGAGACTGACAACAACAAAAAAAAAAAAAAAAACAGGAAAAAACAGAGAAAAACAGGAGGCAGGAAAAACAAAAACAAAAAAAGAAAGAAAAGGAAGAATTTCAGAATGGAAAAGCACGAAGATGCATCCCCTAAGCCTTGCTGGTGCAGCAGTGCCAAACCGCAGCCAGCCCAGCCCGGCAGGGCCTGCTGGAGCCCTCAAAGACAAAGGGGGTCATTTGTAGATCACCTGCGCAGAAGATACCTGAGGTACCAGCGCTGGCCCGGCTGATTGCAGAGAACAGAGAAACCTTGGAGCTGGGAGCCTGCACAAAGACCCCTCTCCCACCCTTCCCCCGTGGAGCTGAGTGTCTGCGTCCTGCCAAAGCCACTTGGCCCCATGGCCCCACAGGGGGAATCCCCAAAACTACAGGTGTCTGCCTGCACACCACCAGTGCAGAACACCCTCAAGGTACTGGTGCTGATCCAGAGAGCGCAGAGACAAACCTCAGTGCTCAGAACCTGCACGGAGACTCCCTTTCCCACCCCTCAGCCAGAGGCCAGCACAGCCAGCTCAGCTGACCCAGACAGCAGCAACAGAGGACTAGATGGCAGAAATACTGACACAGAGCTGCAGAGCTGTTGACACAAAGCTGTCACTGCCCAGCCCAGCCCATAAGCACCTCAACCAAATGCAGAGTGCAGCAGCAACCAGCGGCTTACATCGCACAGCAACAACAGCTGGAGAGTTCCCAACTAGCTCCAGGGTGAGTACCCTGTAGGGGACAACATATCCCCTCTCAAGGGAGACCAGAGCTGGCGGGAACCCCCAGATCTTGAACCAGACCCCTGCCCCAACACCTGGACTACAGGGCCCACTAAAACTGGGAACTCTTCGAGAGCTCCACCAGCCTGTGGAGCACAACCAGCCAGCCAGGCAAGATCAAGAGTGCCCCTGGAAGGGAGCTTAAACACCCAAGCTAGGAACAGTGCCTGTGGGTCACAACAACCAACAGTGGAAGAAACCCAAACTCTGTACTCCAGGCTGTGTAACCCAGGCAGATACCCAGCAGCAGAAGTCCCCGGCAGGGGACCAGAAGCAAGGACCAGGCCTGAGGATCAGATGCCTAAGCAACACAAACAACTCCTCCTGATTGAAGTCAGAAGTAGAGCACACACTTCATCAGATAGGGGAAAGAAGAGAAATGCACCCCCTGGGAATTGCGCCCATGACAGCAAAAGTCCTGTGTGTCCAGTGCAGGAAAAGCAGAAGCCCAAACCCCACCAAAACTTTACCTGTACATCCCAGGCTAGGGATTGGACAACTCTGGCCTCCAGCACCTAATAATAGTCAGGATCTCAGGCTGATAAGCTGGCTCAGCGGTAGAATGCTTGCCTTGCATGCATGATGCCCTGGGTCTGACTCCTCAGCACCACATAAGCAGAAAGGGCCAGAAGTGGCAATGTGGCTCAAATGGTAGGACTATATCCTTGAGTTGAAGAGCTGAAGGACAGTGCCAGGCCCAGAGTACAGGCACATGACTGACCAAAAAGAATAAATGAATAAAAAAAATCAGGAGCTCATAGCAGACTCCAGCAACTGGGAGAGTACATCCAGCACACCCAATCTCGCCAAGAGCACCTGTAAGAGTAAACAGGAGCAGTCTAGGCAGCTCAATCCTTCGAAAGGCAGGAACTGACAGTGATCTACAGACAGCCTAGAGCCCTACATGGGTCAGACTAGCAGCTGGAATTGGGCCTTTCCCCCAACAGAACAGAGACCAGGTATAGATTCTTTCAGCCAACCCCAGGGCTAAGATCAAGCTTCATTAATTGATCCAGGAACCAACCCAGAACCAAGTAAAGACAGCCACCTGTTGACCAAAGCAGTCAACCGAGTTTTTCACCCTAAAACGACACAGTACACGTTCTTCTCAGCAGCTCATGGAACTTTCTCCAAAATAGACCATATCATAGTTCATGCAAGGAACTTAAGCAAATACACGGGGATTGACATAATCCCCTGTATCCTGTCCGACCACAGTGGAATCAAGTTAGTTCTCAAAAAAAAGCATACGGCAGCAATTACTCAAATACATGGAAAATTGAACAGCACACTTCTGAGCAACACCTGGGAAACAAGAAATTAAAGAAGAAATAAAAAGTTCCTTCAATACAATGAAAATGAATATACTTCACAAAGAAACCTACGGGACACAGCAACCGCAGTCCTGTGGGGCAAATTTATCACCCTCAGTGCCCACATCAAGAAAATAGAGAAAGACTAAGTAAATAATCTTATGTTGCAATTAAAACTGCTAGAAAAACATGAAAAAATGGAACATAAAGTTACTAAATGGAGCCAGATAACCAAATTAAGAGCTGAAATTAACAAGATAGAGAATAGGAAAACTATAAATAAAATTAATAAAACAAAAAAACTGTTTTTTTGAAAAACTAAATAAAATTGATGGACTTTTGGCAAGACTAATTAAGAAGAGAGGAAACTCAAATCAACAAGATTAGGGATGCCACAGGAAAAATCACAACAAATACCTAAGACATCCAAACAATTATAAAGAACTATTTTCAAAAGTTATACTCACTGAAGAAAAAAAACCTAGCAGAAATGGATGCATTCTTAGAGAAATACAAGTTGCCCAAACTGAACAAAGAAGAATAAATCAATTAAATAAGCCAATATCTTACACTGAGATACAGGAAGCAATCAGAAGTCTTTCAACAAGGAAAAGCCCAGGACCAGATGGATTCACAACTGAATTCTATAAGACCTTTAAAGAAGAACTAATACCCATACACCTCAAGCTCTTCAGAGAAGCAGAGAAGGAGGGACCTATCCCAAACTCATTCTACAATGCCAGTATCACACTCATCCCTAAACCAGGCAAAGACCCAATAATAAAAGAGAACTACAGACCAGTCTCTTTGATGAATACAAATGCAAAGATCCTTAACAAAATTCTAGCTAACAGAATCCTGAAACACATTTAAAAAAATCATACACTATGACCAAGTAGGCTTCATCCCAGAGATGCAGGGATGGTTTAATATACGTAAATACAACACATCATCAGATCTAAGGTCAAGAACCACATGATTATCTCCATTGATGCAGAAAATGCTTTTGATAAGATACAACATTCATTCATGTTAAAAGCTCTGGAGAAAATAGGAACAGAAGGAACATTCCTTAAAACAATAAAAGCCATATATGACAGACCAATAGCCAATATTATACTTAATGGGGAAAAACTACAACTAATTCTCCTAAAATCAGTAACAAGGCAAGGATGCCCACTGTCTCCACTCCTCTTCAACTGGAACTCTTAGCCAGGGCAATAAGTCAAGAAAAAGACATTAGGGGGATCCACATAGGGAAGGAAGAGGTTAAACTATCCCTTTTCACAGATGACATGATACCATACCTCCATCCCAAAAACTCCAGCCCCAAACTCTTAGAACTTATAAACCAGTTCGGCAAAGTAGCAGGATACAAAATCAACCCACAAAAATCAGTCGCCTTCCAGTACACCAACAATTTACAAGCAGAAATGGAAATAAAGGAAACAACCCCATTCACAATAACCCCCCAAAATAAAATATAGAAGAATTAACCTAACCAAAGATGTAAAGAACAATTTAATGAAAACTATAAAACCATAAAGAAAGAAATACAGAGGACAGCAGGAAATGGAAAGACTTCCATGCTCTTGGATAGGCAGACAATATAGTGAAAATGGCCATACTGCCAAAATTAGTATACAAATTCAATGCAATTCCTATTAAATCCGAATGATGTACATTACTAAAATACAGAAAATAGTCCAAAAATTCATATGGAACAACAAAAGATCTAGAATAGCCAAAACAAATCTAGGCAAAAAAAGACAACATGGGAAGGATCTTGATACCGGACTTCAAACTCTACCATAGAGCCATAATAACAAAGACAGCCTGGTACTGGCCCAAAAATAGCCCCAAAGACCAATGGAATAGAATAGAAGATCCAGAAATAAAACCACACACCTACAGTCAGCTGATATTTGACAAAGGAGCCAAAGACATGCAGTCGAAGAAGTACAGCCTCTTCAACTACTTGTGATGGGAAAACTGGGCGGCCACATGCAGAACACTAAAAGTGGACCCAGCCTGTCACCATGCACTAACATCAACTCAAAATGGATTAAAGACCTTAACATCAAACCTGAATCTCTGAAACTACTGCAGGACAGAGTAGAAGAGACACTTGAATTTATAGGCACAGGCAAAAACTTCCTGAACAGAGTCAATGGGACTACCTTAAAATAAAAAGTTTCTGCACAGCTAAAGACATAGCAACCAAACTAGAAAGAAAGCCAGATAGGAAAAAATATTTATAAGCAATGTATCAGACAAGGGGTTAATATCCAGTATATACAGGGAACTCAAACTAATCCCTCCCAAACCCAACAAACCAATTACTAAATGGACAAGGGAACTAAAGAGAGACTTCTCAAAAGAAGAGATAAAAATGGCAAAGAAATACATGAGGAGATGTTCACCATCCCTGGTTGTAAATAAGATGCAAATCAAGACAACCCTGAGATACCACCTTAACCCAGTCAGAATGGCCCACATTCTAAAGTCAACCAACAACAAATGCTAGAGGGGATGCAGAGAAAGAGGAACCCTATTACACTGCAGGTGGGAATGTACACTTATACAACCACTTTGGAAAGCAGTCTGGAGGGCCCTCAGAAAGCTAAATATTGACCACCCCTATGACCCAACCATACCACTCCTAGGCATCTATCCTGAACAACAGGAACCAATATACAAGGACACATGCACCTCCATGTTTATCACAATATCCAGGATATGGAAACAACCCGTATGCCCTACCACAGATGAATGGATCCAAAAATTATGGTATCTATACACAATAGAATATTATGCCACCATTAGAAAGGACAAAATAATGGCATTTGCAGGGAAACGGATGGAACTAGAAGAAATCATGTAGAGTGAAGTAAGCCAAGAGCAAAGAGACAAATGGCACATGCTCTCCTTGATAAGTGGATGTTATATCCAAAACATAAGGTGATACAACAAAGTTAACAAGACTTGAGAAACAAAGGACCTCCACTCATCTTGTTGAATCACTACTAAATAACCCCATGCTGCTGATCACATATATGGTATATATGTGCACACTAGAGGAAAACAAGGAGGAGGTCACAGTACTAGAAGGAATCAGGGAAAAACATACAACAGTGGGACCCATCAGCTGCACTGGACATTGATCAAAATGAACTAAGCAACTCAGTTGCAGCGATGGGAGGGAGGGAACAAGTGGGAAAGAGGTAACAGCTGAAGCTAACTAAGCAAAAAGAAAGGAATATACATATCACTTGATGTGGAAGAAATAATTATATTGTCAAAGCTTATAGATCATGATAGACAATTTGTCCCATGAAAGAATGTTTGTGAATTCAACTAAGCATCACTATTCCACAATACTGTGAAATTTGTGAAATTATGTAATCACTTAATCACAATAAAGAATTTGCAAAAAGAAAAAAAAACAGAACAAGAAAAAGTAATAGCTAAAGGCCTTTCAATCAATAACTTGCTTTTAAGCAATTGAAAGTGAGTGAGATCACTTGAAAGTGCAATACAATTGCCAGGTAGTATTTGGAGAAATTGTATGTAACCAATTATATAATTTTCTTTAGGAATGTTTCACAACTGAATAATAGGGTTAAATTTTCTTATAAAGGAGTAACAAACAGTTGGAAAAATTAGAAGTTAACCAATTTACTATAATCAAGTGTATAATCTTGAGAAAATTTAGCAAAGAGAATATAAAACCTGAAGAAATAAATACATTGTATCTCTTTTGCATATGAGCTTGTGCTGGGACTTGTATTTAGTGTCTCTCACACTAATGGATTGTTTTTTTTAATCAAGGCTGACCCTCTATCACTTGATCTACAAGTCCACTTCCAGCTTTTCCTGATTAATCAGAAATAAGATTTCACCAACTTTTCTGAGTAGACAGACACAAAACCATGTCTATATACCTTAGTGTCCTGAGTAGCTAGGACTCCAAGTATGAGTCACTACTCTCAGCCTGAATGAGATCAGAATAACTGGAGCAGTATTTAAAGTATTTCAATTATTTATCTCATATATAGTGTCATTTCAACCAATGACAGACCACGTGTATAATGATAGTTCCAGTGTCATCATGCCTATTTGTTCCTGCAAGTATACGTATTGATGTTCGCACATTTACTATAATGTATGGAACTGTTATCAACTGTAACTTGAGTGATAAAATTGTACAGTTTAATAAATGATTGCCTAAAGAAGTGATAGTTTGAAAGAAAGAAAGAAGGAAGGAAGGAAGGAAGGAGAAGAAAGGAAGAAAGAAAGGAAGGAAGGAAAAGAAAGGAAGAAAGAAAGGAAGAAAGGAAGAAAGAAAGAAAGAAAGAAAGAAAGAAAGAAAGAAAGAAAGAAAGAAAGGAAGGAAGGAAGGAAGGAAGGAAGGAAGGAAGGAAGGAAGGAAGGAAGGAAGGAAGGAAGGAAGGAAGGAAGGAAGAAAGAAAGAAAGAAAAGAAAGAAAGAAAGAAAGAAAGAAAGAAAGAAAGAAAGAAAGAAAGAAAGAAAGAAAGAAAGAAAGAAAGAAAGAAAGAAAGAGAAAGGAAGAAAGAAAGAAAGATCCAGAATGACTGAAAGTACAAGCCAAAGGAGGAAAATTTCAAAGAACTGAAAGGCAAGATTTGGTATAGACCATGTACACAACAGAAAAATAAGTGTAAAAGGAAGAGAGGTAGACACAATCATGAAGAAAACAGAGTTCAGAAAAAAGTCTCTAGATTTAAAATATAAGAAAGTAGAAGACAAACTGAATTTCTTTGTAATTATAAAGAATAGTGTTTACAAGAGTACAGAAAATTCTTCCCTGAATCCTACTTCTCTGCAAAGACTCTAACCAGTATGGCACATTAAAAACAAAACAAAACACATCTTCCCAGTATCAGCTATACGTGTTCTAAAGTAAAGTGCCTATATGCCATGAAGCTCTTCCACTCTGGAGCCAGATATAAAGTAATAAGACTCACCATTTATTTCTTACTTTTCTATTTATATTCAAAATAAATGAGTTTCATTTCTTTAATAAGCCAGGGCTTTTAAAGTGTGTTTAATTGAAATAAATGAGAAAAAAAGTTCTATAGAATAATTCTATAATCACTAAAGCTAACTTGAAAATTACCTTTTATGTTAGAAGGATATACAAAGCCTTTTCTAAAATAGAATAAGTCAGAAACCAGTAGTTTTCAAACTGGTATTAAAGTACTTGAAACTCACAAATACATGGCAAATATAGAAAAATATATACAATTTGGAATTGTGCTTATGATTTTAAATATAGGAGAAATTTGTTAGTTAATAAATCCTTGTCACTTTTTATGCAAATTAGGAAATATAGCTAATATTTGATATTCAATTTTAAGAGAAAGAATGTGTCAGTTAAGCTAAGAATATACAAAATTTATGTGGGAATATAGCATTTAAATCATTGAGAAATACATTGTTCCATCCACTAATTACTTCTCTTACACAGTAAAAAATTACTTTATATCTGGCAGTTATTAATTAAAAAATAATTTACATATACTGCAAATTAGTTTTGAAATGAATGGAAAAACAATTAATGATCAAGAAACAAATATTTACCTCCTCCATGTGATTGACTTGTTGTTGAAACCACTTTTTAAAAAATAAAGAATAAAAAGTTACTTACAAGTAAAATTAAATGACAAGCTAAACTTTTTCATTGAAATGAATATGTATATACAATTCTCTGTGCTCCATAATTTGTCAAGGATCAGTCCCTTTTCAAGCAACACTTAGGGCTCAGAACAGGGATAATGCGACATACAACTGGATATTTAAAAAATTTATAAAGCAGCAAATGTGCAAATTCTGTCATTGCCTCAAAATGGGAAACTTTGCTTCCTTAATTTGTATTAATCTATTAACTTTTAATAAGATTATTCTACAATACATAGAACATACCTTGAAAAGAGCGCGCAAAATCTGAAAAATAAAGTTTTAATTAGTATATTTAAAAATAATTCTTTGTAATATATTTCAATGTTTAATTTATCTTATAACTTTCAGCCATAAAACTACTCATTGTTAATAAGGGAAACTATGGGACCTATGTTTCTTTGGGCCTGACTTACTTCACTTAATATAATTTTTTCCAAGCCTTTCCAGTATATGTCTGAGTCAAGCAGAAAAGGTCAGATAAGGTGATGTTAGGGAAATGAACCCTAAGATATGTATTCAAATGGTTTTTCTTGCATTCATGCGATTGTTTCTAACACATTTATAAGATTATTTCTTTGTTGTTTTGTATGTCCCTCCCCCACAGTATAACCCCTGCTTTCACTATTTGATGTGGTATAATTTGTGGAGGGGAATGGGAAAAACAAGTCGTTTAAATAGGGATACAGGTGGACCTATTGCAACAATGAGAAGTACAAGTCTTTATGACGAAAACGAACTTTACAACTTTGGTGGGGGGGCGGGAAGGATTGGGTGGGAGGGCAAGGGGAGGATGGGAAGGGATGTGAAGGGGAAACAAAGGAGGAGGCTACAATGCTTTGATAAGAAATGTACTCCTTATCTGGCCCATGTAATTGTAACCCCTCTGTACAGTATTTTCACAATAAAAAAAATTGTAAAAAAAACTACTCATTGCTAAACTATATTATATTTCTATTTATTTGTATTTAAAAACTGTCTTATTTCACCTTACATAAGCAACCTAAAACCTTAGAATAAAAAATAATTTTCTATCTTATATGCATCTCCACTAAGAGGCCCCAAAAGAATTTACAAATATCATGTTCTATTTTTCCAACCATAAATAATAAATAAAATTTAAATACATTTTTCAAAAAGCATTTTATTCTATTTTAAATATTAAGTTTAATAGGAAACAAATTACCTTTACATTTTCAATATAATTTTATTCATGCTAAAGAGATTAACATATCAAGATATTAAATATTATATTACTACTTGACAGTAATTAAGTGTTTTATCACCTTATATTTCCATCAAAAATTAATGAAAGCTGGGCACCAGTGCTCACACATGAAATTCTAGCAACTCCGGAGGCTGAGATCTGAGGATTGACTTTCAAAGCCAGCCTCGGCAGGAAAGTCCATGAGATTATTATCTCCAATAAACCACCAGAAAACTGGAAGTGGCACTGTGGCTCAAGTGGTAGAGTGCTTGCCTTGAGCTGAAGAGTTGAGGGACAGTGCCAGGCCCAGAGTTCAAGCCCCACAACCGACAAGAAAAAAAAAAGAGCAAACAAAAATTAATGAAAATTCTTGTTGTTCCATGTACAGGACTAGAATTTATCATCAATGGTTTGATTTTGGCCATTTTATTAGGTGAGTAGTTGTATCTTACTACTCTTTAATTTTCTTTATAATGTGGTGCATATTTTTAGAAACTGTATACATTATTTGGTGAGGTATCTGTCCAGGATTTTTATTCTTTTTTAATGTTTTACTTTTAACTGACACATGTACATATTTACGGTGTTCATGTTGATAACTTGATACAGTGATACTTGGTAAAATGATGCAATATGTTATATTTAAAGAAATTCGCAAGAAGATTAAAGAGTAGAGGTAGAGACAAGGGAGTAATAAGTAATATAAGTAATAAGGCATATAATAAAATTGCATATGTGCATATATAGAAATATCACAGTAGAACTGTTCATATGTTCAATTTTTAGCTATACTAAAAATTAAAAATAGTGCACAGTAATGGCTATGTGTTTAATCCTGGTTTTTAGTACCAGGCAGAGATAAAAGAATTTTAGATTGTTGTTTAATGCCAGCTTAGTAAATTAGTGAGATTTTATCTCAAAACCCAAGCCAGAAGTGGGGACCAGGCCTATAATGCCATGTAGGCAGGAAGCAAAGACAGGAGGAGCATGGTTTGAGATCTATCAATCCTCAAAAATACATAAAATCTCATCTGAAAAAATACTAAAATAAACAATGATGGTTGTGGCTCAAGTGATGCATTAATTGCCAGATAGTCCCAATTCAAGACTTGAAATCCAAGTTTTGCAACACAAAAATGTACTCATAACCAGACATATGAAATTGTAACTTCTTTGTGCAGACACTAAATAATAGAAAAGTACTGCCCCCCACATAAGGAGCCTGGACTACCATATTCCTACACCTTCCCCCACTGCACTGCAGGTAGCCAAAGTCCTTGGGGACTCAAGTGGCTTACCAAGACTTTGTGGGGCAGAAAACTTACACAATGCTGTAGTTATTAATTTACTATAGCATAAAAGTAATGATTATAATATTGGGACCAAATGTGGACGTTTAAAATAATAAACACATTTTAAAAACATTCGAATTTTACAAGTTGGCAAATACAACCATCAGTACAAAATATATTATCAAAGGAATGTATTGTTCCTGTGCATTCGTGGCTCAGACCAACAATGCTCACTACCTAGAAAGCTGAAATCAAGAGGATCATGGATCAAAAGCTGTCTCATGAGACTCCCTCTCCGAAATAACCAGCAAAAGGGAAGACTGGATTGGGGCTGGGAAGGTGGCTCAGTGGTAGAGCGCTTGCCTTGCAAGCCTGAGGCCCTGGGTTCGATTCCTCAGTGCAATATAAGCAAAAAAGAAAAAAGCTGGAAGTGGCGCTGTGGCTCAAGTGGTAGAGCGCTAGCCTTGAGCTGAAGAGCTGAGGGACAGCGTTCAGGCCCCACAACCGGACCCCCCCCCCCCTAAAAAAAAGGGAACACTGGAGGCATATCTCAAATCATAGACCACCATCCCAACAAGCAAATGGAGAAAGATCAAGGCATAAAGTTCAGGTTAGAAAAGAACACATTGGTTGGTGAATTTAAATAAATTTATTTCTTATTAAAAAGAAAGAACATATTGTGGAAAGCCCTCCCAAACAAAATTAATAAAACATGTAAACATGTATAGCAGCAAAACAACACCCAAGATAAAAACAAAACAAAAACAGAGCTTAATTATGAAGATAAAATGATCAGAAAGAATTGAGAGTGATTGACACTACATAATTAAAGAACAAAGAAGATAAAGATCAGCTAAGGCCAATATAAATTAGTGAATCTTTGTCAGGGATTTTTTTTTTTTTTTTTGTCAGTTGTGGGGCCTGAACTCTGGGCCTGGGCGCTGTCCCTCAGCTCTTCAGCTCAAGGCTAGCACTCACCACTTGAGGCACAGCTCCACTACTGGCTTTTTCTGCTTATGTGGTGCTCAGGAATCGAACCCAGAGCCTCATGCATGCAAGGCAAGCACTCTACCACTGAGCCACCTTCCCATCCCTGTCAGGGATTTTTATAAGTAAATACACACATATGTTTTTGATAAAACAATAATATAAAGGAATGTTAAATCTTATTTGGAAATAATGTATTTTTCTAGCAAAATGTCAAAACTTAGTAATAACATTAGCTTCAACCAGTGCATTAGGGAAACACACAAATTTTTAAAAGGAAATGAGATCATGGTCTGTATTTCAAATCAGAATTAATTACAAGATATTTAATAGTAGATATATACTTTGGAAATAGTACTCTACTGATTTTTATACCCTTTTGTCTACTTTTATTTTAAAGTCAACTGTCATTAATTAAAACATATTTATAATATAAAATCTCTTATTTTCTGTTTTGCTAGTCCTGGGGCTTGAACTCAGGACCTGGGTGCTGTTCCTGAGCTTCTTTTGCTCAGATCTAGGTATATACCACTTTTGAGCCACAGCTTCACTTTTGCCATTGTTGGTAATTTATTGGAGATAAGAGTCTCACAGATTTTCTTGACAAGGTTGGCTTTGAACTGCAATCCTCAAATCTCAGCTCCACTTACAGCTAGAATTACAGGTATGAGCCATCAGCATCCAGATATAAATACATTTTTAAAAACCAAAATAAAGCAATAATTTTTCAGCTGAAAGTACATGTTACCATCAATGCTATGAAAAATTCAAAGATCTAAATGACTATGTGAAGACTAACTTAAAAATTATAGTTTAAATATTTTGTGATTATTTAAATGTTTGAATACAGGCAAATATTATTGATTGACATGACATTAAATTTTCAGTAACAAATACAAGTTTTAATAGTTTGCTCTTAGCATTTTATACAGAATACATACAGAACGCTCTTCTTTACATGATTGTTCTAGTTGAGTTGCAAGTTCTGAACAATATGTCATGAATGATTGCAAATTTCCAACCTTTCAAAAAATAACAAAATAGAAAAGTAAGTTTAATTTCAAAACATGTGAATATTAGTCTGTTGCATATTTCTTGGTTACATTTCTCTAAATTTTCAAAACATTATGGTTTGTTGTGTAGTTCATATCCCTTCAAACATGGGAGGAAATCATGACTGAAATGCTATCTAGTAAATATTCTATATAAGAAAAAAAGTAGACAAAAATACATTTTGAGAGTGGCTTATTAATGATATATACCCAGTTAAATCTCTTTTCTGCTTGTCCCTTTACAGTAAATCAAGCATCTAGCCTTTTTTTCTGAAATTTTGACTGGCCTGATGAATGCACCCACAATATGTATTCAGCATGGCTAGCAGTACAGTTCACTAGTAGAATCTTCAGTCTGTTATGAGAGAGGCTGTGGGCTTGATCCCAGCAATACAACAAAGAAAGAAAAGAAAAAAGGAAAGAGACTGTGATATAGAAAGATTGTGAATAACTTTTAAATGTAAGTTATTTGCCCAAAGCCAAAGACTACTATTTTCACTTAGTGAGCAATTAAAGAAAACCTACAAAATTATTAAGTTATTTCTAATATGGAAGTGATTTGTAAATCAGCGAATTGATCCATGATGAACAAAATGTAGATGCTCATATCAGTTAAAATTCTGATAGTTTGCCATGTAGCTTATGTCCTCTGAATACTTTTTAACATACTCCTAGGAAAAATCTAACCATTGAGAGACTGGGAAAATGAATGGACTGGAGCTACCAAACATAAATATAAAGCAAAGCCATTAGTGTACTTGAAACTTCCCTAAACTCTAATTCAGCTATGAAAATATAGAGTATATGTATATTAATTTGACAAACTTTTCATTTTAACCATATAAAACAAAGAGATAAGATGGAGTGAAAAAAGTTGAAAAATATGGAAAGGAATGATAATAAAAACAGGAAATCATGAAATTTAAGCTAAGAAGTTTAAAGGAAGATTTGGGGCACTAAAATCAGTAGGACCCAAAATAGCAAATTATAATGAGCTCATATATATTCTCTGGAGTCCTAATATCAGACTGAGTAGGAAAGTTGGAGGATTGGGCCAGAGATTCAAATTATGTAACAGTTACTAGATGCAATGATCAAAGGATGTCAACTTGTCAATTAGTGATTGAGGTGAAGTAGAAGATGATTATTTTTAAAAATTCAGTTATTTGAAAAAGTTTACTATATGGATATAATTCAGATGATAAAGGCTTACACATGTAATTCTAGCTTCTCATAATGATGATTATTAGAGAATTGTAGTCTGAAGTCAGAAAAGTTCAGGGGACTTCATCTCCAATTAACCAGCTAACAGGAAGTATGGAGGTGTAGCACAACTAGTATTGCACTTGGTGTAAACAAGAAAGTCAAGCAAGTACAATTCCCTGAGTTAAAGATTGAGGTGGTGGCGGGGGGGAGTAGATTCAAGACACAGGTATGCCTTATTAAAATTTTAGAATAGGGATTGGCCTAGTAGGTGAAATTAATACACTAATATCAAGTTTCCTAGATCATTTACATGGACAAGGGATTATCTATGAAAAAGCCTATGGATTCCAAAAGCAAATATTAACTCTTTCCAATGTCAATCACCGTTTTATATATACTTACAGAGTTAGATAAGTCTTCCTGCTTAGAGTCAGCTTTTTTACTCTTTACATTTTCAAAACCAAATCCATAAGTTTCTTCCAACCTTGAAACCACCTATAAAAATGCAAAACAAATTAATTGCATCAGTAGTTTAAAATTAGCCACGAAATGTAAATATAAAACCAATTGTGCCAGTATTAGCTTTCCTAGTGAGAGGTTGGAATTTTGTATGTGCAAGGCAGAGGTTACCTCCTGACTATCTCACAAGTAAATTCTAGGCAGTAGGGTATTAATTTCCTCTGATAAACATTTTACTTATGTTGTCAAGATTTGTTGGCAGAGGAAGCAAGCATGTTGTCTGGTACTCAAAGGAAGAAGCCTCTTATAACTTCAGTTGGATTTTTCCAGACTTCCATCCACATGCCTTCTATAATAAATCTTGTCATTTTTATGTGTTGAATATTGTGTAACCCGCTAGTAGATCATCAAACATGGAGACCATTGTGGCAACACCTACCAATATCAGACTAGAAAATTTCTTACCACGACGAGGTGTTTGATAATTTCTTTGATCTTATCATCTCCTGCTATTAATCTCTTTGTCTGAATGGATGGAATGGGCAGAGCATACAGCATAATGTTTTCTCCTGTTGGTGGTGATTTTATGGCCATTGGGTCAGCTTTATGATGTACTAATTTTGCACCATGTTTTTCCCTTGCTTTAGGTGACAATGATAAATTGAGTAGTTGTTTCATATAAGGCACTTCTGGAGCACTTGCCAAAGCGTGACTAGGAGTTGAAATGTGTTTTGTCGGCTTCATTTTGTTATCCAGGTAGCTTATAAATTCCACATAAAAATTCCTCCCTGTGGATAAACATTGATTTAGAGAAAATCTTCCACTATTTACATAACAAAAATTTAAAGCATTCTAATTAAATTTATATCTTGTTTTTATTACCGTAACTGTTTACTAGGGATACATTGTTGTTGATGAATACAACTTGTCCTCCAGAGGCACTTAGTTCCTTGCTGGGGAAATGCAGAGAAGAGAATGACTACAGATTTGATATGTCCTTGCATAGCTAATGGGTTTTTAACTTACGCCTTTCTGGTAATTGACTTGTGAATATCTCTCCATCTTCTTTATTACCTTTCATAGGATTAATGAATCCTTCACTTCCCAAAATTCTGTCATTCAACAAGATTTCCCCTGAAATATTTTTCACTAAATGCCACGAAATATTTCACTTAATATTTTCTTTTTCCAAAGTAAATAAAAATATTTGGAGGTTAATATTCCCACTTCTAAATTGTGTAGTATGGTTTAATATGTTACAAGTATTATTGTACTCTACCTTCCTTAAATTTTTATGACCTAGGATTTTTATTCCTACTTTACAGATAGAAAATCTGAGAGTGCAAAGTGGTTGCTCAGTTATTAAGTACCAGAGCAAACACTGAATTCTAGACAAATTGGTTTTCAAAGCCTTCCCTAAGTAGCCTAAAATAGCATGACCACATCAGCAGAAGTATATTCATTATGCATTGTTCAATATGAAGTCTGGTCATTATAGGTACATTTTGGATCAAGTCAATGTCACCTATGTGCAGTCAACCAAATCCAAAGAAGGTAGACTTGAAGCTACCTGGTGAATATGTTTCTATTGACAAAATTGTTCTTTAAGATTTTTTGAATTTATTCATAAGCTATATGAAACTGATGGTATTAGATGTTTGAGTAGTCACCTTTTTTCTCAAAATATATCTTGGTTGATATTTCACAGCAAAAACCCTAGTAAAGATAGATTTTACATTTGCATCATATGTGGTCATATGTACGTAGCTTGTGACCTTTTCTGCTTGTTCTAGACATATACTAGTTATTACAAATAAAAGAAACCATGAGACCTATGTTTCCCTGGGCCTGGCTTACTTCACTTAATATAATCTTTTCCAAGTCTTTCCATTTCCTAACAAATGGGGCAATGTCATTCTTACTGATGGAGACAGAGAATTCCATTATATATACATATATAATGGAATATATAATATATATAATATCACCTTTTCTTGATAGAATTCCATGATATATATAATGGAATATATAATATTATATATATATATATATATATATATGAATATCACCTTTTCTTGATCCATTCACCTACTGAGGGGCATCTGGTTTGGTTCCATATCTTAGCTATGGTAAATAATGATGTGATAAACACAGTTGTGCTGGCAGCTTTAGTATAGCCTTGTTTGTGATCGTTTGGGTAAATGCCCAAAAGAGGGATTGCTGGGTAGGGGAGCTCTAGGTGGAGTCTTTTGAGGAACCTCCATACTGCTTTCCAAAGCGGTTGAACAAGTTCACAATCCCACCAACAATATAGTAGGGCATTAAAGGGACCATTAACCACTGAGTTAGTTCATAAGCCCAACTACGGACATCATTCTTTCTAAGATAGTAATAATGTTTCTTAATTATGAAGGAATATATTAACCAGGTCTTTCACATTTTTATAAAAATTTGTTAAAATACTAACGTGTTCAAAGATATAATAATATCCTCCTAATACAGTTATGAACTTAATTGTGAATAACCTAGCAAATATCCTCTGATATCACTGAAAACTTTTACTTCATCCAAGAACTGTTCAATTGTCTTCTTTGTTTCAAAGGAACATTGTAAAATTAGTTGAAAGCATTAGTTTTAAATCATAGTATAAGAAAAGTTTTTTAAAAAGATAATTTGGTGCTAATATTATTAAAATTTCATCTTAAGGCAGAATAAAATTCTCTTTTGAAAACTTTATTATAATAGTAAATGTATGCATTACAAAACTTAAAGATGGTTATAGTGTTTCACACCTTCAGTTTTAACACTCTTATACCCAGGCAGGAGGATCTCAGATAGTAACTCAATATAAGCTCCTGATATAGTCAGATCCTATCTTCTCAGTCATCCACAGGAAAAAAAACAATTTATGCCTAATTCCCCTCTGAAAATTTATTTTTTCTTATTGTAATTGTGACTAGATGTTTTAGGTTAATAAGAAAATAATGCAGATACTCAGATGAAATTAACAAAACAAAGCATCAGAAAAATGTTGAAGAGATTATATTGTCAAAAAATTTCATTAAATATACCAAGAAACAAGACTTCCATGAGTAGCTCATGGCACAAAATTAGAGACAAGAGTAGACATACAGAAAGCAAAATGAAGAGAGGATCACAGAATATTGACAGGAGAACTGTGACAAATATTATGTAAGGTAGTAGGAGAATGAAGCACTGACAGCTGGGTTTAGTAACAAAGAAGCTGAGCATCTGTGATCTGCAAGACTGGAATAGTTTTATCAACGGTATTAGAGGTGAATGCCTACCTGACATAATTCAGAAGAGAATTGGCAGAGTAAAAGTGGAAACAGTAAGTATGAATATAGAAATACTCCAGATATTTTACTACAAAAGGCAGTAAGTACACAATGTATTGCTGGAGAAAGGATATATGAGCAAGAGGAAAATTTTCCCATATGGAAGCTACTAAGTTTGTCTACTAATGACTTGTTACCTATCTCAAAATATATTCAATTCTAAACCTACCACCTGTGAATGTGACCATGTTGGAATAGGGTCTTGGTAAATGTTATTAAATTAAGGTGAGTTTAGAAAAAATTAGAAGGTCCATACTTCAGTGACATTCTCTTCTTTTTATTTGAGGACTGGGTGTGGCTCAGTGGTATGGCATTTGGCCAGCATCTCCAGCCCAACAAATGAGGACAAGTATTTCCTACATGAAGAATACAAACTATGTATTTCAATATAGGTTGTACAACTAATGTATGCTAATAAAACAATTTTGAAAGTAGAAACATTGGAGAGATTATTCATCAGCCATCTGTCAATGGCTTTCTAATTCAAAGCAAAAACAGACATGAACAGCACATGAAAACAAGCAGTTACTGTAATAAAAAGTCTCTAAACCAAGAACACCAAAGATTGTGAATACCCACCAGAAGCTGAGAGGGAAGTTCCATATTCTCCTTAAGGGACTTTTGGAAGAGCTAATCCTGCCAACACCATGATTTTTGGATTCATGGTCACTGGAACCATGGAAACCATAGATTTATATCTCAAACCACTGAATTTCTCTACTTGGTTATTGCAGACTAATTTACTCATAGGTAAATGGATGGAAATGGAAAGCAAGATATGTACCTGGAACTGATTATGCTGGGATAATATTCCCAAGTAAACAAGAAAAGCTGTTTTAAACATGACAACTTGCTTCAGATAGGTATAAAAGATTCACTCAGCCATTTGTTCATTTTGTTTTGTTTAATAGTAACAGAAAGGAAAAGCAGACATTAGACTATTTTAAAACTGAACTAATACTGTATTCCTTGAGAAAACCCTTTCTCCACTACAAAAGGGCTGAACAAATAGATTCACAAAGTATACTGATACATAAATATGAATATAATAGTTCCATGCAAGGAATTCGTGTGCAAATAAGAAAACCATGAATGATTATACACATTTACTACCTTTACATCGAATACAACCATATTGTATCATCATCAGTTTGTGCAAGTTTTTCATTGACATTATGACAAGTAGTTTGTGGTTTTAAACTTCAGTGTTGTTATTTATTTCCAACCTTTTTATGAGAAACTATAGAAAAGCAGAGAAGTCAACTGTGGTGACTGAGTCAGAAATATAATTTTCTTTATATTCTGCACAGAAAATAGAAAGCTGCTAAGGTGCAGTCAGTATCAGGGAATGCAAAAGCGAGATGCCTCTCTCTTATGAAAGAACCAAATGAACGCGCCCCCACCATTTTCGCTCCTAGTGGTTGTACCTGAAGAGATTGTTGGAAATTTGTAATCTTGGTCATTTGGCTTTTTGGAGCGAGGCGTGCTCTTAGGCGAGGAATTATGTGTCTGGAAACGTTAGAAATTATGAGCCTCCTAGCTTTTCTTGAAAGAAGAAGCCAGGAAACTCTTCAGAAGCCAGTCCGCATAGTCTACAAATTGGCATTTGCGCTGACAGAATAGGGGCCAGCTCGCCTGGCCCCCTGCTCCAGCTGGATGTTTTCTGAACCTACCGGGGCTGCAACGATCTTAGGGCTCGTGCCACCGGTCCCATTCTGAACCCTTTGTGCCCAGGGGCCTCCGTTGCAAAAACTGACTGCAGGGCACGCGCCTCTGATCATTGACGCTCTGACCAGCTATGCCTGCACTACAGAAAACAAAACACAACGAAATCAGCGAATGGGGCGTGCGAAATACAGCAAGCCAAAAATCAGCAGTTATGTCCCTGTGGGAGAAACGAGGAAACCGTGCTTACGACATTGTTGGAGATAAAGAAAACAAACAAATCAATAATTTTTAAAAACTAAAATATTGGGCTATCTCAAAGGAGAGCACTATGCAGATTTGTACCACTGATTGTATCCTTACAACTTGATTTCGCGACGTACTCAAAAATGTCAGGGGTACCAATTCATTAATTAGAATTCTGGGGGCACAAGGAGAAGTTGTTCACATGTGATAGAAAAGTAAACTATCACACATTATGACTTGTCTGTGACATGCATTATCTGCTGAATACACACGAGTAAATAGCTGAATGCATGAAGGATTCCTGTCAAGGAGTTTCTTTACAAAAATCAATCACTTCTGCAAGTAGGATTTCAAAACCACGTAAGTATAAAGTCTTTATTTTTATAGTATTGTAGAGTTTGAAATTATTATTTGCTCTTATATCACTTAAAATTACTTGCAGATAAATATTTCCACCACATTTGGTGAATCACATGTTGTGGAGCTAGGAATTTTGTGTTTAAATTCTGGGTCTGCCACTGAGCAGATACATTATCTTGGGCAATTTACATAGCTATGCTCTGCCTCAGTCTTTGTTTTATAAGATAACTAAGATATTTCTAACTTCACAGAATTCTGAGGATTAAAATGAATTAAATATATACACAATGCCTAGAATAATACATATTATTTACATATTAGCTTTTGAGAACACTAATTCAAATACTTGTTAAAACAAGATTTCCCTTACCTAAGGACTTAGTAATAATTCTCAAAATATTTTGTGCTCTAAAATATTGTTTGAAAATAACAAAAATGTAGTATATTACTTTCTATCAAACAAAGTAATATATTTTTTCCTTTTGCTTAACTAGCAGGAAGTTTGATTTAAAGTTAATTTGTTGTTGTGATATTAGTAGTGGTATACTCTGTATCTTAAAATTATTTCTATTTATATTTGAATCCAAGTTGCAGAAAATTATTATTTTTGAATAACTTCACTTTATAAACTTGGTAAACTTTGTAATTAGGAGAAATAACTTAAAACTTCAGAGATTTTACATAAAGATATTAGTTGTGACTCTTAACTAATCTCCCTTTTAATTTTTGTTTACTTGCTATGTGCATTCTTTTTTTTTAACATTTACTTTTGCCTGTTATATTTAGCTCTGCTGCACAGGAGGAGGGTGGAGTCTTTTGATGGCTTGAAGTAGTCACACCAAGGTTATCTCTGCTGCTCTAACATTGGTGACTTTTGGTAAGCCCCAAAATCCATGCATCTGCAGTCCAAAAACTGCCTTACCAACGTGCATTTGTGACTTCAATCAAATTCATATTTTAAAAGTTCTAATTGCCAGGAGACACTGTGCTTAAAGTTGTGATTTTAGTTAAAATAAAGTCACTACAATGGACTCCCCCCCAAAAAGAGACATTAATTGTAGATTTTCTTTCATTTTAAATATATAATATTTGCTTGAAAGAGTTTCATGGAAATTTTTTTGGACGAACATCTAATGAAGGCAAAAGGTATGAACTTACAGTTTCTGAATTTACAGTTTAAGAAACAAATAACTTACAGTTTAAGAAATTTAATACCAGGAAACAGAAACACTTTGCCAGGGGGTAGGGCTAGAGAGAAAAGGGATAGACAAATGGACAGTGGAAACATGGGTAAATACAGTCAAAATATTCATTGTATATATGTGAAAATGGAATGAAACAACTTAAAAAAATGGGTAGGATTGAGATAGAAGGAGGGGGAGAATAATGGAAGGTGTGACTTTTGATCAAGGTACACTATACTCATAAATTGACAAGCTGAATTGAAACCCTATTGAACAACTAATTAAAGATAATCTAAAGAACAAATGGTAATAAGAAAGCATGATAGAAAGTAAATATATGCATTATAAAATATAAAGAAAAATATTTACACTAAGCAAAAATAGAAAATTTTGCTTATGTAAAGATATTTATTTGCAAAAGGAATTTAGAAATGATAGTTATAACCAGGCATACTAGTGGCTGATGCTTGTAGTTCTAGCTACACAGAAGTCTGAGATATGAGGATTGTGGTTCATAGCCAGCCTGGGAAGGAAACTCCATGAGACTCTTATTTCCAACTAACTCTGGTATAACCAGAGCTGTAGAATGCCAGCTATGGGCACAAAAGTTCAAGAACAGTGCTTATTCCCTTACTTCAAGCCCCAGAACTGACAAAAAGAAAAGAAAAAGAAATATTAGTTATGAACAATGTTATCTATAGATGTTTTTGGGTTTTGTTTATTTTAATAATTATAGAATTTGAACTCAGGGCCTGACCAGAACTCGCACTTGCTTGGATTGTGTCTATAACTTGAGCTATGCAACCAGCCAAGGTTTTTGCTAACTATGTGGAGATAGAATTTTTCTTCCCAGGTTGGCTTTTAATTGAAATCCTTTTAGATCTTAGCTCCTGAGTAGCTAGGATTATACGTGTGAGTCATTTGACCAAAATCTTTTTTGTTTCATCTGTGCTTCTGCTTATATTTTAAAAAGTAGATAATTGCCATTTTTGAACATTTAGAATGTGATATAAATGTTGTAGGGAAACATTGAAATTACATCATATATTTATTTTATAGGTAAAAAGAGAAATAAATTTGTTACTAATTGTTGCTGTAGGCGTGTACTACATACTGATTTGGGGGGTTGTACATATTTTTGTTTCTACTGGAAAAATACTATGAGTGAACTTGTTAAGTATTGCTGCAATTATGCTTAAACTTTGAAAGAGCTCAGTGTTTACCAAAATGTTTGCATAATTTTGCATTGAGTCAAAATTGAGGGTCATTGTTTCTCCATAGTCTTGCCAACAAGTTTTGCACTCTTTAATGGAAAAAGTTACCAATCTAGTAATATGAACTAAGACATGATTTTTTCCTTTGAACTTTCTAATGATAAATGAGATCATATAGAGAGTATATATCTCTCTTCATGGGCTTTGACCAAGTTCTATATCACTAATTACCCATTTTTATCTTTAATCTCTCAATATCTAAATTTAATTGTCACTTAAATTTTATCTATAAAAATCACCTTTACAAGGTTGGACAAATGGGATTGCATAAAGTTGCAGAGCTTCTGCAGGGCAAATGACATAGCTAGCAAGATCAATAGAAAGCCCACGGATTGGGAGAAGATCTTTACTAGCCATACAACGGACAAGGGTCTCATATCTAAAATATACTTGGAACTCAAAAAATTAAACCCCCCAACAACAAATCCTCAAAGAAACAACTGCCCAATAAATAAGTGGGCGAAAGACTTAAAGAGAAACTTCTCTGAAGAAGAAAGAAGGATGGCCAATAGACACATGAAGAAATGTTCAACATCCCTAGCCATAAAAGAAATGCAAATCAAAACAACATTGAGATATCACCTCACTCCAGTGAGAACGGCAAAAATCAAGAACTCTAACAACAACAGATGCTGGAGGGGATGTGGACAGAAAGGAACCTTAATTCATTGTTGGTGGGAATGTAAACTTGTTCAACCACTTTGGAAAGCAGTATGGAGGTTCCTCAAAAGACTCCACATAGAGCTCCCCTATGACCCAGCAATCCCACTTTTGGGCATTTACCCTAATGTTTACAAACAAGACCACACTAAAGCTACCAGCACAACTATGTTTATTGCAGCATTATTTACCATAGCTAAGATATGGAACCAACCCAGATGCCCCTCAGTAGATGAATGGATCAAGAAAATGTGGTATATATACACAATGGAATTCTATGCCTCCATCAGAAAGAATGACATTGCCCCATTTGTTAGGAAATGGAAAAACTTGGAAAAAATTATATTAAGTGAAGTAAGCCAGGCCCAAAGAAACGTAGGTCCCATGGTTTCCCTTATTTGTAATATCTAGTATATGTATGAGTCAAGCGGAAAAGGTCAGATAATGTGATGTCAGGAAAATGAACCCTTAGATGTGTATTTTAATGTTTTTTTCTTTCATGCATGTGTTTCTAACACATTTATAAGATTATCTCTTTGTTGCTTTGTATGTCCCTCCCCCATAGTATAACCCTTGCTTTCACTATATTTGATGTCAGTATAACTTGTGGAGGAGATGGGGAAAAACCAGTTGTTTAAGGATACAGGTGGACCTGTTGCAACAATGAGAAGTACAAGTTGTCATGTCCAAAACGAACTTTACAATGTTGGTGGGGGGGGGGGGCTGGGGGGAGGGAGGAAGGAGAAGGATTGGGATTAGGGGGGGAGGGGGGAGGCTGGGAAGGGATGTGAAGGATAAACAAAGGAGGAGGCTGCAATGCTTGGTAAGAAATGTACACATTATCCTGCCCATGTAACTGTAACTCCTCTGTACAGTATGTTCACAAATAAAATTAAATTAAATTAAAAAAAAAATCACCTTTACATCCTAGATTCAATTTAAAAAATATGTGATTTTCAAATATTTTCTGATACAGTGGGTTGCCTTTTTTCCTTCCTTTAGGAAGACTTCAGCACAATGGTATTTGACTTTTATGTAAACTATTTAACCTTTTATGCCTTTGGTGTTCTGGCATAGAAACCATCACCAAATTTGATAGGAAGATTTATTCTGATGGTTTCTCAGAGTTTTAATTTTTTATTCATTTTGCTGCTATATTTTGGATTGATTTCACAGAGAGCATTTATATAGAGCATTTTATGCAAAGCTATATATTATCGTAGTCTAACTTTTGCATGTAGATATCTAAATGTCTTACCACAATTTCTTGATTTAAAAAAGATCTACTTTTTCCATATAACTGTTTTTGGAAAACGTCTTAGAAATCAATTTGCAATTAATATGTGGGTTTGTTTTTGAATTATCATTTCTAATATAAAGATCTAGACCTCTTTCTCTAATCCAGTACCATATCCAATTGAATTATTAAGTGAGAAAATGTTGTCAGGTTTCTTTATTGCATAAACAACTTGTTGTCATCTTAAATTCACAACTAGTTCCTCTTGTGACCCAGTATCAAGTTCTTTTGTGTAATATTGGGGTTGATCCTTTTCATGGCACAGATTCTACATTCTCAGAAATTAAATTTGCCTGTACTCACCTCTATTTAACATAATCAGACAGAGATAAAAGTATAGCAGTAAGTTTAATTGTATTATATAAGACAATATATGATGCACACAAAAAAAAAAACAGTTTATTCCATGGAAAAAAATAATATTCAGGATTACAAAATCAGAAGTGTTCAGGAAAGGTATCAATGATAAATTGATAAAATAACTGAAATAACTGGAATTCCAACCATATCACATATAAAAACATTGTCCATAGATGGTCTTCAACATGCAAACAAATGTGAAATAAAAGCAATAATTTTCTCCAATTTCTAATTCTTTTTGCATTTAATTTCTTAATATCTAAGAGACATTTGTAGTCTAAAAATGTTTCCATAGTGTTCTTATGTGGAAAGGAATTTGAAGATATGATGGAGATTTGTTAATAAGTACAGCTGCTTCCTAGTGTAAAATCAAAGAATTGAAATCAATTAAACAACTGGTTTTGATAATTAAATAAAACTGTTATTCATTTGTTATCAACCATTATACTCATACCTGATTACTTCACATACTTCTGTACACCTACTTTTAGATAAGCTTATAAAAGACAAAATTGCCTAGTTGTATCAATTTACAACCAAGTAAAGACTAATGTCTTGTCTTCCTCAATAATTCAAACATCTTTCTTGTAGTTGTCACTGTTTAATACATTAATTCAATAACTGACTACACTCTCCTTTAGAGAAGACTAATTTCTACTGTGGTAATCCCTGTTTCTTACTGTCTTTTTAAAAGACCATTTTCATATCACTTTACCTTAATAATTAACCATGGATAGTTGTCATGAAAACAATTTTCTTCCTTAATCTGTGGTTTGAGTAAAGCTTGATGAGAACAACTAATCTCTTTTCCTCTCAGCTGCAGTTCAACTGCTTAAGGGCTGGTGTGCTAGAATTATTCAAAAGGTTTACAGCCAGGAATGATTGGTATGTTTATTGGTACTGGTCACTGGCTAAAGGTTTAATTAGGGCAGAGAGCTGGAGCACCTGCACTGAAAGGCTAGGGTATATTTCTGGCCTAGGTCTCCTCACAACATAGTCTCTCAATTTCAAAGGCAAGAAATCTGAGACAGACTAATTTTTTTTCTAACTCAGAATTGGAAATAGCATACCATCTCTTTCATTATACTCTATTCATTAAAATTTAAGTCAAAAGTTTGTTATATTGCATTTCTTATATGTTCTGGTCCTGGGCTTGAACTCAGGGCCTAGGTGCTGTCCCTGAGTTTCTATTGCTCAAGGCTAGTGCTCTACAACTAGAGCCACAACTCCACTTCTGGCTTTTTCTGACTTTCCTACCAGGCTGGTTTGAACCGTGATCTCAGATCTCAGATTTCAGCCTCCTGAGTAACTAGGGGCAAGCACCAGCCACCAGTGCCTGGCTATATTGTATATTTTTAGGCTACAAATAATAGTGACTTCTTCAAAATGTCGCCCAATTGTACACCTGGCCTCAAGATTTAGTTGCCTAAATTATGGCATCAAGCTTATGCTTGTAGTGTAGAATTACCATCATTATCAGATCCAAATGACACTTGAATATAGCCTCTTGTCTTTTTTTTTTAATTGTGAGAATACCATACAGAGGAGTTACAATTACATGGGCAAGATAATCTTGTTTGTTTTTTGTTGTTGATGGTGGTGGTAGTGGGAACTGAACTCTAGGCCTGGGCGCTGTCCCTCAGTTCTTCAGCTCAAGGCTAGAGCTCTAGAACTTGAGCCATAGCTCCACTTCCGGTTTTTTCTGCTTGTGTGGTGCTGAGGAATTGAACCCAGTGCCTCATGCATGCAAGGCAAGCGCTCCACCACTGAGCCATCTTCCCAGCCGGAATATATCCTCTTAAACACCATTCTTCTCCATATCAAGAAAAAGAGCTAAGTTTGAGACCACACATACACCCAATATTCTGCTAAACTACTACAAGCCTCCCACCCCTCAGAAGTAAAACAGAGGAATTCAAGATGGCACTTATGAATTCTGACATTTTGCTGATTAGGAATTAGTACTGAAAGTAGGAGTCATTCTCCCTGGCTCTTTTGCCATATCCATTTGGGTTACTTGTTTTGTTTGCAAAAGAAATAAACAGTAGATGAAGCTAAGTACTTTTTCCAGGCTGCTTCTTTCCTGTACAATTTCAAATGTCCCGTGAGCCTTCTCATTTTCAGTGTCTCACTCCTTTTGACTTTAAGTTATCATGTAATGCTTTTGCTACCCCACTTCACAAGAGAGAACTATTACTTAGAAATATATATATATACATATATGTGTGTATATATATACTTCTTGGAAATATATATATACACACACATACTGAATTCAATAATTCCTGTTTCCTTTCTATTAGTTGTTCTTACTTTAGCTAATGCTTCAAGACACTTCTAACTCAGTTGCTTTGCCTCAAGTGCCATTCCTTCCCTGGATTCAGTGTCACTTTCTTCACTGAGAGAGGAAAAAACAAACTGGTTAAAGTCCCCATGCTCCCATGATTGTTCATTCTTCTTGGCTTTGAACAGCTTAGCATGTAGACTCTAGGCTTCTACCATGAGCCATTGTCCCAAAAGACTTGGATATGAACAGAGGACTGATTACCCCCAGAGATATGCCACCAAATGGGGACACAGTCAACAGGTCTAAACAACATGAAGAACATGTATGTTGCTTCTAATTAGATCTGGAGAATGCTGTGGCCAGATCTCCAGTCATGTAGTTTCCTCCTAGAGAGACACGGTACTACCTCCAGAGCAGTGTTTGCCCAGAAGGGCGCCTCCTTTGGGACTCCCCTCCTCTAGCAGAAGGTCTGTTTATCTTCAGTAAACTCCTGCCATTTTGCTTTTCCCTCTCTGCGGACTCATTCTTTGAAACCAAGGCGACAAAAATCTGTCCTAGATGTTACTGTTTTTCATGCCAACTGGCCTTAAAGCCTTTCCAATCAATCTCCCAATGGCCCAATAACAGTAGGTGTAAAACTCATTTTGACTTTTTCTTTTCTAGGTCCTTTCTGCGTCTACCTACAAATGCATCTTAGGGTATTAAGTGTTTTTCCTGAATAACAAAAATCTTTTATTTAATATCAATATCTTTTCTAGTTATTAATATATAATTCAATGTCTCAAAGCACCATTCATTTTGATCCATTTGAGCAAAGTCTAAGACTAAGGCATATATTTTCTGGGCAGTGAGGACTAATTGCATAGAGATATATTATGCTGGGGTTTCTCTGGTGAGAACAGACAAAGGATTGTATACATTTGCTACATTTAATCCCTTCCCGGAGACCATACAAGGAACTCTAAGGTCAACTGTCCCAGTGTGTTAAAAGGCAAAACCGCAGAAACCGCAGAAACCGCCAGTGGGGCGTGGTTTGTGCTACAGTTTGTAGAGCAGGAATTGCTTTCTCAGAGTGGACAAGGTAAGAAAACAGTGGCTAAGAAAAGAAAATAGGTTTCAACATAGTGTTTTGTATGTCTTGTTGCAATGGGTCATCCTGTATCCTTATTTCAGCATTTTAATATTTCCCTTCTCCTCCCCAAATTAGAAAAATGTATATATAAGATGCAGGGCACCGGAATCAAATACAGGGGTTATACTATGGGGGAAAGAACATACAAAAGAAACAACAAAAGAAAAACATATAGTACATTATAAGTACATTAAAAAAAAAACAACAGCAAGAAAGGTAAAACCCCTTGTTGAAAATGTACTTTATAACTTCGGCGGGAGGGGGCGAGTTGGGGATGTGGGGAACAAAGAGGTGGTAGGGGAAAAACAAAGAAAGGGGTAAATATGCTCGATAGGAAATGGACTCATTACCCTACTTGTGTAACTAACTATAACCCCTCTGTGTAGTGTCTTTACAACAAAAATATATTTAAAAAGAAAGAAAATCGGGCTGGTATAAAAGAAAGTTTGGCTGGAAATCTTAAAGGAGAATGGAGCACCTTAGCGATTCTATTACCAATGCGTGCATCCTCATGACTATGACTTTGAAAGGTGCTTAAAAACATAAGGTGCAGCTGAGCGCCAGTGGCTCAGGCCTGTAATCTTAGCTACTCAAGGAGGCTGAGACCTGAGGATCACAGTTCAAAGCCAGCCCAGACAGGAAAGTCCATGACACTGTTATCAATGGCTCAAGTGGTAGAGCACTAGTCTTGAACTGAAGAGCTAAGGGATACCGCCCAGGCCCAGAGTTCAAGCTCCATGACCAACAACAACAAAAAAAAAATTTAAGAAAAAGTATATCAATCAGACTTTAAGGACATAAAGAGGATTTTGTCTGTAATGAAATAACGATAATCTAACACAAATCTTTACATTTGAATTTTAAGGTCTAGGGTGCTATACTGTTATTGACTAGCATTGTTGGCTTAACAAGAATTTGTTTCATGAATACACAGCTGATTGCCTGAATGATGCCTATTGAGAAATTCTTTTACAAAAATTATTATTGAAATGGCTAAGTATAAAGTATTTTTATTGTTAAAGTATTGCAAGATCAAGACTTTTTATTAATAATTATAACCACACCTGTAATGATCACATAAAAATACGTGAAGATAAATCTTATTTTCACAGAATATTGTGTGTTACATGGAGTGGAGAAGAATTTAAGGGTTTAAAATTGGGTCTACCACTGACCAGGTGTGCAAGCTTGGGTAAGTTACCTGGCCTTTCCCTGTTGTCCATTTTGAAATACTTAATGGTATTTCTAAACAAACAGAATTGTTGAGAGGATTAAAACTGTGTAAGACACATGCATATTGCATAGAATAATAGGCAGTACATGCATAGGATGTTCTAAGAAAACTAATTCCAAATCTTATTAAAACTAAGGGTCTCTCTCATCTGAGGAATTAGGAAGTATTTCTAAGGTTTAAATGTCCTTCAATATTTATTTTAATTTAGTATGAGAACAACAAAAGTCTTTATAATGCTAGTAACATATTTTTGCTTTGTCAGGTGGGAAGTTTGACCTGAATTAAATAGTAGTGTGATTTTTGTTCCTTAATGTCACTCCTGTTTATAGGTGAATTATATGTAAAAAAAATGGTATTTTAAGTAGACTTGAGTATTAATGAATGAACTTTATCTATTCAAAAGACCGTATGAATAGGAAAATAAATTATAAATTCAGAAAATTTTTGTATGAAGAACAATAGCTACACATATTCTTCAAATTTCTCATAGTCCATACCTGAAAAATAAATTCTTTTTGCTGGTCCTAAGACTTGAATTCGGGGTCTGGGTGCTGTCCTTGAGCTTTTTCGCTGAAGGTTAGTGATCTACCACTTGAGCCACAGCTCCAATTCTGGCTTTTATTTATTTTGGGGGGTAATTTATTGGGAATAAGAGTGTCATGGAGTTTCCTGCCTGGGATGACTTTGAATTGCAACCTTCAGATCTTAACTTCCTGAGTAGCTAAGATTACAGGTGTGGAAAAAAATGTGCATGTATTTGGAGAGTTGGTGGCTCAAAAATAAAAAAAAAAAACTAAGACAAAGGAAGATTAAAAAAAAATCATCAAAAGTAATGTTTGTTAGGAAAAGTATTATGCAGCATTTGGCACAAATCACTTTTTTCTGTATTACCTATCTTCTGCTTATCTAAAAAGATGGAAAAATACCACTTTGTACATTTAATATATGATAAAAATGACATAGAAACTGAATTAGTATTATTTATTTTACAGGTTAAAAATGAGATAAATACAATGAACGAGTGTGATGACTTTTCTCTGTCATCTGAAATAAGCTCGGAATGCTGTGAGGTATCTGATCTGAACTATGATGACATTTTGGTGCTACTCGAGCAACTTAGAATTAAGTATAATGGTAAGATGTTTGCATACATATGATCTTTGACAGTAATACATGAGCAATGTTCAGTACTACACCATAGAACACTGTGGTGTTCACATGAGCAATGTACATTATATTAAAAATGGATAAAATGGCTGCAGATGTAGTCAAAGGCAGCATTTGCTTAGCATGTGCAAGGTCCTATATTTGATCCCCTTTATTGCAAACAAAAAAAAATAATGAACGCATTCAGGCTTTTGGTTGACTCTTGTTTCTCCCTTTGCCTTGAATATTAACACATTATTAGATCAGTTACCATCATCTCTGCATGGACTGCTGTAGTAACCTTATAAATGTTGTGTCTGTTGTGACTTTTCCAAAAACCATGATCTAATCAGCAACTATAATTACATATTTTTTTAATTTTAGACATACTCATGTGCACTCATTTCTTAAATACAAGCTATGATTTTGTATTGCTAATAAAAAGATAATGATCTTATTCCTCTAGCTTTTTGTAAGATACCAGTACATTTTAATAAAGGAAACATCAACATTGAAGGCTCAGACATTGTTGGGGTACTTGAAAATTTCCCACTTCTTCCTCCCACCTTGCTAGCATCTTTGTAGGGGAAAATGGTGACAAGCCTTCTTCAGAAAGAAGAGCAAGCAGGAGACTTTCTTTTCTAGGGCTGCCTAGCTGTCAGGTGGTGTTTTTGTGTGCCTCTTGCCTATCTTCTGCACCCCTGCCCCAGAGTGCCCTGTGGAGTTCAGGGATGGTGCTGTACAGGGGGCAAAGGGCACAACAGCTGGAGGAGACAAAAGATGGAGGCAGGAGTGAAATGGAGTTCAGGGTGAGCCAGCCATTGGGGGAGAGGAGGAGGGAAAAGAAGGAAGAGAGGTCAAAGAAAACCAAAGAACCATGGTATGGCAGCACAATCTAATAGCTAACTCTTGTCTGAGCATGAGTCTCTGTGCACTTCATTTTTCTTCATACTAGCTAGATATTCCTGCTGAGACACTGCCAGCACAGACACTAGGATCTCATCATCATCCCAATAACTCAGCCCAAAGACAGAGGCCATTGAGGAACAGGAACAGAATCCTATTTGCAGTGGCTGAGCGATCAAGCAAAAACAGGCCTGCCAGGTCCTAAGCAACAGCCAGACTCCTCTAGCTTCATTCTGCATCTTTTTGTCCCAGCTATACTGCCTTGTATATGTTTCTGCAACAGGTACTTTTTGTTCAAGGAGCTTTACTGACCTCTAGCTGATGTATAACCAACTCCACATGATGTATAACGTGCCACTTGACAAGCTTTGACTTACCCATTAAACATATCCAATCACTATAAAGAAGACTGTTTAAATCTACCACTCACAAAATGTCTTCATATTCTTTCATCTTCCCCCATTGAGACTGAAAATTGTTTTCCAAAGCATTTACAGTTCTCTATTCCTTTTACCATTATAATGTTCATATAATATTGCCATAATATTGTTCATAGTATATTTTGAGTATTTAAAGAAAAGAATATTTTGAGTATTTTTAATATTAACATTAATGTGTATTATGTAATTAAGATGGTTTTCATTTTCATTGCACTAATGACTTGAGTGTGTTATCATTTTATTTTTCAGTTATATAAGCTGGTAAAATCTTCTGCCAGTTAAAAATTTAGAACATGATTTGTTAGTTTATAAGAGTTATTTGTAAATAGAAAGACTTGGAAAATTATATTAAATGAAGTAAGCCAAGCCCAAAGAAACATAGGTCCCATGGCTTCTCTTATCTGCAATAACTAGTATATGTCTAGGACAAGCAGAAAAGGTCAAAGCTATGTATGTACATATGACCACATAAGATGATACTACATGAAATGAACCCCAAGATAGAGACACAGAGGGTTTTTTATTTATATTGTGTTATTTTTAATGTAGTTATAATGTAAAATCTGATTTTTGTTTCTTTTATATGTTCTTTGCCCATGGTATGTTTTCACTGTATTTGATTCCAGTGCCCTACATCTTGTATATACATTTTTCTAATTTGGGGAGGGGAAGGGAAATTACAAAATGCTGAAATAAGGATACAAGCTGACCCATTATAACAATCAGATGTACAAGACACTATGTTGAAAATGAACTTTACAACTTCGGGGCGGGGGGGGGGGGGGGGGGGGAGGGGGAAGGGAGGGATTGTAGGGGAAAAACACAGGAAGGGGTAACAATGCTAGACAGGAAATGTACTCATTACCTTGCTCATCTAACTGTAATCCCTCTGTACAGTATCTTTACAATAAAAATATATATTAAAAAGTTATTTTTAGAATCTAGATATGATTAATAACAATGTTATTTTTTACGATTTTTTCCCAGTTTGTGGATTGACTATATATCTCCTTAATAAATATCTGTAAAAGTATTATTGTGATTTTCCAGTATAGGATCTTACGTATGGTAGGCAAGCTCTCTATGTTTGTGTTACAACCCCAGTTGCTATGTACTACTATAATTTGAAGATAAAAAGTTTTAAATTTTGACGTCCAATTTATTCACTTGAGCAAATATGAATTCTAAACATACTACAGTAGTGCAGTTACATAATTTCACAACTTCATGACTGTTTACTGTCTCCTCACTTAAAACTAACAGTCTGTATTGAAATTAAGTTTTGATTCATTCTAATATTTTATTGTAAATTTGTTCTTATGGTGATAAACTATATAACAAATTATTTTTTAATTTTGTATCTCCAGGGTACATGGTTTATGTGAAAATTATCTAAAAGTGTAAAAAATCTTAAAAACAATTCAAATGCCTGAAAACTCTCTCAGTTCAAATTTCAACTGTAGGTAGGACTGTCTGTCATCATTCAGATCTACAAGCTCAACCTGTTGTTTAATTATATTTAATGCCTATGTTTCTATTTTTGAACTTCAATTTGGAATACAGTTGAATTTCATATAAACAGCTTGACCTCCCTGTAATTATTTCAGATTTTCCTTTCCATAATATCAGGTAGTTTTCAGTCACACATTTGTTCTTATTGCCTGATAATTGTTAAAGGAGGTCTTTGCAAATCTATAGGGTTCTTTACCTGCACTGCTCTGTCCTCTACCGGGTTCTATCCTGTGATCTTTATCTCAGGGATTCAACTGACTGCCTTGGTTTCAACTAGCTCTCAGCTTTTACCCCACAGCTCAAGTAGACTAGTATAGACTATTTCAGTTCCTTCTCTCCATGTAATGTCATGGAAAGTACTTTAGAGCAAGGAGTTAGGACATGGAACAGTCTACTTTATTGCTTCCTATCAGATATCATGAACTAAAATCTATTTTTTCTGAAAAGTGCTTTAGATATTTGGTACGCTAATTGCTTCAGAAACAAAATTCATACCTATGAGTCCATGGTGGCCAGAAGCAGATACAAAAGATCCTCAGCCCTTCCTCTAGGTTGGCCAGAATGTTCCCTTTCCTCTGCCTATCTGCTTCCTGCTCATCCTTCATTTCTCAGTATAGCCATCTCTTCTCTATGGAAACCCCCAAGTTCAATTTAGATATAATTTACTTAGCTGATTACATAACTCTTTTGTCTTATATAATCTGTTCTAATGAATTGTGGTCATTTTTGTCTTTCATCTGCACTGGACTTAGAACTTGAGCATGCTTTTATCTGTTTTATCTGCAGAACTTAGTATAATGTGTTCTATATTGTATTCTACAGTGGTTAGTGTATAAATATGATAGTACTTTGTATTTGACAAGTTCTATATATTTATGTGTATCTTGTCTTCTCCCTGATATAGATCCTGGTAGGATATCGAAAATCCAAGATACATTTCATTCATATAAAAGATTATTAAAACTTAAATGTAGCCACTATGAAGCACTGAAAGGAAAGACTGAACAAATGAAAAAGAATATTAGTACACTACAAAAGGAGCTGTCAGAAGAAGAGCATGCAAAAGCAGAACAGGAGCAGGAGCTCCGCAATTTGAGGTAAGATACAGGTAAGATGTCTTTGCTTGGACATGAGAAATTAAACAGGACTCAAACATTCACACAGCGAGACCAAAGTGGGTTATTCTTAGGATATGATCACAAAGGCTCAATAGTTGTGTGCATACAATCATATAAAATGATGTTTATCAAAATGCCAAGAAGTGAGAACAAGAGGATTTTTTTATTGTTTTACTTTTTGTGTTTTTGCTCCCTTTGTTGACGTTTTATACTTCTGCACTTTTTTGTATTGGTATGTAATTTGATCTGTTTTGGGGAGGGGAAAGGGAAGTACAGAAATGGTGGGACTAGGTGAACTAATGCAGTAGTGATTGTATTTGGTTGAGATTTCATTGTATTTCTAGCTAATTTATAAACTCATTTGTAGGCAATAAATATAGACAATTCATTTAAACTATGCTTTTATTGAGGCATAAATACGGCTGTATAAAAATAAATTTTACATTTGTCAATATACTGAATAATTTCATAATCACTTTTCCATAATATTTGTAAGAGATAAAAATGAAATTTACAGATTAGCAGACTATTGTTTCACTATAACCTTTCAAGTTTATGTGTCCTTTGGAAGAGGTTGATGAGAGAATTTTTAAATATGAGAACTAAAATAAAATGTTCAAAAGCATAGAAATTTTATTAAGATAACAGATGAACAGTCAGACTATAAATTGCATTTTTTCTACCAAAATGAATTTTAAGATAAGTGCATTTAATTGCAGATTTGCCTTAAAACAAGAAGAAGAAAAGAGAAGAAATATTGATGGGCTTTATGAAAAAATTAAAGTACAGTTAAGAGATAAAGAAGAGCAATATAAAAATGTAGTTAAAAGGAGACAAAAACTTGATATTTCTGTTAGGACACTGGGTATGGAACTGAAAACTGTAAAAAATGACTTGAGTCAGGTAATGAATATTGGGTAAAATTCAAATTTCTCATTTTATTTCACAGATAGTTATGCTTTTGATTCAAAATGTATATTGTCATATGTTGCTTAATAATAAAAATACAATTTGAGAAATGTTTGGTAATTTTATAACTGTGCAAACATTCCTCATGTACATTTATACAAGCTTAAGACATCAACCACATCACAAGCCATGTAACCTATGGTCTAACCATATGGCCAGAGTATATGAAGTTGCTGCTGATTGAAACCCTGATATGTGTAATGTAAATATATTTAGATTTAAAACAAATTATCACTTCTACTTAAAGAAACTAGGAGGATCATAGCTAAACTTATTTATTGTAAATCTTGGCATCTAATAGATGATCATGATATATTTTATGAATGAAGATTGGAATCTAATCACTAGTAGTAATGTAACTTAGGCATATTTATGTTAATACACACTGAGTTTAAAGTACTGTAAAACAAGTTGCACATTTTTAAAGTAATCTTAATGCTTAATACAATATCTGCATTTACAAAGTTTCTGTTTTTAAGCAATTTAAATACCATTTTGCAGTTAAATTTTGATTAACTAATGTGAGTGAAAAGTTCTTGTATTTTAAGAGTTTCATCTTTCAAAGGTTTTGATAATGTTCTTCCCTTAACTAAGACTTTAGATACCCCAAATGATGTGAGACTAAAAACTTAATTAAATGTTTTTTTCCTAGGCTTTACAGGAACGAAATGATATCCGGAGAAAACTTTCTGAAGAACAAAGTGCCAGAATATTACAAGATGAAATTGTGGAAAATAACGTTTCCAAGCAAAAGGAAATGGAGATGTCTAAAGAGAAAATGAGTACTGAGGTATATTCTCTAGTCTTTCTAAATCTGTATGTATACATTCTGCTGAGTGCAGAATATGATAATATGCTAGATCCATAAGACAGCATGTTAGAATTTAAAACCCTATGTGTAATACAGGTAATATTTGAGGAATATGCTGTTCTAGTCCCACTGGATAAGTAATATTCTTAAGTCAACTTCATTTGCCTCCAGAAGCCATGTAGGAAACATATAGAATGACTTCATATAATGAAACAGACCTTACCATTTTCCATAGAAATTGATTTTTTTCATGATCAAATAATCTTTGCTACTATGATACATATTATAATTTGGGGCACTGATTTTATCCATTGATATGCTAATAAGCTGGTTGGCCTATTACTTCCAATGCTAGGTAAGCATAAAATATTAGCCATCAGAGGTGATATTTTGTTTGCCACTTTCTCTTTTAAGAAGTGTCACTATGTGCACCGAATTCTTACACTACAAAGAGCTTTTGAAAACAATGATAGAGTGCATGATATAGATAAATGATAGGTGATAGATAAATAGATGATAGGTAGATAGATAAATAGATAAATAGATAGATACATAGGTAAATGATAGATGCTTCGATAAGTGTTCTGTCCCTGTGCTTTACCTTGGCCAGTGTTTTGTTTAATGGTTTTTTTCAGTCCTTAATATGAAAGACAGGTCCTCATGAATACTTTGCACCTTTTCTGCCACTGAGATGTGACCATTGCCTGTGGTTTATATATTTTTATTTCTTGAAGTTTCACAGAACATGGAGAAAAAAATCATTATTACTTTTTTGAAAATATTGTAAATTTTTTTAGTTATTTTTCAAATTATTTTATATATTAGGCAATTCCTTTTCGTTTTAGACAAATTACAAAAGCATAGCTATTGAGCAAGAATAGTATCGATATCCCAAACCGAGAAATAAGAGGAATACCAAACTTGTACAATTGGGTTTTTTTGTTGCTTTGTTTTGTTTTTTGTCAGTCATGGGGCCTGAATTCTAGGCCTGGATGCTGTCCCTCAGCTCTTCAGCTCAAGGCAAGTGCTCTACCACTTGAACTATAGCACCACTTCTGGCTTTCTAATGGTTTATTAAAGATAAGAGTCTCATGGACTCTCTTGCCTAGGTTGGCTTTGAACCATGATCCTCAGATCAGCCTCTTGAGTAGCTAGGATTACAGGCATGAGCCACCAGCACCCAGTACAATTGGTTTTTTAAAACCTTTTTCCTACAGTGTGGTTGACCATAGAGTTTACCTGTTGCACATACAGAATTCAGGGTCTTATTGTACTCAGAGTCATGTAACTATTTTTTTCACTATCTTGAAGAGGAACTGCAAATCACATGTCTGTCATCCCCTAGGTCCTCCATCATCTATTTCCTAGCCAAGAAAACATTATTATCATTATTTCTAAAATTTCTGTACTCTGCATAATTTATATATTATTTAGTTATTTTTACTGTCTTCCTTACCATAGTGTTTTTTATATTTTTCATTTTTAAATTTTTCATAAATTATTTATGAAATTTTTGAATTTTACTGTTGAGTAAGATTTTAGAGTATGGATATTTACCTATTCATAAGTGGATAGGTCTTAGGTGCTATTTTGAGCATTAATTTGTAAGGTATGTTGCACATACAATTTTATTTCCCTTCAACTGGAGTTCATCCTCTGGGTTAATTAAGCAGATTTTCCTATTTCTACCTTTACTCCTGCTATCCTTATTGCATCTTCACTTTTTATTTAATTGACCTTATTTATTTATAGCTGGTTCATAATTTAGTTTTTCAGAAAGCATTAACTGACTCCTACTCTCCCTCACCTTTTATTATCAGCACTTGTTTTGCATAAAAAGGTATCATTTCCTTTTAGAACACTGTTACATGTATGTGAGTTAATCTTATCCACGTATAATAAATTTACCTAAGGGGTAATTTTATCTAATATTATTCAGATCACCCCTTCCTTGAATAAATTGGAAGTATTTTCATAGCAGCAGTTAGAATATTTCATCATTCATTAGATATTAAAGTTTATTTTTTAAGACACTGACATGGTAAGGCTTTAAAGATATCTTTAATCTTCTGCTAAATGACAATTTCTTACTATGGAAATAAAATATTTTTTCTATCCTTCCTTATATAGATAGAACTGGGATTTGTAGGTGTGTGGCAAATTTTTAGCAACTGAAAGTTCTACATAGAACTTTTCTTGAGTCATTTCATATAACCTTCACCTCTACATTAGGGTGCTGACTAAAGCAGCCCACTACGAACTCTTGTTGTGAATGGTTTGTCTTGGGAGCCTTGACTTCAAGTAGAGTCTAGGATTTTTTTTCTAGTTATAGTACTTTATCATGCACAGTGAGAGCTATATCAGTGTCCTACTTCTTAAACCAGGATGTATCATTTACCTTGTGCTCCAAGGTTTCTGAATACCATTTAGTTCTGATATAAATAAGTTACAAGTTATTAGGAACAGACAAAATACTGTTGGGCAGAAGTGGAGAAAGTTCCATGAAAGTTTAGGAGATGTATTCTGGGTTTTCTGTGGCCCATCTATTTCCTTATTAGTGGTGTAAAGAATGACTCAATGTAACTTGTAGAGAAAAGCCCTTCCATTCTTATGCTACCTGCTGAAAAGTTAAAATATTGTAAGAGTACAATTATTATTATTGTTATTATTATTCCATAATCCACATCTGCTCAGATGTACTGTTTAATTTTATCTCCCAATACTACAGAGAGGTAGTTGATATTATTCCCACTTAATGATGACCAAACTAAGACATAACAGAATTAACTTGCTCAACCTCACTGATGAGCAGGAGTTCAGATCTGACATTCAGGCTACTTTGCACAAACTACCTGTTATACTGATTTATGACATGTTTATTTTTCACTTAAAGCACTGCATTGATTATTAACATATGCAGTATAGTTGTGATCATTTATCTCCTTGAGGTTTGCAAATCATCTTTAATGAGATGGTGCTAAGAACATAAAATACAAATTCTTACTGTATGGGATTGTCACTTTCCCTCACTTCATCAATATTGTCAATATGAATGTCTGGAAAAAACAATTTTAAATGAAAAATAATACGTTGCAGTTCTGTAGCCGAGAGAGAGAGAGAGAGAGAGAGAGAGAGCGAGAGAGCACCATGGTCAACATATTTATTTAAAGTGTTAATTTAGACTATGTGTTAAATTTCTAATGTAATAGCTCAGTTAATCTGTGGCTATATAGCACAAATTTCTCACAATAATATGTGAAATTTCTGTATTTCAATGAAATTTTAGCTCAGAACTGCCTATTTTTTCCAATTATTACTAAAATATTTTTCTTTGTTTCAGTTGCAAGAATTACAAGATCTACACAAAAGCAATGAACAATATGCAGAGATGATGCAAAAACTCACGCAAAAGTATAAATACCTTGAGCATTTACAAATCAAATAAGAATGAGAATCACAACTGTTATGACAACAAATGCATTTATATAAAGGCTATGGAAATTTTCACCCTGAAGTATGAATTTAGGGCTAGGAATATACCTCAGGTGTACAGTTCATACATTATCATAAATTCAATCCAGCACTGCAAAACTAAGAAAGAAAGAATGAAAGAAACAAGAACAACAAATTATATTGGCTCTAAAGTTGTACATCATTCACAAAAGATAGGTAGAATCTGATGCATTTATCAGTTGACAAATTTTTATGAATTCAAGTTGTTTCCCATTTTTATTTATTTTATTAAAAAAATATTTTCTTATCTTTAAGTAGTTGTACAAAGGAGTTGTCACTGAGAAAAGCACTCTGAGTTCAATGTGTCTTGATCAACATCACCTATCTTTCCCAAAACACCCCTTTCCCTCACTTTTCTTAAATTTTGTAGGATATACATTGAAGTTTTGACTGAATTTATGTGATTTTTTTCGAAATTATTTGACATTTTAAAGCTTTCTATGAGGATAATTATATCAAAATATACATTTTAGGCTTGAACTTAAAATTCTCACGTTAAAAAGTACAGTAAAGGAAGGAAAAGAGCAAATTGAACAGATGAAAAAAGTTTCTGCAAATGAAAACTTGGTAAGTCTTTCCATATTAATTTCTGTTATACTGAAAAGGAAGTTTTCTTACTCTAATATTATAGTATTAGTAAATAGAAATATTTTACTTGGTAAAATATTACTGATAAAAGAGTCCTTGTGTTCATGATGACACTAGTTGCTAGATGTATGGCAGCTTCTATCTGTGGAACAATTTACTGAGTTCATGAAGTTAATGACTCAATAAAATAATAAGCCAGACACAGATGGCTATGCCTATAATCTTATGTAGTTCAGAGGCTGAGATCTAAGGGACACAGATCTAACAAAACCAGGTATAAGAAAGGCCATGAGACTCATATCTCCAATTAACTGCCAGAAAAGCCAGAAGTGGAGCTGTGGCTCAAGTGATTAGAGTACAAGCCTGGAACACAAACCCTCAGGGACAGCATCCAGGCCCTGAGTTCAAGCCTGTACCAGAGTGCATGTGAGTGCATGCGTGTGTGCACACGTACACACATATACACATACACACGCATATACACACACATAAAATTAACCATCTAGTTCTGATGATAAATCCCATGTCTACATATGATATTTTAGCCTGTTCTTCTATGGAAGGCAATGTGGGTGTTTTTTTTTTAACCTTTTGGCTATTTTGAACTTGCGCTGCAAGTTGATTTACAACTTTGAATTCCTGTTAATTATAATAATTTAAAAATTATAATAAATTCAAGGATTTTCCTTAGAATTCTGATATTTCTTGTAGTCCAAGTGAACTTTAAGAATTATTTGTAATTCTCTCAGCAAGAATTATTAGTAGGCTATTATGAAGAAATCTTTTGTCAAATAAATTATTTTCTCTTTGGATAAAATAAAATTGACAGTGAAAAAGGAAGAAATAGCATCTTGCTTAAGTAAGATCTTATAGCTTAAGCTAGAATTCTAGGTTCAGAAACTTTTTTTTCCACTTCACCTTTGTTCATTATTATTTTAAGTGCATAGAATTCTAATCTCAGAAAATACCTGTGCATTTTTCAGGATGTCAATATGATGACATAAACAATATTTACCATATATTTACAAAACAAAATTGAATTTCCCTGTCATTCATGCTTCCTTTATAGGAATTAACATCAGAATGCTTCAATGGAAAACCTTAATTCGGAACAATTAATTAATTGTTTCTCCTACCTTGTTTTCTCAAGTCACAATAGTAAGATTTACAATTTTATTACTGAAAGACACAGATCAGGGCCACAGAAAGCCAAAGATTAGGGGTACCAAAACATTTGAAGCGAGTGAACTTCGTTATGAGTCAAGAAGAATTGAAAAATAATTTTCCCTAGATTTCATATAAACTAGTCTCACTTATTACCATGGATGTCATGCAAATAATGAGACAACATGATGACAAGTTTATAATAGTGCCTAAATCTTATTAAACTTACTTAAAATCAATGAGATATTTTCACCAGAAAAATACCTTCTAAAGAAACAAATTCACAGCCAGATGTGAGTGGCTCATGCCTATAATTGTAGCTACTCGTAAGGCTGTAATCTGAAGACCAGAAAGAAATGTTTATAGGACTCCATCTCTAATTGCCTAGCAAACAGCTAGAATGAAAACATGACCCAAGTGATCAAGTGCAAATCATGAGTAAGCCAGCTGAGTGAGATTAAGGCCCTGAGTTCATGTCTTGGTAGTGGCAAAAAATAAAAATAAAAAATAAATGGGAAGAAACAAAGAGGGAGAGATGGGGGAAGGGAGGGGGAAGATACAGACAGAGAGGGAGAGGGAGAAAGAGAAGGAAAGAAAAAAGAGAAAGAGAGGAAGAAAAAAGAAAGAGAAGGAAAGAGAAAGGAAGGAAGGAAGGAAGGAAGGAAGGAAGGAAGGAAGGAAGGAAGGAAGGAAGGAAGGAAGGAAGGAAGGAAGGAAGGAAGGAAGGAAGGAAGGAAGGAAGGAAAAGAGAGAGAAGGGAGAAATAGAAAAGAGGGAGGGAGGGGGAGGAATGAAGAAGAAAGAAAGAAGGAAGGAAGGAAGGAAGGAAGGAAGGAAGGAAGGAAGGAAGGAAGGAAGGAAGGAAGGAAGGAAGGAAGGAAAAGGAAGGAAGGAAGGAAGGAAGGAAGGAAGGAAGGAAGGAAGGAAGGAAATAAGAAAGAGGAGGAAAAGAAAGGAGAGAAGAGGGACGAGGAAGAAGAGGGAAGGGGAAGGGAAAAGAAAAGAGAAAACAGAGGGGCTGGGAAGGTGGCGGCTCAATGGTAGAGGGCTTGCCTGGCATGCCTGAGGCCCTGGGTTCAATGAGAGAGAGAGAGAGAAAGAGAGAGAGAGAGAGAGAGAGAGAGAGAGAGAGAGAACAGAAATACCAACATGACATAGGAAGATTCGCTATGAAGTCTATTGTGGGAATAAAATTTTATTAAGACAGATTTTGGCCAACATCAATTTGAGCAGAATCCCCTAACTTCTCCAGAAGTTTTGTATATCATGGGTCCTTGCACCAGCTGAGTTTGTATATTGGTTATACACAACTTTTTGTTGTAGAGTCTAAGTTAGGACTCTAACATGCTCTAGTTGATTGAATTCTCCAAACATTATGATTTAGTGTTCAGAAAAATCTTCCTTAAGCTCAGTCTGTATAACAAAAGAAAAAAAACCTACATGATAGTAAAGAAAAACAATTGATAAATTAATTATATTGAATTCTATTAAATTACATTGGAATAAAGGGCAAAAATGTTGGACAAATCCCAATGAGGAAATGTCCTGCTCCCCAAATGAGAAAATCACCACAATCAAAGTAACATTAACCAGAATCAACATCAAATTCATGAAATTATCTGTCTATAGAACTGATATGCACCAAATGATAGACTGTGAGAAGAAAAGTAGAAGGAAGAAAGACAGTCTAGACTACCTAAAAAAAAACAGGGGTAGGGGCTGGGAAGGTGGCTCAGTGGTAGAGCTCCTGCCTTGCATGCATGAGGCCCTGGGTACGATTCCTCAGCACCACATAAGCAAAAAGAAAAAAGCCGGAGTTGGCACTGTGGCTCAAGTGGTAGAACACTAGCCTTGAGCTGAAGAGCTGAGGGACAGCACCCAGGCCCAGAGTTCAGGACCCATGACCAACCCTCCCCCCTCCCCCCCCCCAAAAAAAAGCCAGGACTAAAATTGTGGATTAGGCAAACAGAATTAAAATTTAAAGGAGAAAGAATTTGTAAAGAGCATGAGATTAAACACAGCGGCTTTTAACATTAAAAACAAAATGTGACTGGAGAGCAGAGGGAAGGCATGGTTGTTATTAGCACTTGCTACTGAGAAGTAAAGCACAATATGGAAGTTATAAAGCCCTGATGATCCTCCAATTTTTATTGGAAGTATAGAATTTAATCTCAGGTTTTATAAAAAAAAGAAAGAAAGAAAGAAAAACTTTCACTCTTGAAAAGGTTCATTTGTAAGGAGACCATGCATTAAAAACATTAAAGTCAAACTGGGACATGACAACTGTAGGCAGTTGCTGGCTTTCTACCTACCTCCCCAGCTCCTCCCTCCCCCGCCCCCTGAAGTTGTAAAGTTCATTTTCAACATAGTGTCTTCTACATCTCATTGTTACAATGTATCCTTATTTCAGCATTTTGTTATTTCCCCTCCCCTCCCCAGATTAGAAAAATGTATATACAAGATGTAAGGCACCGGAATCAAATACAGTGACAACAGGGGTTGTTTGTTGGTCACGGAGCTTGAACTCAGGGCCTGCACACTGTCCCTGAACTTTTTTGCTCAAGGTTAGTGCTGTTCCACTTTGAGCCACAGCACCACTTCCATTTTTCTGGTAGTTAATTGGAGACAGGAGTCTCACAGACTTTCCTTCCCAGGCTGGCTTTGAACTATGATCCTTAAATCTCTGCCATCTGAGTAACTAAATTACTGGTGTGAGCCACCAGTGCCCAACGTAAAAATTCTTTTTACCGAAGTATAGTTTTCTATTCACACAGAATAGTGGTCTTGTAGAAAAAATGGAAATTGAATCTTTAAAATATGGACATTTGCATCAAGAAAATGAATTTCTTCGGCGTGAGTTGCTTTCTATGACCAGTGTCCAAAAGAAATGTAAAACACTTCAGAAGGATAAAAAGAAGTTAGAAGAAGAAATTGTAAACCTCAAAAGTCATATGGAAAAGAATATGGTAGATCTGGATCAAATAGAAAAGTACAAGCAGACGATTAAAGATGAAACTAAACAGGAATTAGAAGAAAAACTGATGCAAGTCAATCTGTTTTTACAGGTTAATTTATAATATATTTGATATTTTTAGTCCAAATTATGTTTTAGGTTTGTATGTACTTCGTCTATTTCCCTATGCAATTTGTTTTGCAGATGTCTGAAAATAATATAACATTCATCTTTCCACGTAAAAATTTCAGTTTCCACAATTATAATTATATTGATCTTGCATAATATTTTTCATAGAGAATCATTTGGCATAAAATAAACTATTTGGAGGAAAAGAAAAATGGTGATGTTGAAGCAATACAATATTTTGAACACTGTTCTTCCAAGGCATTGCTCAATTTTCCATTGATTTTATAGTTTTTTTCTTTACCAGATGACATCAATAGTAACATTAGAATGACTCAGATCTGGGGGTGTAGCTCAGTGGTAGAGCATATTCTTAAAAAATATGAGTCCTTGAGTTTATTTCTAAGCATAGCTAAAGAAAAGTGATTTAAATATTTTGTAATTCAGGTTTAATGCAGTTAATATTAAGTACTTAACCATTGCATCTATTTTCAAATATTTGAAATCATTCTCTAAACAATCATTCAAAATAAAAAGAGAAAATCACAAGAATTGTTTGGGCTATAATTGTTCTTAAACTGTATCTTTTTACTTTGTTGCAGAAACAAGCAGCATGTCAGGAAAAGATAGAACAGTTAAGAGATGCCTCTTCAAGAAATCATACTGAGGTCAGAATTAATGAACTGGAAACTGAACTCTCCAAATTGAGATGTCAAGTAAATGCTAGTAAAACAGAGAGTGCACACTACAAGCAACTCTATCTAAAAGAAATCAAAATTAGAAAATCGTTGTCAAATCAACTAAGCAAGTAAGTCAGATTCAAATCATACAACATAACTAAACTCAACAATTTGTCTCTAGAACAATATTTTTGTATGCTTTTTATTGCAAAAATATTGTACAGAGGGGTTACAGTCACATGAGCAAGGTAATGAGTACATTTCCTATCTAGCATTGTTGCCGCCTCCTTTGTTTTTCCCCTGCCATCCCTTCCCTCCCACCTCCACAACTGCTACCCTCCCTCCCACCGATGCTGTAAAGTTCATTTTCAACATAGTGTCTTGTATATCTCATTGTTACAATGGGTCAACCTGTATCCCTATTTAAGAATTTTGGTTTTTTCCTTCCCCTCCCCAAATTAGAGAAGTGTATATACAAGATGCAGGGCACCGGAATCAAGACCGGAATCAAGAACAGTGAAAACAGGGGTTATACCATGAGGGAAGAACATACAAAGAAACAAAAAAAAAATCACATAGTACATTATAAATATGTTAGAAAAAATAGCAAGAAGGAAAAAAATATCTTTGTCCCTATCTTGGGGTTCATTTCACTTAACATCATCTTATATGGTCATATGTACATAGCTTTTGACCTTTTGTGCTTGTCCTAGACATGTACTAGTTATTGCAGATAAGGGAAACCATGGTACCTATGTTTCTTTGGGCCTGGCTTACCTCACTTAATATAATTTTTTCCAAGTCTTTCCATTTACTAACAAATGGGTCAATGTCATTCTTTCTGATGGAGGCATAGAATTCCATTGTGTATGTATACCACATTTTCTTGATCCATTCATCTACTGAGGGGCATCTGGGTTGGTTCCATACCTTAACTACAGTAAATAAGGCTGCAATAAACATAATTGTGCTGGTAGCCTTAGTATGGCCTTGTTTGTGATCATTTGGGTAAATGCCCAAAAGTGGGATTGCTGAGTCATAGAGGGGCTCTATGTGGAGTCTTTTGAGGAACTTCCATACTGTAAAGGAATATTTCCAATGAAATAGTGTCAGGAGATTAATGATATCTAACAGTGAACAGGAAATATAGTTTTGTAAAATAATGTTAATAAATGAACATGCCTTTAATGCTTTATCCAAAATATTTTGTATTTTCCCCGTTTTTAGTTTCTATATAGCTTTTATTTCTCCCTTTTCAGTGTTCACATATATTTAGGATGGTCTATTACCATGTTGCCTAAGTGTATTTTTTTATTTTGGGTGGTTGTTTTGTTATTGAATAGGTGATGAGCTGGGGGTTACAGTTACATAGGTAAGGCAATAAGTACATTTGTTTTTAATCATTGTTACCTCATCCCTCTTTATCTCCCATTTATCCCCCCTACTCCCCACCCCCAAGTTGTGATGTTCATATCCCATATAGTGTCAAGTTAGTATCAATGTTGCTGTGGTTCATCTGTTGTTCTGCTGTTTCTGTGATTCCCTTTCCTTTCCACATACTGCATTGTCTATTATGCAAAACATGAAGTACATAAAAATGAAAGAAATAGGTACCTCACATTTTGCCTAAGTGTTTTGAAGCTTTATTTTTAAAAAGACTATTATAGCCAGGTGCTAGTGGCTCACACACGTAATCTTAGCTACTCAGGAGGCTGAGATCTGATCGCCGTTCAAAGCCAGTCTGGTTAGGAAATCCAAGAGACTCTTATCTCCACTTAACCACCAGAAAACCAGAAGTGGCACTGTGGCTCACATGGTAGAGCGCTGGCCTGGAGCTGAAGAGCTGAGGGACAGCACCCAGGCTCAGAGTTCAATCCCCATGACTGACAAAAAAAAAAAAACTAGTAAGAATTCTCTAAAATAGAAATTTTAACAAGTTCAGCTATCTTTTGGAAGATTGTAACTTAAATCCAAAAGTCAAATACTATCATTCTTTCTTTGGATATTCTGTCATTTGGTAAATTAGCTTTCTTTCATTATTGTCTTTGCTATTACCACCAGAGAGTGCCTAAGAACAAATGATTGTATTATAGTCTGCATAAAGGATAGCTTGTGACAAAAGAAATGATTAACCTAGCTATGCAAAAATGGTAAGAAATAATTTCTCAGTAAGTGTGAAGATATTGAAGACAGAAATGGTACCAGGTGTGGTAACTAATGTAGTGAGCTAATCACCCAAGGAGATGCTCTTGTTGATTTTGGTCAATTCCACAACCTCTTCCTCACTGGATGTTGTTAGTCTGAATTATTCCTCAGTGCTAAAAAGTTTAACAGCTCCTACACCATTTATTGGTAGGTGCAGATATTTTTTAATTTGCTCCTTAACAGGCTTATCAAAATATTTCTTGTTTAGTCTTGTTTTTAAATTGTATATAACCTAAAGGAGCACAATGTGAGGTTTCAATGCACTTATCCATAGGAAATGATTATTATAGTTAAGCAAATAGTTACCCTTTAAATATAAGTATTTCTAATTGCAGCTAACATATTATTTAAGACATTGCTTAATGGAAAGTTTAGTTTATTGTTCTAGCATTTTTGTATGTAAGTCATTTAAGATTCATACAGGAGCAATGACCAGTTATTTTCCTTTTTCAATGTTCACAGAACTAATGACAAGCTTGCAGAGGCTAAGACCAAACTACTTCTGGAGAAACAGTATTACAAATTTTCCCAACCTAGCAGCAAGCATACAGGACTTGTTCTAGAGTCCACTTTTGTTGGAAGTGCTAATAATACATTTTAATCCCAAGAAGTTTTTCCCAACATTTCCAACAGAAAACTTAACAGTTCCAAACCTCAAATCCACAGCCTCCAGTGGAGATCATGCAGAACTACAAGACCTGCCTTAGTTTCTGTTTCTCTAGGGTTTCAGATTTCTGACATCCTTCTTGGTGACTTACTGAATCAGCTAGATGACTTAAACATACTAAAGGTTATAATAATCTGTTTTAATAAAGAAGGAAAACAAAATACAATTATTAAAACTTTGCACTGCTTTCCTTTCAATTCAGCAACTGTAACTTAAATAATACATACATAACTTCTTTAAAAGCTCTGAGCATGAGTGCTTATAACTGAAGAACCAGTTTAAGACACTTTGGAATAACTTCTAAATGAATTTGGTTTAATTGTTTTCTATAGAACTTTGAACTTCTCCTGCACAATCCTATTTTTTACCATCATAAACAAACGATTAACATCCAAACATGCAACCTCAAATGGATGCTTGAAAATTAAAAAAATCTGAAATTGATATTTTTAATAAACTTGTAACAATAAAAGTATTTCTATTTTAAAGATTAAAAGTCATGATTTTCTGAAGTAAAAATACATAATTCAGTGCTAATTTACTTACATAATCTTTATTGCATGCTTTGTAAAGCATGTTTACTGCTGAACATAGTTTATTGCTATCCTAATCATTATTTGTTGAATTAGTTAGATAGTATACTTACATTAATTCTTATTATAATATGCATATTAGTACATGTGAATTATAAAAATTATGGGATTTAGTTTGGTATTTCTTTTCATAGATATGCTACCCAAATACTCTTCTCACTCCTCCAAATACTTCCTTAATTTGCTCCTGTCCCCTCCCCTTGCAATTCCCATATGTAGTGACCACTGCTCCATTCTTCCTTTGTAAAAGTTAGTTTAACTGAGTTCTGACTCATTTCAACATTATGTTCTCCACTTGAACCTATATAGCTACAAATTCCAGGATTTTACTTTTTATGGCTGTATCATGTGTGACTGGGCCATATTTTATTTATCAACTTATCCCTTGAAAGACATCTTAATTAATTTCATATTTTGGTTAATTATTTAAATTTGAAGTATATATAGATATACGCATACACATACATATGATATAAAGTTTTCATCTGCTTTTCATATGCTATAGTGGAATTAATGAGTCATGGCAGTTCTAATTATATTATTCTGATTACTCTTCATACAACTTTACATAGTGATGGCCAATAGTTTTTGAAATAGTTAAATTAATAAAGAAAATCTTTCATTTTCAAAATGAACTTCACTTATGGTTTTCTCTTTCCTTTTTTTTTAATTTTTTTTTTGTTTTTGTTTTTTTTTTTTTTTGCCAGTCATGGTGCCTACTGCACTTGAGTCACAGCACCACTTCCAGCTTTTTCTGCTCATGTGGTACTGAGGAATTGAACCCAGGGCCTCATGCATGCAAGGCAAGCACTCTACCACTGAGCCACCTTCCCAGCCCCGGTTTTCTCTTTCCTTTGAGTGATAAATAACCAAACACCAAAAACCGTAATCAATTCTAATCTTCCTATCCAAAATGTTGTATAAAATTATACTCCATCCTTATATTTCCTGAAGATTTAATAAGAAGCTTCAAACACAATCATGCAAGAATTCATATGTGGAGATTTTTAAATGGTCCCAACAATGACAAGTCATATCCATCTTAGAATTAGTAAGAATACTTGTTCAACAATGTTTTACAAACTTTCGTATTTTTCCCATGTCAGAAGATACCAAATAATTGACAAATATTTAAAACTATACAAAATATTTTAACATAAATATCACTTTGTTTCATTACACATCATTTTTAAGAAAATATCCACTTCACTCTATGCATATTTATTGCTTTATAAATTTTCAAATATTATTTAAGTAATTGTAATTTGGATTGAACATATGACTTTATAAATACAATGCATCATTTTTTGCTTAGATGGGATTGTGTGATCTTTTCTTTCTCGTTAGTGGTACTAAGGGTTTAATTCAAGGCCTTGCTTGAATGATGTCTTTGTTCTTTGTCTTTTAGTTTCTTTTTTTCTTCAGGTATTTACTTGTGCTGACTTTGTCACATTTGGCTTTATATGGTTATCTTCCTGTGTACATTTCCCAAGTAGCTGGAATTACAAGCAAACACGCATCACTATGTCAGCATAATACAGAAAAAAGTAAATAAGCCTGTATTATTAAATGAGGCTTCAACCTTATTTTCTGCCTTGTCTTTAGGTTCCAACAAAATTATTTTTAATTATTTTTAAAGCTGTTTTAGATGAACTGCAATCAAATAACTAAAAAAGCATCAAACTAAATGATTGTTTAATACACACAATCTTAAGACCCTACCTAGCTGAGCTTTGCATCATTTTATTAGCTTAGTTTTGGGATCAGTCATTGGTTGGAAGTTTCAATTAAATAATTTTTTTTTTTTGTCAGTCATGGGGCTTGAACTCTGGGCCTGGGCGCTGTCCCTCAGCTCTTCAGCTGAAGGCAAGTGCTCTACCACTTGAGCTACAGCGCCACTTCCGGTTTTCTGGTGGTTTATTGGAGATAGGAGTCTCACGGTCTTTCCTACCCTGGCTGGCTTTGAACCGCGATCCTCAGATCTCAGCCTCCTGAGTAGCTAGGATTACAGGCGTGAGCCACCAGCGCCCGGCTTCAATTAAATAATTTTAAGTGCTCCAAGGAAACAGTAAAGCTCCCTTTGTTTTGCAAACTATTTTCAACAATCAAACATTTTCTTGGTGGCAATGCCTGCAGCATTTTCAGATTCTACTTCATTTTATATGGAGTTTGTTTATAAAGACTGTTTTTCTGCTGGGCCTCGGTGGCTCACACCTGTAATCCTAGTTACTCAGGAGGCTGAGATCTAAGGATTGCGGTTCAAAGACAACCAGGGCAGAAAGTCCGTGAAATTCTTGTCTCCAATAAACCACCAGAAAACCAGACGTGGTGCTGTAGCTCAAGTGGTAGAGAGCTAGCCTTGAGCTGAAGAGATGAGGGAAAGCACTCAAGCTGAGGGTTCAAACCCCATGACTGACAAAAAAAAAGACTTTTTCTGCAGGCACCTGTCCTGATGAAATTGAATAAAGATGTGCTAAAAAAGTAAAATTTGACAGGCTAGGCTCTACACATCCACACCAATCACTTTTGACTGTAGTGTGTCACTTCTGTTAGAGAAGCATGCACATGAGCTGAAGCACATTGTGACCCTCTTATTTGTTAGTTACTAAAGCCAAAAACAGTTCAAATCAGTGATTTTCATTTACATGTGTAACCTAAAAATATTTAACTTCTCTATATATATTTTAACCATACATTAATGTAAAACAACTTAACATGATACAGATATACAATTCAACAAAATCTTAACATTCATAAACATTCAAATTTCATGAGATGCTTCAAAGTTCTTCAGCAGCAGGTAGAAAAGAATTATATGCTATATTTTGAATATGTCACAGTTAACATGAGTTAGTAAAAAAATACTAAGAACTTTCTCTTTGTTAAGAATGTGTAACACTTCCATACAACGTAGATTTAACTATAATTTACCCATACTTTGACACCAATTATCATGTTCTAGTGCCAAAGCCTCAGGTTTTCCTATAATTATTTACTCAACAATTATGTGTTAGGGTGCAATGACAAGGACTAGAATGACAGAATGAAGATGATAGTCAATTCCTCAACAATTATATCCTATAACCCCCAATATGATTAAAGGCAACATCCACACAGAGACACACATTCTGATAAGCCAAAGAAGGGGCACTAAGTGAACACAAAAATAGGGACATTCATGCCAGTGTAAGGTTGTTGTTTTTTTGTTATTGTATTTTTAGCTTCTGTGCTGGAGGCGATATGCATGTTAACTGAGGAATAAGATAAAAGTACACCACAGAACAGGAAAGCAGTGCATACCAACATCTAACAAGTCAGCTAAGCTAGGGAAAATGGACAGAGACATGATATAAAATTAAATGACTTGAAAGTAATCAGCTTGATTTTGTACATTTACTCCATGTTAAGGTCTTTTTAAATTTTTCTGTGGAAATGGGATATATTAAATGGGATACATTAAAGAAAAATTTAAAATAACATTTGGCAAGGATCCATTTTGAATGGTACTTGCTTACCTACATATTGTTAAAAGACATGAGATTTTGTCATCATCTTAGCAGAGACAATGATGATGCCTTATATTCTATGAGTAGTTTAGAGTACAAGTGGACAGTTGCATAGAATTATGAGTGAATTAAAAAGTGCATCAAACTCGGCTAAAACTCAACAGAGAAACCACAGATCTAAACAACTGCATAGATCAACTAGATTTAACAGACATCTACTGAATATTTCACCCAGCAGCATCAGAATACACTTTTTACTCAGCAGCACATGGAACATTTTCCAAAATAGACTACATTTTAGGTCACAAAGCAAACTTGTCCAAATTCAGAAACATTGAAGTTATACCTTTCATTCTCTCAGACCACAAGGGAATAAAATTAGAACTCAACACCAAAAGCCACCAAAGAGAGTTCTGCAACACATGGAGGCTGAACAACACACTGCTGAAACACGAGTGGGTGATGGAAGAGATTAGAAATGAAATTCAAAGGGTCATGATATTCAACAAAAATGATATTCAACACAAATTACCAGCTCCTCTGGGGCATAGAAAAAGCAGTACTTAGAGGCAAGTTTATGGTGCTGAGTTCCTACATCAACAAATTGGAGAGATCTGAAACCAACAATTTAATGACACATCTAAACCTCCTTGAAAAAGAGCAGCAAGATAAACCCCAATCGAATAGATGGAAAGAAATAATTAAAATTAAATCAAAATTAAATGAATGAGAATCCAAAAATAACATAGAAAGAATCAACAAAACAAGTTGCTTCTTTGAAAAAATTAACAAAATTGACAGACTATTAGCAAATCTTATCAGAAAAAGAAGAGAACACACCCAAATAAATAAACTCAGGGATAAGAATGGAAACATCACCACAGAAACAACCAAAATTCAGAACATTTTAAGGGAATACTTCTCAAACCTTTACACTAATAAGTTTGAGGACTTGGCAGAAATGGACCTTTTCCTAGCAAATATTGACATACCGAAACTAAACCAAGATGAGTTAAACTAGCTTAACAGGCCCATATCAAGAATTGAAATAGAAACAGCAATAAGAGACCTCCCATCTATGAAAAGCCCAGGACCAGATGGTTTTACAGCAGAATTCTACAAGGCCTTCAAAGCAAAGCTCACACCAATATTCCTCCAACTCTTCAATGAAACTTAAAGAGAAAGTTCACTACCAAACTCATTCTATGAAGCCATCATAACCCTCATCCCAAAACCAGGCAGGGACTCATCAAAAAAAGAGAACTATAGACCCATTTCTTTGATGAACATCGATGCAAAACTTCTCAACAAAATTTTGGCCAATTGACTTCAATAATTCATCCAAAAAATCATACACCACGATCAAACAGGATTCATTTCAGGGATACAAAGCTGGTTCAATATATGAAAATCAATTAATATAATTCAATCACATCAACAAGAGCAAGGATAAAAACCACATGGTTATCTCAATAGATGTAGAAAAGCATTTGACAAGATCCAACATCCCTTTAGGATGAAAGTTCTGGAAAAATTAGGAATCCATGGAACATTCTTCAATACAATAAAGGATGTATATGACAAACCTACAGTCAGCATTATACTCAATTGTGAAAAACTAAAGCCATTTCCTCTTAACTCAGGAACGAGACAAGGATGTCCACTCTCTCCACTTCTCTTCAATTTAGTATTAGAATGCCTAGCTACAGCAATAAGACAAGATGCAAACATAAAAGGGATCCAAATAGGGAAAGATGAAGTAAAACACTCCCTCTTTGTAGATGACATGATCTTGTATTTAAAGAATCCCACGAACTCTGCTCTCAAATTACTCAAGCTGATTCAAAACTTTGGCAAAGTAGCAGGGTATAAAATTAACCCTCAAAAATCAATGGCTTTTCCATATGCCAACAATGAGAAAAGTGTGGCTCAAATTAGGAAAGCAACTCCATTCATAATAGCCCCACAAAAAATAAAATACCTAGGAATTAACCAAACTTTAAAAACTTGAAAAAGGAAATCAAAACAGAACTTAGAAAGTGGCAAAAACTCCCATGCTCCTGGATTGGAAAGATCAACATCATGAAAATGGCAATACTTCCCAAGGTTATCTACAAATTCAATGCAATACCCATCAAAATTCCAACCTCATTCTTCAAGGAAATAGAAGAGGCAATCCAAAAATTCATATGGAACAATAAAAGACCCCGAATAGAAAAATGATCCTTAACAGAAAGAACAGTGCTGGAGGAATATCAATACCAAATTTCAAACTCTACTACAAAGCCATAGCAATCAAAACAGCTTGGTACTGACACAAGAACAGACCTCAGGACCAATGGAATAGAACTGAAAACCCAGAAATGAACCTACAGACCTATAACCATGTAATCTTCGATAAGGGAGTTAAAAAAAAAAAAAATAGAATGGAAGAAAGCTTCTTCAGTAAATGGTGCTGGAAAATTGGTTAACTACTTGTAAAAAAACTAAAGCTAGATCCTTATATATTATCCTGCATCAAAATCAACTCCAAATGGATCAAAGACCTCGAAGTCAAAGCAGACACTCTGAAAACATTACAGGATGGAATAGGAGAAACCCTAAGTCTCCTTAACACAGGCCAAAATTTTCTTAATAGAGACCCAGAAACACAACAAATCAAAGAAAGGTTGGACAAATGGGATTGCATGAAAATGCAGAGCTTCTGCATGGCAAAGGACATAGCTAGCAAGATCTATAGAAAGCCCACAGACTGGGAGAAGATCTTCACTAGCCATACAACGGACAAGGGTCTCATATCTAAAATATACCTTGAACTCAAAAAATTAAATCCCTTAACAACAAATCTTCAAAGAAATAATTGCCCAATAAATAAGTGGGCTAAAGACTTAAAGAGAAACTTCTCTGAAGAGGAAAGAAGGATGGCCAATAAACACATGAAGAAATGCTCAACCTCTCTAGCCATAAAAGAAATGCAAATCAAAACATTGAGATACCACCTCACCCCAGTTAGAATGGCTATAATCAAGAACTCTAATAATAACAGATGCTGTAGGGGATGTGGACAGAAGGGAACTTTACTGCATTGTTGGTGGGAATGTAAACTGGTTCAACCACTTTGGAAAGCAATATGGAGGTTCCTCAAAAGACTCCACATAGAGCTCCCCTATGACTCAACAATCCCACTTTTGGCATTTACCCAAATGATCACAAACAAGATCACACTAAAGCTACCAGCACGACTATGTTTATTGCAGCATTATTTACTATAGCTAAGATATGGAACCAACCCAGATGCCCCTCGGTAGATGAATGGATCAAGAAAATGTTGTATATATACACAATGGAATTCTATGCCTCCATCAGAAAGAATGGCATTGCCCCATTTGTTAGGAAATGGAAAGACTTAGAAAAAATAATATTAAGTGAAGTAAGCCAGTTCCAAAGAAACCTAGGTCCGATGGTTTCCCTTATTTCCAATAACTAGTATATGTCTGAGTCAAGCAGAAAAGGTCAGATAAGTTGATATTAGGGAAATGAACCCTAAGATCTGTATTCAAATGTTTTTTTAATCTTTCATGTGATTGTTTCTAACATATTTATAAGATTATTTCTTTGTTGCTTTGTATGTCCCTCCCCCACGGTATAACCCCTGTTTTCACTGTATTTGAAGGGAAAAAACAAATCGTTTAAATAAGGTTACAGGTGGACCCTTGCAACAATGAGATGTACAAGTGGTTATGTTGAAAAACGAACTTTACAACTTTGGTGAGGGGGGGTAGGAACATTCGGTGGGGGATAGGAGAAGGATGGGAAGGGTTGGGAAGGGGAAACAAAGGAGGAAGCTACAATGCTTGATAAGAAATGTACTCATTATCTTGCTTATGTAATTGTAACCCTTCTGTACAGTATTTTCACAATAAAAAAAAGTGCATCATTAAAAACCGATAGCATATTGGGAATTTTGATACTGTAGAATATGTTCAAATGAAAATTAAATTTAGAAATGCCTACATTCCGACTGAAGGAAGATGGTGGCGCTCACACAGGTAGTCCTACTACGTGTCTCTGACCAAAAGAAGATCTAGGGGCATGGCCACACTCTACCTCAAGAGATCCAAAAAAAGAAGCACATGTGAGCCTCTCAAAAACAGTTCACACCTTTTCTTCATATTTTTCTCCTCTGTATTTTTATAGCCATTATGATTTTTATTGAGGTATAAGTTGTGTGTAATAAAACTGAATAATTTTAAGTGTAAAAAAAAAGAGAGAGATCCACTCCAATCAAACTCTAAATACCTAAAGATTTTCCCTATTACAACAGGAAGATGCTAGCGGGCAAATAAAGTGAAAATAGAAAGAGTGAACGGGACCCCTGGAGAGCAGCTGCACCACAGGGCTCTGTGCATGCATCCAGACTTACTGCAGACTTTAATGAGAGGAGCACCCAAAAAGTGAAGAAAGAGCTCAACGCCTGATCTGCAGAAAGTTAGGAAGGAAACTGGTGAAGACCTCCAAATTGCTAAATGGCCCCCACTCCAACCTGGCCCCGGCAGGCAATCAGGGAGGCTGTGGGGAAGGAGCGAATTCTGCAATCCTGCCATTACAATCGTCAGAAATAGGCAACACCAGGGAAGCCCCAAGCCAGCCCGTGCCCACAGCGGGATCCCCCGTGAGCCTCCACCAACCCCTGCACACAGCCCCCAGGAACCACAACCACAGCCAGTCCCTCTCTCCATGGGCCAACTGCCCTGCAGCCTAGGTGCTCTGCTGGGCTCTGCTCCCTCCCTGCCGCCACCAGGTGCAGATCCCTAGCTCTCACAGCCACTGCAGCATCACACTGCTGCAGACACAGCTTGCTAGCAGCCGCAGACAGCCACTCCCCCCCCCTCCCCCAATGCTACTCACCACCTCCCACAGCCTCTGCTGCACCAGCACGATCCTGGCTGCCCACACCAGCCCGCTGAACCCAGCTCCACCCGGTCCTCCCAGCGCCAGGACTCCCCATGCCACAGAGGAGACCCTTCAACTACAGCAGAGCACCCCTTCACCTGGACTTGCCAACACCCAGACTCTCCGACTGAGAACCCGCCAACTCCATACTGGCCACCTCAGCACAGGCTCTGTGGTCCTGGGTACCACCAGCTACAGAGTAACCCAAAGGGGTCCACTCTCTGGGGGTGGGATCCTAAAGCCCTCCAACCCAAATCCCCTTCCTAAAAGGAGGGATCACATCAGAGCAGAACACTGACATAAGCTCTGTTCCTAAGGCACTTGTGGCTACCTGGGAAGGCTTGGGAACACAATTCCAGGCCAATGATAGCAGTCTAAAATCCTGAAACCCCTAAAACTCCCTGCCACCAGGCCTGAGATGGGACTCTACATAGCAGGCACCCTCTCCCATCAAAAGGCCAGCCACAAGGAAAGTGGACTATAGCAAGGCATACAAGGTGATATCAGGATTCCTTTGAGGACTACACGGAGACTCAAGCTCCCAGAAACAATCCAAAAACCCGCTCCTTTAGGGTTCTTTTTGTTTTTGTTTTGTTTTGTTTGTTTTTAAGACTGATCATTTGTTGTTTGTTTTTATTGCTGTGTGTTACTTTTGTATATTTTGTCTTAGGATTTGCTATCTCACATGAATCTTCTAGTTTTCATTATTATTTGTTTTTTTCTTCCACGTTCTAATTTCTTAATTTGTAATTTTTTTCTTTTCCTCTCACTCTCCCCTTCTAGTTTCTCTCCACATCATACTACCACTCCATCAGAGCTACCCTATCTAGTTCTATACACAAAGTAAGGCTTCCTTTGATGTGTGTAAACAATACAGGAGCTATCTTAGCTTAAGTGACTTTCCAATAGTATCTGAATAAAAGTTTTTCTAATCTCAACAAGTCTTCCAAATACACTTAACTACAACTTCTTTTCTTATCTTCATCTAGATCTCTAAGCTTTTCCCTACATAATCTTTCCTCAAATTTTCTACCTCTTACACTCGAAAACAAAGTCTCTATTCTCCTCCTACTACATATTCCCTTCCCCTATGCTGTTCTTACCCCTCTACTATCATTGTACCCAACTTTTCTTCTGAACTTAAATTTGTATCTCTCTAATCCTAACCCTTCTTTTCTCCATCTGCTCCAGTTTATTGATCCCTAAAGGTTTATATCTGACCCAACTTACAATTGGTTTTATTTTGACTACAAAATTGGTTCTATTTGACTATTTGGAGTACAAGTGGCCCATCCTGTTAATTCTAAGGAGTATACTTATCAGCCAAACCCAGATTGTCTCAAAAGTTACAACTATACATAATCCAACCCCAGAGCCACAACGTCCCTCTCCAAGCAAAGAAAAAGAGAGCTAAATATGGAAACACCTACCCATAACTCTGAAACCCTAAAATCTATACATCTACATGACACTGTGTTGGCTTCGGTCCTAAAAGACTGTCCTAGTGTCCTGCTGTTGTGGTTCTTATCTCCAAATGGGTAGAACTAATCACAAAAACACAATCAACTAACACCAACACTATCTCCACATAAACAAGCTACAGAGCAGTCCCAGAATAACCTAGAGGATAAATTTCAAGATAGTTTAAAAGCATGGCTGGTAAATCTGCTGAATGAAAAATGGGACACCCTGCATAAGGTTATAAGAGAACATGACAAGGCCAACCAGAAGCTAATAGATGACTGCATGGCCTCTACAAATAAAAGGATAATGGAACTCCAGCAGAGGGAGAAAGAAGCTAACAAAAGGATAGAAACCCAGACAAGGGAGTGGAAAGAGAAGTCTTATAACCAACTCCAGGAGGTAAGGCCATCTCTTCAAAATTTAAATGAAAACCTTAATAAAGAGCTGGCCACCATTAAGAAAGACCAGCAGGAAGGCAAGGAGATAAACAGCAAAGTAAAAAGCCTTCAAAGTAGAATGGAGGAAGTGGAAGAGAGAATATCAGAGGCAAAAGACAGTTTAGACTCCATAAAGAAAGAGCATACAGATATTCATAACAAGACAAAAAAAAGCATGAGAGATCACTGCAGGAAATACATTCAGAAAGCCTAATTTTAGAATAATAGGTATACAAGAGGGCCTAGAGAGGGAAGCCAATGGATTAGGAAATATATTCAGCAGGATCCTAGCAGAGACCTTCCCAGATATACAAAAGGACAGGCCCAGATACAAGAAGCTTTTAGAACCACAAATAGACCAGACCAGAACAGGTCATCCCACTGCCATATTATAATCTGTACTGGATCAATAGTCACTAAGGAAACAATTCTTAAAGCTGCCAGGGAGAAGGTAACCCAATCAGAATCACCTCAGACTTCTCAGCAGACAACATAAAAGCAAGGATGGCCTAGAAGGAGGTATGCCATGCCCAAAAGTCACATAACTACCAACCAAGAATAATCTACCCAGCTAAACTCTCATTCATAGCAAAAGGACAAATAAAAATCTTCCACAGCAAGGAAAGTCTGAAGCAATATATCGCTACCAAACCAGCTCTTCAAAAAATCCTCAAAGACATTCTACATATAGAAAACCAACATGAACAGAATATAGGCAATGAAGCAGTCCACAGAGAAGTAATCACGACAACAAAAGCCAAGGCAGAGTCACCCCCCCAAAAATGGATAAAATGTAGGGACAAACACCTCTCAGTCCTAACTCTCAATATTAATGGACTTAACTCACTAATTAAGCAACATAGATTCTCTAGTTGGATCAAAAAGCAAGATCCTTCTATCTGCTGTCTTCAAGAGACATGCCTTGCCCACAAAAATAAACATATTCTGAAAGTGAAAGGCTGGAATAAAATCTACCAAGAAAATTGCCCCAATAAACAGGCGGGAGTTGCAATCCTAATATCAGATAAAATAGACTTCAAATTAAAATCACTGAGAAGAGATAAAGACCAGTACTACATACTAATTAAGGGATCTCTCCTTCAAGAGGATATTATGATCCTCAATACATACTCACTAAATAATAGAGCACCTGAATTTATCCAAGAAACACTACTTTCTCTCAAATCACACAAAGATCCAAAAACAATAATTGTTGGAGACTTTAACACACCACTATCCCTGCTGGATAGATCAACCAAGCAAAAACTCAATAGAGAAACCTCAGATCATAATTTGTGGAGGAAATGGGGAAAACAAGTCGTTTAGATACAGGTGGACCCGTTGCAACTATGAGAAGTACAAGTTGTCATGTCGAAAACGAACTTTACAACTTTGGTGGGAGAGGGGAGGGGGGAGGATTGGGTAGGGGGGCAGGGGGAGGCTGGGAAGAGATGTGAAGGGTAAACAAAGGAGGAGGCTACAATGCTTGATAAGAAATGTACTCATTATCTTGCCCATGTAATTGTAACCCCTCTGTACAGTATGTTCACAAAAAATTAAAATAAAAAAAAAGAAATGTACTTATTACCTGATTTACGTAACTCTAGCCCCTCTGTACATCATCTTTACAATAAAAATTTAAAAATCTAAAAGAAAGAAAGAAACCGAAAAAAAAAAAAAAAGAAACCTCGGATCTTAACATCTGTATAGATTAACTAGGCATAACAGACATTTACCGAATATTTCACCCAGCAGCATCAGATTATACCTTCTTTTCAGCAGCACATGGACCATTCTTCAAAATAGACCACATACTAGGCCACAATGCAAATTTGTCCAAATTCAGAAGCATTGACATTATGCCCTGCATTCTCTCAGACCACAAGGGAATAAAATTAGAATTCAACATAAGAGACCCTGAATAGCAAAAACAATCCTTAGTAGAAAGAACAGCACTGTAAGAATATCAATTCCAAATTTCAAACTCTACTACAAAGCCGCAGTAATAAAAACAGCTTGGTACTGCCACAAGAACAGACCTCAATGGAATAGAATTGAAGACCCAGAAATGAACCCACAGACCTATAGCTACCTAATCTTTGACAAGGGAGCTAGACAAATAGAATGGAAGAAAGACAGCCTTTTCAGTAAATGGTACTGGAAAAATTGGTTAAGCACTTGTAGAAAACTAAAACTAGATCCGTATGTATCATCCAGCACCAGAATCAACTCCAAATGGATCAGAGACCTCGAAGTCAAAGCAGGCACTCTGAAAACATTACAGGATAGGAGAAACTCTAGCGCTCCTTGGCACAGGCCGAAATTTTCTTAATAATAGCCATAAGAACAACAAAACAAAGAAAGGTTGGACAAATGGGATTGCATGAAATTGCAGAGCTTCTGCAAGGCAAAGGACATAGCTAGCAAGATCAAAAGAAAGCCCCAGACTAGGAGAAGATCTTCACTAGCCATACAACAGACACGGGTCTCATATCTAAAATATACCTGGAACTTAAAAAATTAAATCCCCCAACAACAAATCTTCAAAGAAACAATTCCCCGATTAACAAATGGGCTAAAGTCTTAAAGAGTCTTCTCTGAAGAGGAACTAAGAATGGCCAATAGACACATGGAGAAACGCTCAACTTCTCTAGCCATAAAAGAAATGCAAATCAAGACAACATTGACATTCTACCTCACCCCATTTAGAATGGCTCCTCCCCAACTGCATAACCTCTGTTTTCACTGTATTTGATTCCAGTGCCCTGCATCTTGTATATATGCTTCTCTAATTCAGGGAGGGGAAGGGAAAAAACAAAATGCTTAATTAAGGATACAGGTTGACCCACTGTAACAATGAGATGTGCAAAACACTATGTTGAAAATGAACTTTACAACTTCAGTGGGGGTGAGGAGGGTGGGGTTGTTGTGGAGGTGGGAAGAAAGGGATGGTGGGGGAGGGGATGAAACAAAGGAGGATGCAACTGAATCTTCTTTAGGAAATGTGCTCATTACCTTGCTCATGTAACTGTAACCCCTCTGTACATCATTTTTACAATAAGAATGTGTGAAAGAAAGAAAGAAAGAAAGAAAGAAAGAAAGAAAGAAAGAAAGAAAGAAAGAAAGAAAGAAAGAAAGAAAGAAAGAAAGAAAGAAAGAAAGAAAGAAAGAAAGAAAGAAAGAAAGAAAGAAAGAGAAATCTAGTAACAACAGATGCTGGAGGGATGCGGCCAAAAGGGAACCCTACTGCATTGTTGATGGGAGTGTAAACTTGTTCAACCACTTTGGAAAGCAGTATGGAGGTTCATGAAAAGACTCCACATACACCCAGCAATCCCACTTTGGGGCATTTACCCAAACGATAACAAAAATGGTCATACCAAAGCTACTAGCACAACTATATTTATCGCAGCATTATTCACCATAGCTAAGATATGGAACCAACCCAGATGTCCCTCAGTAGATGAATGGATCAAGAAAATGTTATATATATATTGGAACTCAGAAAGAATGGCATTGCCCCATTTGTTAGGAACTGGAAAGACTTGGAAAAAATTCTATTAAGTGAAGTAAGCCAGGCCCAAAGAAACATAGGTCCCATGGTTTCCCTTATTTGCAATGTCTAGTACATGTTTACGATAAACAGAGAAGGTCAAAGGCTATGTATATATGACCATATGAGATAATGGTAAGCAAAATGTCCCCCAAGACAGGAACACAAGGAGTTTTTCCTTTCTTGACATTTTTTAATGTACTTATAAAGCACTAAGTGATTCTTTTGTTTCTTTTGTAAGTTCTTCCCCCATGGCATAACCCCTGTTTTCACTGTATTTGATTCTGGTGTTCTGCATCTTGTATATACATTTTTGTAATTTGAGGAGGGGAAAGGGTATAGCAGAATACTTAAATGGGGATGCAGGTTGACCCATTGTGACAATGAGATGTACAGGATACTATGTTGAAAACGAACTTTACAATGTGGGGGTGGGGAGAAGTTGGGGAGATGGGGAAGAAAGTGATGGTGATGGGAAAGTCAAAGGAAGAGGTAGCAATGCTCGACAGGAAATGGACTCATCACCCTACTCATGTAACAGTAACCCCTCTGTACAGTATCTTTACAATAAAAAAGAGAAAGAAATTTAAAAAAGAAATGCCTACATTCTTCATCTTTTATTTCTTCTCTATTTATCAAAATATTTCAAGTATAATCTATTAACCATCTACTACTTATACTTGATTTCATAAATCAATCTACCATTGATACATATATTTGATAACATACCTTCTACTGTTCAGTCAGCTTTGCCAATTTCCTCTGGCTCTGAAATAAATCAAATACATTTAGTAGTTTCAAGTTTAAAAAGATACATTTTCATTTAGATGATAGATCATCTAAGTGGCCCTAAGTAACACTTGAGAACTGATTAGGTATAAATTGAATATTACTTCAAAAATTATTTTAGATTTTATGAAGAAAAATATGTTATTTAAATATAACAGACAATGTTTATAAATTATTATTTCAGTGTGGTGTTATATTTTATTAAACAAAGTTTAATAATCAACAAATATAACAAATCCATTACATTGTGATTCCTGACATAACTGCTGCTTTTACATTTTTAATCAGTTTTAATGGATTTTTCCTAAAATGACTTTCCATTCTCTACCTTCTGAAAGTTAAAATTTTGAGCACAGTGTGATGGTGTAGGTTTGTAATCATAACTAATTGGCAGGCAGAGGAGAGAGGATTATGATCAAAGGCCAACATCAAAGTATCAAAACCATTTAACAAGGATACAGGTTGACCCATTTCAACAATGAGATGTACAAGACACTATGTTAAAAATGAACTTTACAACTTGGGGGTGGGGGAGGAAGGAGTTAGGAAGGTGGGGTGAGAAGGGATCAGAATCATAGGGGAAAAACAAAGGAGGAGGTAACAATGCTCCATAGGAAATGTACTCGTTACCTTACTTATGTAACTGTAACCCTTTTGTACAGTATCTTTACAATAATATATATATATATATATATATAAGAATCCATTTGCTGCAAAAATAAAAAATGTATCAAAACCAAAATGTTATTAAAACCAAACTAAAGCAAAAAGGTTGGAGCATGCAATTCGAATAGTAGGGCATTTGCCTAGTAAATGTTGAGCCCTGAGTCTTTAGTGCAGCAGAACAATAAAAATTAAACATATGGTTATACTTTTATAACAGAATATTAAATATATAAATGAAGAAATTGCTATTGTCATAATGGTATATGAAATAACTACTAACAAAAAATTTTAAATATTATGCTAGATTGGCTGTAATTACAATTGACTTAGGGCATTTAAAAATTGGAACAAAGTGGCACTGTGGCTCAAGTGGTAGAGCGCTTGCCTTGAGCTGAAGAGCACAAGGACAGCGCCCAAGCCCAGAGTTCAAGCCCCATGACTGACCAAAAAATAAAAATAAAAAAGAATTGGAACAAGGGGGGAAACGTGTAACTGTTCATAAGTTGTATATCTTCTGAAGAAATAAAAAGGACCTTTTAAAGTAATTTACTAAATATATTTTGCTCCCAGGTAAAATGTATGAAAACATTTCAGATTACTGTACCTATATCTATAGGTCCCTAACTAAAATGTGATTAATTACATTATTTTTCTTTATTGGTGCTGGTAGTGATGCTTGAAATCTTGCTTGACTTTTTCACTAAAGCTGGTGCTCTTTCGCTTGAGCCAGGTCTCTATTCTTGGTTTTTCACTGTTTAATTGACAATAAGAGTATTGTGTGCTTTTATGATAAGTAGGGTTGCTATCACTTATTTTACACATGCCACAAACAGGATCTAAAACAGTATATTTATTATTTCAAGCAATTTTGGTGATAATGACGGCATCATGCAAAGTCTCATAAATTTTAAGTAGAAAATAAAATTTAATTTGCTGACAGATTTCTCATTAACTTGATAAATTTTCCTTGAAAACAGCATTACATACAATTCTCATAATGATAATTCAATACCAGATCGAAGATCTTCTTGAAAGTAACTTGTAATAACATTAATAAAAACTATGCCACATTTTATGCAATTTAAATTGAGTATTTACAAATGTACTGTTATTAACTTTTATAAATATTTGATTCAAATTTTACACATGAACCATATGGAGGTCATAGATGCATAAGCCCACTAATCAACACAAGTCTCCAAAATAAAATTAAGAAGGTATCAGAAATTCGAAACCTCAAAGAAAAAAACAATATAACTAACCTTGTAGAGATGCTTTCTCAGATCCTCACAGTCAAGCCTCATACTAGAAAAATTTAAGTTTTCTCTTGGAATAAAACCAAAGTTCAGGTCTGAACTATCACAACTTGAAATACAAGGACCTTCTAGGGCAGACCTTGTACTATCAATTCTATGCAAAGATTGCTTCTGCTCTTTCTTCAGCAAACATTTCCTATTGACAGGCTCTAGTTCTTCAGCAGTACTGTGAAGGTTGCAAAGACAAATATTATCAGCTCATTATTACTCGGATGCCTCCTAAATAACATTATCTTTATAAATGCAAGTCCAAACAGAATTAAAGATTAAATAATGTCTTAAACATGGAAATATGTCAAAGAATACCTAGTCTGAGAAGTTTTTGGTTTAAAATGACTGTGAAGAATTGTATCTATTTTCAGAAGGATTTTAAACTAACAAGACTTCCAAACCAAGCAGGAGGGACAAATGAGTGATATGTTAGTACATGTGCTATCAGAAAGTACTTGAACTTCTAGAGAGGCTCAAATTGTAAGTTTCCTAGGGTTGCTAGTGAAAACAATTGTATAGAAAGGGTAGAACTATTTGAGGTGATGAATATCCTTAACTGTAAATATTCTTAACTATGATTGACATTTCACTATACGTTGATATATTAAAACATCAGATTGTGAAGCACACACATATATCATATTGTGATGCACACATATGGAGAGAGATAGAGATGGATGTATAGATATTTATAACTGAGGATATAAACTAGAGGTGCTCGTATTTACTAGAACAAAGATCCTCTAATAACATTTCCACATGCTTATTTTCACCAGTGGTTCATTCTACCTATAATTTGTGTTAAATTAACCAGGAATACTCAGGAATACTTCAGAACCTCAATTCATAGGGAAAAAGAAGAAAGCATATTTGCAGTCAATAAAAATCCTAAGACAGATTATTACCTCATTGCTAAGGCATCAATGGTGAAACACACCTTTTCTTTTACACACTTCCCCACACTGATTAAAGTGAGAGTAGTAGTAGTAGTAGTAATTTTTTTATATATCATTATCATTACTTTCAGTACTAGTGTTTAAGCTAGGGTCTTCACACTTGCTAGCAAGGGACAACACCACTGAAGCATGGCTAGGGCCATGTTTTATACTCCTTACTTTTACATAAGGTCTTACTTCCTGCCACAGCACAAGCCTGAGATCACATATTTTTAGTCTTCCTGTGATTGGGGTCACAGGTGCACATTACTCCATCAAGCTTCCCTCCATTGAGACAGAGTCTCATGAACTTTTTTCCTGGCCTGATCTCATACTAGGATTCTCCCCATTTCAGCCTACAATGTAGATTGTAGTGACTGGTACATCCATTGCACCTGGTTATGAATAGATGAGTAATCTCATCCACTTTTCTGCCAACATTGACCTCAATCTCTGAATCTCCTGTTCTCAATTACCAACAGTTACAAGTATGATCTACTAGTCCCCCGCCAATTAGGAATTATATATTTTGATACTTACTCATTTAGCTCACTTAACAGTGATTTTATACATTTTACATCTTCCATCTGAAGTTTTTTACATCTATCCTCTTCTGTTTTTCTGGACTCATTTTCGGCTTCCATTTTATATATTTCAGTTTTCATAGATTTAAGTCTGAGTTCTATCTGACTTAATATTGACTCATTATTACTGTCCCTTAGGTGCTTTAAATTGTCTTGGTCTTCTATCTTTTCCTAAAACAAGTTAAAAGGACATATTTTTAAAAAAATTCACTACTTCATACAACTACCAATGCTAAAAGTTTAAGAAAAATAATTACATTGACTCATAGAGCAATGTAGAATATGGGAAATAAAATGCTGCAGGTTAAAATATTCATCTGCATAAAAATATTGTATTCATTTTTGGCCTTTCTGTGTGGCTTGAATTTTAATCCCCTCTCTCATAGATGTACTTCAAGTACTCTTCCACTGAGTTACAGCCTCGGGTCTGAGTCAACTTAGTCTGTTCCTCATCTCATTGGTAAATCCACAGAATAATAGCACTATTTTTTGGTAAAATTTGTACAATGAAGCTTATAAACTACTATATACTTATAACCTACCATATGCTCTTGTATAAGATTTTTGAAGATTAGAAATTTCTCTTCTAAGTCCTCATGATTTTTCTCTAGGTGTTCCCATTTCTTTGGGATACCTTTTATTGACAACATATCCTGCTCAAGACATTGAATATGTTCTTTCAGATGAGTATATTTGCTAGATGTAGTTTCCAATTTTTGTTTCGCATCACTGATCTGCATGAATATAATAATATAGCTTAGTAATAAAAGATATGGACTGAAAATTGTCTAAAAGCATGGGTAAAGTCTAAGCACACTTGTAATAAGTAATTTATAATGGATTCTTCAAATGTATTGTATTGAATTATTTTGAAACTCAAAAAAATTAAAACATTGGCAATTATAAATTTATAGTATTTACAATTGACATCCTTGTCACAAAGCATCCGCACTTGCCAACAGAGTTCCATTTTTCTTCATTGCTTCATGTTGTGCTTTGTAAAATGGATTTTTTGCTACCTCTTAGTAGAATGCCTTTTACCACTTCCTCCAATATTCAAGCTTCACAACTTAAATTTCAGGGACATAGGTTTCAGTCATTTACACCTGCATCAACAAATGCCTACCAGGAAAAGTCTTTGAAATTAAGGATTTTCATTAATTTTATAAGTATTTATTATAAAGTCATGATTTTGACTTGAGAAATATTAATTTACTTTAGATTCATGAATTTAGTATCAGAATTACTTCTGAAAGAAGCAATGACTTTCACTGTAAATGTTTAGTGACTATGACCTATTCATTTTTTAAAGGATTTAATTCAAGAATGTTGTTGCTTACATCTGCATTCCTATCTATTCCTGAGGCGACAATCTGAACACTGAGGTAAAAACCAGCATGAACAGAAAAATCTGTGAGACTCTTATCTCCAATTAATCTGCAAAATGCTGAAAGTAGAGGTGTAACTCAAGTGGTAGTACACCAGCCTTGAGTAAAAAAACCAAGCCAGAGCTCAAGATAACTTAAATTTTTTTAAAGTTAGTAAGAATTTAAAATTGTTCAACTCTGGAAAGTAATGTGGAGGTTCCTCAAAAAATTAAACATAAATTATGCTATGATACAGCAATTCTACTCTTGGGCATTTATCCAATAGATCACAAGCCAGGACACAAGTAAAGTCACCAGCACAATTATGTTCATTGAAGCACTAGTTACCATAGTCAAGCAATAGAATCAGCACAGATGCCCCTCAGTGGATGAAAGGCTCAAGAAAATGTGGTATATATACACAGTGGAATTTTACTCATCCATTAGAAATAATATTATACCATTCATAAAGAAATGGAAAATCTTGGAAAAATTATGCTAACTGAAGTCAGGCCTAAAGAGACAAAAAATGTGTTTTCCCTTATATGCAGAAGCTAGATTTAGCCTACAAACTTACAAGTAAATATGTTGGGTGGTATGCAAATGCACACAAATATATTAACTGAAATATGGTAGATTCAAAGAAGTTCTCAAATGGTGTATTTCCTTAGAAAGCCAAACACAAAGTTCAGCAAAATAAAACACAAGAATCAGTTTCTCGAAAAGGTAGGATGAGGCTAAGGGGGAAAAGATGGACAAATAAAGAAGAGAAAAAGGGGGAACTGTGGACAAGAATCCAAAGTATATCCTACAAAAGTAAGAAAAGTGAGGGGAGATGTGGGGAAGGGAGGGATGGGTGAGAATGTAGCATGGGGTGACATGGAACAAGATATATTGTGTTCATAAACTGCTTTAATGGCAATTCCTTTTGTACAACTACTTAAAAATAATAATTTAAAAAGAACATTATCTTAGACTTCAGGAATGAAGGAATATATTAAGCAATAAAAAACATCATACTTTGTAAAGACACTATGTTGAAAATGATCTTTACAACTTCTGGGGGGAGGAGTTGGAGAAGGTAGGGAAAGGATGATAGGGGAAAAACAAAGGAGGGGGTAACAATGCTCCTTAGGAAATGTACTCATTACCTTACTCATGTAACTGTAACCCCTCTGTATAGCATCTTTACAATAAAAAATATATTAAAAAAGCAAAAGTCTGCTATAAGTCTCAATAAAATCATACTTTTGTGTAGATTTCACTGGTACTGAGTTGATGTGAATGGTTTTCCTTTTAAACAGTTTTGTCCTTAGTAGTGTAAAACATGTCTATAGACTATTTGATATTTTTCATGAAATTTACACTCCTGCAAATAAATGAGCCTTATCAATTGGTTTCTAATTAACAGCACACGAGGACATACTGTATGACTTCTAAGGCTGAACTAGAAAATAGTTTCCATATAAAATTTTCTAGGGAAACTTACTCTTAAAACACAATATTGTGAATAATTCTAACCTTGCTGTATTTAGGGCTGTAGAACTAGTGGGAACCTAAACAACCCATGGGGTACAAAACTCATTGTGGTGATCATTGGCTCAAAGAAGGGATGCTTCTAATGCAAATGCAGCCATGAAGCTTCCACCTTTTAACCAAATACAGCACCAACCTGTGCATTAGGAACTACACAAAATCCCAAATATTTTATTCTGTCTGCATGTTCTTGGGATTGAGGCCATTGCCCTGGGCATGTGGCCAAATACTTAGGCAGTGAGATACAATTCTAATTCAATAGCAAGAAATTAAACCGTAACTTTATGCAGTACAACCTGAACATAGAATATAGTGCAACTGAAAGAATATAGTGACTATGTCCTCTGAAAAATGACTTGGTATCATGATATATGAAAATCTAAATTCAGCATTATGTTGAAAACAAACTTTATAATTTGGGGGCGGGGGGAGTTGGGGAAGTGGGGAAGGAAGAGATGGTAGGGGAAAAACAAAGGAGGAGGTAACAATGCTCCATAGGAAATGTACTCATCACCTTACTCATGTAACTGTAACCCCTCTGTACAGTATTTTTACAATAAAAACATTTAAAAAATCTAAACTCAGAGACATCAAAAATATGAGAAAACAAGAAAACAAGGGATAGTGGGAGAACAACAAGGGAGGGGGTAACAATGCTTGACAAGAAATGTACTTACTGCCTTACTCATGTAACTTGTAACCCCTCTGTACAGAATTTTTACAATAAAATAAAATAAGAAAACCTGATTCCTTCAAATGACACTATGGCAATGAATTGGACGGCATCCAAGACAAAGAATTACTATTGTTGATTATAAGTGTCATCCATGAATTTACGTAAGACAGAACTAACACCTTAATGCATTTGGATCCTCAGTCTGATCATCTGATAAACACTTCAGAAAAGTAGGCAATTGCCTCTTCTGGTATAGAATTCAGATATCAGGAGCTTCTAGAAAGATTGGTCTTAGAAACAAGTATGGACCAAGGCTGGCCTAAAGACTAAGCCAAGCCTGGGGTGGTAGGGATAGATTATGTCTGAGTTGGGCTGTGGGCCTGGACCTGGTGGCCTGACTATTTGAGAAGAGACAAACTAACTGCAATCCTTCCACTACAGTCTTTCCTGAACATTGTGAACATCTTGACGTCAGGGTGACAAGTGATACAAATGTCCAACGTACAAGTGCATTTCAGATATGCAAATCAGAAGACAAATATGAAAAACAAGATACAATAAGCCCTCTAAAAATCATCAGTCCCATATCAGTTCATGCTGAGCATACAAAAGGGGAAAAATCCCAAAGAACTCATAAGAATGATGATAAAAAGTGATCATCCAAATGAAAAAGGGCACATATAAATAACTGAGTGAATTCAGAGAGCCTACATGTAAATAAGCAGTTACAGACACTCAAAAAGAATACATATAAATACTGGAATGATTTAATGAAGATAATGCAAGATTAGAAATAAAATTTTAATAAGAAATGCAGACGCCCTAAAACTGAAAAAAAGTGAAATTCAGGAAAATAAAAGCTCAATAAAGAAGGTAAAACTATGGCAATTTTTTCTAGCGATGTTGATCAACTGAGGACAGAATGTCAGCATTCCAGGATAACACAGATATAGAAGTATAGCCAAATGAAGAATTAGGAAATATTAAAGAAATATAAGTCAAACAGGCAAAACCTCTGGGAAACTATGAAAAAATCCGACTGAAATATTTTCTTTTTTTATTTCTGAAATATTTTCTAAATTCAGAAAAGATATAGTGGTCTGTGTTCTTGCCACTGTACTTAACATGGTACTATTTTTCCTAGCCAGAACAATAAGGCAATAGAAATTAATTAAAGTGGCACAAATAGGAAAGAAAGAAGGATTTTTTCCTATTTGATGCTGGGAAGGTGGCTCAGTGGTGGAGTGCTTGCCTCGCATGCATGAGGCCCTGGGTTCGATTCCTCAGCACCACATAAGCAGAAAAAGCCAGAAGTGATGCTGTGGCTCAAGTGGTAGAATGCTTACCTTAAGCTGAAGAGCTGAGGGACAGCGTCCAGGCCCAGAGTTCAGCCCCATGACCAACAACAACAACAACAACAACAAAAAATAGACAAAAAATGGAAATATAACAACAAATACCAACAAAATCCAGAAGATTATGAAGGAACACTTAGGGAAACTATATTCATATTACTGGAAAATGTGGAGAAAATAGATACGTTTCTAAAAGCACTTGACCTACGAAAAATTGAATCAAAAGGATTTAAACCACATAATTTAATCTATAACACACAATGAGATTGCAGGAATAAGTCTCCTAATGAAAGAAAAGTTCACTACCTAACAGATTCACTGCTCAATTGCATTAGACTCTTGCAGAAGAACTAATACCAAAAGTCCTCAATTTTTTCATGAGACAGAAAGAGAAGGAATACTGTGAAATTCATTCATGAAGTCAGAATTCCACACAGCCCAGAATCAAACAAAGGCATACAAAGAATTATAAGCCAATCTTTTGGATATGCTAGCTCTCAAAAATTTATTTTTGAGAACCTGAATACACCTCCTCCTCAAGTAAACATGTGACATGATCAAGGTGGTCATATTCCAGATATGCAAAGTTCAGTCATCATTTGAAAATGAATACACAGAACATAACACATAAAGGGATTAAAAACAAGAATCACGGGACTGGGAAGGTGGCTCGGTGGTAGAGCGCTTGCCTTGCATGCATGAGGCCCTGGGTTTGATTCCTCGGCACCACATAAGCAGAAAAAAATAAAAAAGCTGGAAGGGGCAGGCACTGTGACTCAAGCGGTAGAGTGCTAGCCTTGAGCTGAAGAGCTGAGGGACAGCACCTAGGCCCAGAGTTCAAGGCCCCACAACCAGGCCCCCCCCCCAAAAAAAGAATCACATGATCAGATCAATTGTTTCAGAGAAATCCTTTGGTAAAATTCAACAAACCATCATTTTAAAAACCCTCAAGAATCTAGGAATAGAAGAAATACACCTCAACATATTAAAGGAAATATATAACAGACTTAAAGCTAAATAGGGATGAAGTGAACTCATTTCCCCTAAAGTCAGGAAGAAAGCAAGCTGTTCACTTTCTATATTTCTATTCAAAACAGTACTGAAATTCCTAGCAAAAGCAAGACAGTAAAAAGAAAGAAAAGACATGAAGAAAGCCAGAAGTCAAATTATATCTATTTCCAGAACATAGGATCCTATATCTAAAAAGATTAAGGATTCCACCCTAAATTGACCTCATATAGATTAACTTTTTAATATAATCCAGCAGTATCAGTTTTGATATATACCAAAAATAATCAAATTCAGTTTACTACAGATTTACTAGTATATTCCTGTTTATTGTGACATTATTCAGTTAATGAATTAGACAATCTCAGTGATCATAAATGAATAAATAAATTACAAAAGTATCTTATACATACATAACGGAGATTTACTCAGCTATTAACAAATCATGGCATTGGACCACTTTGGAAAGTAGTATGGAGGTTTCCTCAAAAGACTCCACATAGAGCTCCTCTATGATCTAGCAATCCCACTTTTGGGCATTTATCCAAAGGATCACAAACAAGCTCATACCAAAGCTACCAGCACAACTATGTTTATCACAGCATTATTCACCATAACTAAGATATGGAACCAACCCAGATGCCCCTCAATAGATGAATGGATCAAGAAAATGTAATACATACACACACACACACACACACACACACACACACATATGTGTGTGTGTGTAGGAATTCTATTCCTCCATCAGAAAGAATGACACCATCCCACTTGTTAGGAAATGGAAAGATTTGGAAAAAAATTATATTAAATGAAGTAAGCCAGACTCAAAGAAACATAGGTCCCATAGTTTCCCATATCTGCATCAACTAGTATATGTCTAGGACAAGCAACAAAGGTCAAAAGCTATATTCATATGACCATATAAGATGATGCTAAGCAAAATGAACCCCAAGACTGGGACATAAGAGGTTTTATCTTTCTCGCTGTTGTTTTTAATGTACTTATAATGTACTGTGTGATTTTTTTTTGTTTCTTTTGCATGTTCTTCCCCCATAGTATAACCTCTGTTTCACTGTATATGATTCCAGTGCCCTGCATCTTGTATATACATTTTTCTAATTTGGGAGGGGAAGGGAAATAACAAAATGCTGAAACAAGGATACAGGTTGACCTATTGTAACAATGAGATGTACAAGACACTATGTTGAAAACAAACTTTACAACTTGGGGGGAAGGAGTTTGGGAGGTGGGAGTGAAGGGATGGTAGGAGAAAAACAAAGGAGGAGGTAACAATGCTTGATAGGAAATGTATTCATTACCCTACTCATGTAACTGTAACTCCTCTGTACAGTATTTTTACAATAAAAAATATATGTGGGGAAAAAAGAAATCATGGCAGTGGAAGAAAATAAATGGAAGTAGAAAATATATTCAGTGAAAGAAGCCAGTCCATGGGGCAAATAGCATATGATTTATCTCATCTTTTGTTAGAAGATTAAAACAAAATGCTATGAGGGGGCTGGGAAGGTGGCTCAGTGGTAGAGTGCTAGGCTTGCATGCATGAGGCCTGGGTTTGATTCCTCAGCATCACATAAGCAGAAAAAGCTGGAAGTGGTGCTGTGGTTCAAGTGGTAGGGCACTAGCCTTGAACTAAAGAGCTGAGGGACAGCATCCAGGCCTCGAGTTCAGGCCCCACGACCAACAAAAAAAATGCTATGAGGGTAAATTGGATACTATTAGGGAAGTCGAAAACATAACAAAAACAGAGAGGAAGAAATGAAGACAATAAAGAGTAACAGTGGGTGCGTATAAACAAAAAGCATAAATGCATGCATGAAGCTGCAATGATTAAAAACCAGTAACCATGTGAAATTAAGTATACAACAATTTAATTAAGAAGCAAATCTGTCTACCACAGACTCCTTGCTCTTGAAACCCAGCATTAATATTTGAGGAAACTTAGGCTGCAGAGAGCAAGGTGCTTCCCCAACTGAAGTTTTAACCAGGGAGAGCAATGACAACTACAACATCCAGATGTGGGACTGAATGCTTTTGGGGATGACTCATGTCTCTAGCCTATCAGCATTCTTCACTAAACCGGAGCCTGAGCAAGGTAATCTGTCCTCAGCAATCTTTATTCATAACCATCAAGAGGAAAATTAGTGATTTTATACCACTAAAGTTTGGGATTTTAATTGTCATTTTTCTAAAATAATACAGGAAGAAAAAGTAGCTTCCACTGTAAGAATTAATCCTTAAATTAGTATCTAATTATACTGAGAGTAATTTATCAGTAACAAACATTGCCAATAAGAATCAGAAGACACTTAGATAAAAGACAGCAGAAATTTTGAGGGGTAAGAATTTTCAACTATTCCATTCAAGTGAAAATTCTTACTATGAGATAGATATGCCTACCTAGAATTTTTTCTCAAATTATGTGTTATGGAAGAATGAGAAGTATGAACCATAGTATAATAGTTGATACAAATGAAGACTTTGTTATGATGTCTATTCTTTGCTTCTGATGAATTTCCTCATCCATTATCTCAGTCAGCATTATTATTACTTTATCATTATTATTATCTTTAGGTACTTGTACAATGGAGTTGACATTTAATAAAGCAGTCTATACTTATCACTCCAGTCAACATTCTTACCCATCTCTTCCTTTCCTTCTCCTTCCCTCGCTCTTCCTCATTTGTAATACATACATTGGATTCTTGCCCCCCCATCCCCACTTCTCTTCTTCATTTGTACGCTCCTTACCACTTGATCCCACCCCTTTTGAGTATTTGCTTCCTGGTATTTTATCTTGCTAAAGTCTGATTTTGGCTTTCTAATGATTTGCACCATTTGAGTTCTCCCTTGAATCTACTATATTGCAGTTAATACCTTTGTATATACCTGTGTACCATCCAATCTATTTACTTACGAGTTTGTAAGCTGAATCTAGCTTCCACATTTAAGGAAAACGTATTTTTTGTCTCTCCGGTCCTGAGTTGTTTTACTTAACATAATATTTCAAGTCTCAATCTATTCTTTTTCATTTTTAAATGGTTATTGTAAAATTGATGTACAGAGGTGTTACAGTTACATAACTCAGGTAAGAGCACATTTCTTTTTGAACAGTGTCAGCACCTTCCCTCCCTTTTGTCCAGCTTTTCCTTCCTGATCACCTCCCACAAGTTGTTTAGCTCATTTTCACAGTGTCTAGTGATTATCACTGCATTATTTGTTCGCCCTTTGTCCATCCTTTACAAATAGCACAATAACATTCTAATGGATAAGTAAAATTCTATTGTGAATATGCCAAATTTCCTTTAAATTGTTTCCTTGGCTAAGTTAAACTATTTACTCAATGCAGCTTGCATTGAACTCTAAAATACAGCTATACATATCTATTTGCCTAATGAAAAGAGGTGAACCTAAGCAACTGTAGTTTCTTTTTTTAAATTTTACATTTTTTTATTGTAAAAATGTTGTACAGGAGTTCCGGGAAGATGGCGGAGGAGAAGCTGGAATCTGAACAAGCTCTCGCATAGAAAGCAGGTTTAGAGTTCCAGTGAACAGTCCTAAGCCAGAGAATCACACCAAGTGTGCCATCACAGGACAGAGAGTTAGACAAGAGAGGGGAAGCCAAGACAAGGAGACACATCTGAGCGCCTGCCAGCTGCCGCTGCGGCGGCAGCAGGGTCGCGGCGGCAACCGCAGCCGTGGCCATACCTGAGCGCTCACACAGAGAGTCCGGGACGAAGGAGCCAGACGCAGTGGGTGAGAGGATTCTACTCAACACCAGCAAGAACCGACAAGGAGCGGACAACTTCATCCTGCACTTTGCAGACCAGAGACGACCCAGGATCCAAGACTCAGCGTGAGTAGAAGCCCGACTTCCTCAGTCCTTCTCCGGGAGCAGAGGAGGGAAGGCCACCCCTCCCCCCCCAGCACCGGTGATCTCTATCTTGGATACCGACAAAGCTCGGAGGAGCTGCTAGCTCCAACTCAGGCCTTGGAATAAAACGAGTCATATAACAGGTCACAAGAACTTAACGGCAAAGTGACCTGCCAGACTCAGCTCCATCCAGGGAAAAGTCACCCAGCTCAGGCACCAGCCATTGGAGTGGCTTTCCTCACCAGGTAACCAGAGCCAGAGGCTGCCCCTCCCTCTAGCAGCCTCCACAATCAATTGAAAAACAGAAACCCTGAGAATGGCTCCAGTGTGGGCTCTGTGAATTTTTCACAAAATAGCCCCAGGGAAAAGCTACTGTTTGTTGAAAGGCCTCAACTCTACGAGAACCTAGCCTCATCACCCCTCTTTTGTGATTCTCAAAGCAGATCACCCTCCCATTAAACTAACCTGGGAGGGGGATCTCAAAATCTTGGGTAAAGCAGAGCATTTTTCTGCCTGTTCGAACAAATTGACTTAAGAAACCAATCAAGCCACAGGACCTCAAGCTGACCAGAGACTCCAACAAGAGGCTGGTTACAGACAAAAGGGAGATACAGGATTCTTCCCACCCCTCCCAAAAAAATCAAAGAACTTTTTTTTCTTCTTTTCTTTTTTCTTTTTTTTTTTTTTTTTTTTTTGGTACCTTATATATATAAAATTTTTTTTTCTTTTCTAAAACTTTTATTAATCTTTAATTTTTGCCCTTTTTGAAAAAATAATTGTTTTCCAGTAACTTTTTTTTCCCTCTTATAATTTTTATTTTAGGAATACGTGAATGTATGTTTTCCTTTCTTTTCTTGTCTTCTCTTTTTCTTTCTTTCTTAATTATCTTTTTGTTTTTTGTCTAGCTCTACTGAACTTCTGATCTTTTTTTTTTCTTCCTTTCTTATCCTTTTCACCTTTTCCTTTCTTTTCTTCTTCTGTATGTGACTTAACTCTTGTCCTGCACATCCTCAGATAAACCCATAGTTAACTAGTAGACCCTATCCCCCATTGTGTACACACTTAATCCACAAATTTATTCCTCAATCCAAAACCTCTGAGACTTAAATTCCTTAATAGCAGTACTACCTCTTTATACCTATATAATATTTTAAGCATTTTTTAAGTTTTTCACATCTCCTCTATCTCCCTCCTGTTTTCTCATTATATTCACATTCCTCCCTAAATAGATGGTCTTTCAATCTCCATAACTATATTAATTTTTACGTTTCTAATTTTTTTTCTGGTCTCTTTTCATTTCCCTTTCCCTTTCTTCTTTTTCTCTCCCTCTCTACTTGCATCCTACCCAACCTATTTCCTGCATTGAGATTAGGACATAGTTAACTCTCCCTGTGCCTCCCCACACCAATCTATTCCTAATTTTTACCCACATCTCTCCCTAACCCTAAAAATTTCTGGTTTTCCAAATTCTTCTCTGCGGTTCGAAGCCCATTAACATATAGTTGTTTGATGTTGAATAGATGTATCTTTTGAACTAGATTGTATCTGTAGACTATTGACTGTATAAATGCAAACGTTGGTTGATGGTTGCCTTAAGATAGTGTTGTAGCACAAAACTGGTGCTATTTTCATCTCAAATGGGCAGAGTAAGCCGGAAAAACACAAGAAAAATGGCAAATCCGGGTATCTCAATTCCCAATCTTGATAATCAGGGGTCAGATCAGATAATGAACAATCCAGAGGAGAGTTCCCAAATAGCTCTACAAACACTGGTGGCAAACATGATAAATGAGAAGTTTGACAACTTACAAAGGACTCTGTATGAGCGTGATAGGGAGAGAGAAGAGGTATCCCAAAAGTTTATACAGGAATATCATAAGCGTGAGGAAGCTACTCAAAAACTGATACAGGATTTGCGTGAACAACTTGAGAATACTCAAAGAGAAAGGGAGCAATGGCGTGAGCAGGCTGAGAACACTCAAAGAGAACTGCAGGAATCCCACGAACGGGAGGAAAGAGAACTGCAGGAATCCCACAAACAGGAGGAAGCTAATCAAAGAGTAATACAGGAATTGAGAGACCAGGTAGAGAACACACAAAGATCACTAAAGGCATTCATGGAATCCATTAACAAAGAGCTGAAGGAAGTCAGGGAGACCACAAAGGGAATGCTGAATGGAACCCAACAGAAGGAATGGGAGTCCAAAGAAACCATAACCAATCAACTAAGTGATTTGAGAATAAACACTGAACACCAAATTAAGGAAGTAAAGAAATTTATACAAGACCTAAAACAGAGCTTCAACAAAGAACTTGAAGCCATCAAAGCTGACCAACTAGAAGGAAAAGAGATAAAAAACAAAGTAGAGAGTCTTGACAGCAGGTTAGACCATGCAGAAGATCGAATCTCAGGGATTGAAGACAGCCTAGATATTATAGAGAAAGAACATACAACCATCCAAGACAAGTCCAAGAAGTATGATAGATCTATCCAACACCTGGAAGACACCATCAGAAGGCCTAATCTAAGGATAATGGGTGTAGAGGAGCACCTAGAAACAGAAGTTAATGGTCTAGGAAATTTGTTTAACAGGATCCTAGCAGAGAACTTCCCAAACATACAAAAAGATAGGCCTATTCAGATACAAGAAGCTTTTAGAACCCCAAATAGACCAGACCAGAATAGGACATCCCACCGTCACATTATAATCCATACAGGATCAACTCAGACCAAGGAAAAGATCCTTAAAGCTGTCAAGGAGAAAAGGTTAATCACCTATAAAGGGAAACCAATTAGAATCACCTCAGATTTCTCAGCAGAGACAATCAAAGCAAGAAGAGCCTGGAATGATGTATGCCATGCCCTAAAAACAAACAACTATCAACCAAGAATACTGTACCCAGCTAAACTCTCCTTCATAACTGAAGGCCAAATAAAAACCTTCCATAGCAAAGAAAAATTGAAACAATATATCTCCACCAAACCAGCCCTACAAAAGATTCTTAAAGATGTCCTACACATAGAAAACCAACAAGACCGCAACAAAGGCCAAGAAACTGCACCCAAACTGAGAATCCAAGAACCATAGGAAGAACCCAGTTTTCGCAGCCCCCAAGAAGGTAGATAACATGGCAGGAACTCCCAAATACCTCTCAGTCCTATCTCTTAACGTTAACGGACTGAACTCTCCAATTAAGCGACATAGACTGTCTAGTTGGATTAAAAAACAAGACCCTTCTATCTGCTGCCTTCAGGAGTCACATCTTGCCCGTAAAAACAAACACATTTTCAATGTTAAAGGCTGGAACAAAATCTACCAAGCAAACGGTCCCCATAAACAGGCGGGAGTTGCAATCTTAATATCAGATAAAATAGACTTCAAATTAAAATTCATGAGAAGAGAGAAAGAAGGTCGCTACATACTAATTAAAGGATCTCTCCTTCAGGAGGATATTACAATTCTAAATATCTATTCGCCAAACAATGGAGCACCCAAATTTATCAAAGAAACACTACTTTCCCTCAAATCCCATATAGATCCAAAGACATTAATTGTTGGGGATCTTAACACACCACTCTCCCCACTAGATAGATCAACTCGGCAAAAACTCAACAGAGAAACCGCAGATCTAAACAGCTGCATAGATCAACTAGACTTAACAGACATCTACCGAACATTTCACCCAGCAGCATCAGAATACACGTTTTTCTCAGCAGCACATGGAACGTTTTCTAAAATAGACCACATTTTAGGCCACAAAGCAAACTTGTCTAAATTCAGAAACATTGAAGTTATACCTTGCATTCTCTCTGACCACAAGGGAATAAAATTAGAACTCAACACCAAAAGCCACCAAAGAAAGTCCAGTATCACATGGAGGCTGAACAACACACTGCTGAATCAAGAGTGGGTCATGGAAGAGATTAGAAAGGAAATTCAAATGTTCATGCTATTCAACAAAAATGAACACACAAATTACCAGCTCCTCTGGGACACAGCAAAGGCAGTACTCAGAGGCAAGTTTATAGCTCTGAGCTCCTACATCAACAAATTGGAGAGATCTGAAACTAGCAATTTAATGACACATCTAAACCTCCTTGAAAAAGAGCAGCAAGATAAACCCCAATCCAGTAGACGGAAAGAAATAATCAAAATTAAATCAGAATTAAATGAATTAGAATCCAAAAAAACTATAGAAAGAATCAACAAAACAAAGAGTTGGTTCTTCGAAAAACTTAACAAAATTGACAGACCCTTAGCAAATCTTATCAGAAAAAGAAGAGAACACACCCAAATTAATAAACTCAGAGATGAGAATGGAAACATCACCACGGAAACAACCAAGATTCAGAACATTATAAGGGAATACTTCTCAAAACTTTATGCTAATAAGTTTGAGAACTTGACAGAAATGGACCTTTTCCTAGCAAATATTGACATGCCAAAACTAAACCAAGATGAGTTAAACCAGCTTAACAGGCCCATATCAAGCATTGAAATAGAAACAGCAATAAGAGACCTCCCAGCTAAGAAAAGTCCAGGACCAGATGGTTTTACAGCGGAATTTTACAAGGCCTTCAAAGCAGAGCTCACACCAATACTCCTCCAACTCTTCAATGAAATTGAAAGAGAAAGCTCACTACCGAACACATTCTATGAAGCCATCATAACCCTCATCCCAAAACCAGGCAGGGACTCATCAAAGAAAGAGAACTATAGACCCATTTCTTTGATAAACATTGATGCAAAACTTCTCAACAAAATTTTGGCCAATCGACTTCAACAATTCATCCAAAAAATCATACACCACGATCAAACAGGATTCATTTCAGGGATGCAAAGCTGGTTCAATATACGCAAATCAAATAATATTATTCATCACATCAACAGGAGCAAGAATAAGAACCACATGGTTATCTCAATAGACGCAGAAAAAGCATTCGACAAGATCCAACACCCCTTTATGATGAAGGTTTTGGAAAAATTAGGAATCCATGGAACATTCCTCAATACAATAAAGGCTGTATATGACAAACCTACAGCCAGCATTATACTCAATGGTGAAAAACTAAAGCCATTTCCTCTTAACTCAGGAACAAGACAAGGATGCCCACTCTCTCCACTTCTCTTCAATCTAGTATTAGAATGCCTAGCTACAGCAATAAGACAAGATGCAGACATAAAGGGGATCCAAATAGGGAAAGAAGAAATAAAACTCTCCCTCTTTGCAGATGACATGATCTTGTATTTAAAGAATCCCATAGACTCCACTCCCAAATTACTCAAGCTGATTCAAAACTTTGGCAAAGTAGCAGGTTATAAAATTAACCCCCAAAAATCAATGGCTTTTCTGTATGCCAACAATGAGAAAAGTGTGGCTGAAATTAGGAAAGCAACTCCATTTGTAATAGCCCCACAAAAAATAAAATACCTCGGAATTAACTTAACTAAAGAAGTGAAGGACCTCTATGATGAAAACTTTAAAATCTTGAAAAAGGAAATCAACACAGAACTTAAAAAATGGCAAAACCTCCCATGCTCCTGGATTGGAAAGATTAATATCGTGAAAATGGCAATACTTCCCAAGGCTATCTACAAATTCAACGCAATACCTATCAAAATTCCACCCTCATTCTTCAAGGAAATAGAAGAGGCAATCCAAAAATTCATATGGAACAATAAAAGACCCCGAATAGCAAAAACGCTCCTCAACGGAAAGAACACTGTTGGAGGAATATCAATACCAAATTTCAAACTCTACTATAAAGCCATAGTAATCAAAACAGCTTGGTATTGGCATAAGAACAGACCTTAGGACCAATGGAATAGAATTGAAAACCCAGAAATGAACCTACAGACCTATAGCCATCTAATCTTCGATAAGGGAGCTAAAACAATAGAATGGAAGACAGACAGCCTCTTCAGTAAATGGTGCTGGCAAAACTGGTTAACTACATGTAGAAAATTAAACCTAGATCCTTATATATCACCCTGCACCAGAATCAACTCCAAATGGATCAAAGACCTTGAACTCAAAGCAGACACTCTGAAAACATTACAGGATGGAATAGGAGAAACCCTGGGTCTCCTTGGCTCAGGCCAAAATTTTCTGAATAGAGACCCGGAAACACAACAAATCAAAGAAAGGTTGGACAAATGGGATTGTATAAGGTTGCAGAGCTTCTGCAGGGCAAATGACATAGCTAGCAAGATCAATAGAAAGCCCACGGACTGGGAGAAGATCTTTACTAGCCATACAACGGACAAGGGTCTCATATCTAAAATATACTTGGAACTCAAAAAATTAAACCCCCCAACAACAAATCCTCAAAGAAACAACTGCCCAATAAGTAAGTGGGCGAAAGACTTAAAGAGAAGCTTCTCTGAAGAAGAAAGATGGATGGCCAATAGACACATGAAGAAATGTTCAACATCCCTAGCCATAAAAGAAATGCAAATCAAAACAACAATGAGATATCACCTCACTCCAGTTAGAACGGCAAAAATCAAGAACTCTAACAACAACAGATGCTGGAGGGGATGTGGACAGAAAGGAACCTTACTTCATTGTTGGTGGGAATGTAAACTTGTTCAACCACTTTGGAAAGCAGTATGGAGGTTCCTCAAAAGACTTCACATAGAGCTCCCCTATGACCCAGCAATCCCACTTTTGGGCATTTACCCTAATGTTTACAAACAAGACCACACTAAAGCTACCAGCACAACTATGTTTATTGCAGCATTATTTACCATAGCTAAGATATGGAACCAACCCAGATGCCCCTCAGTAGATGAATGGATCAAGAAAATGTGGTATATATACACAATGGAATTCTATGCCTCCATCAGAAAGAATGACATTGCCCCATTTGTTAGGAAATGGAAAAACTTGGAAAAAATTATATTAAGTGAAGTAAGCCAGGCCCAAAGAAACGTAGGTCCCATGGTTTCCCTTATTTGTAATATCTAGTATATGTATGAGTCAAGCGGAAAAGGTCAGATAATGTGATGTCAGGAAAATGAACCCTTAGATGTGTATTTTAATGTTTTTTTTCTTTCATGCATGTGTTTCTAACACATTTATAAGATTATCTCTTTGTTGCTTTGTATGTCCCTCCTCCACAGTATAACCCCTGCTTTCACTATATTTGATGTCAGTATAACTTGTGGAGGAGATGGGGAAAAACCAGTTGTTTAAGGATACAGGTGGACCTGTTGCAACAATGAGAAGTACAAGTTGTCATGTCCAAAACGAGCTTTACAACGTTGGTGCGGGGGGGGGGGGGGGGGGGTGGGGGGGGGGAGGAGAAGGATTGGGATTAGGGGGGGAGGGGGGAGGCTGGGAAGGGATGTGAAGGATAAACAAAGGAGGAGGCTGCAATGCTTGGTAAGAAATGTACGCATTATCCTGCCCATGTAACTGTAACTCCTCTGTACAGTATGTTCACAAATAAAATTAAATTTAAAAAAAAAAAAAAAAAAGAAGTTACGAAACAAGAAAAAAACAATGTTGTACAGAGGGGTTACAGTTACATGAGTATGGTAATGAGTACATTTCATAGCGAGCATTGTTACCTCTTCATTTTCCCCCATCATCACTTCCCTCCCCACCTTCCCAACTCATCCAGCACCCCCCCCCACATTGTAATGTTCGTTTTCAATATAGTGTCCTGTACATCTCGTCATCACAGTGGGTCAGCCTGCATCCCCTTTTAGGCATTCTGCTCAACTTTATCCCTTCCCCTCCCCAAATTACAAAAATGTATATACAAGGTGCAGAACACTGGCATCAAATCCAGTGAAAACAAGGATTATACCATGGAGGAAGAACCTACCATAAGAAAAAAAAAAAAAAAAGAATCACATAGTGTATTGTAAATACATTAAAAACACCAGAAAGAAAAAAAAAAAACTTGTGCCCCTGTCTTGGGGTACATTTTGCTTAACATTATCTCGTGTGGTTGTATGTACATGGCCTTTGACCTTCTCTGCTTGTCCTAGACATATACTAGTCATTGCAAACAAGGGAAACCATGGGACCTATGTTTCTTTGGGCCTAGCTTACTTCATTTAATATATTCTTTCCAAGTTTTTCCATTTCCTAACAGAAGAGGCAATGTCATTCTTCCTGACGGAGGCATAGAATTCCATTGTATGTATGTATGTGTGTGTGTGTATGTGTGTGTGTGTGTGTGTGTGTGTGTGTGTATACACATACATATATATGTGTGTGTGTGTATATATACATATATATATATATGTGATATATATACATATATCACATTTTCTTGATCCATTCATCTACTGATGGGCATCTGAGTTGGTTCCATATGTTAGCTATGGTAAATAATGCTGTGATAAACATAGTCATGCTGGTAGCTTTGGTATGACCTTGTTTGTGATCATTCAGGTAAATGCCCAAAAATGGGATTTCTGGGTCATAAGGGAGTCTTTTGAGGAACCTCCATACTGCTTTCCAGAGTGGTTGAACAAGTTTACACTCCCACCAACAATGCAGTAGGATTCCCTTTTGGCCACATCCCCTCCAGTATCTGTGTTACTAGATTTCTTGATTATATCCATTCTAGCTGGGGTAAGGTGGAATCTCAGCATTGTCTTGATTTGCATTTCTTTTATGAGTAGAGAGGTCGATCATTTCTTCATGTATCTATGTGTCTATTGGCCATTCTTCTCTCCTCTTCAGAGAAGTCTCTCCCTATTTGTTAATCAGGCAGTTGTTTCTTTGATGATTTGTTGGAGGATTTAGTTTTTTGAGTTCTAAGTATATTTTAGATATGAGTTCCTTGTTCGTTGTTTGGCTAGTGAAGATCTTCTCCCAATCCTTGGGCTTTATATTGATCTTGCCAGCTATGTCCTTTGCCTTGCAGAAGCTCTGCAGTTTCATACAATCCCATTTGTGCAACCTTTCTTTGATTTGTTGTGTTTCTGGGTCTCTATTAAGAAAATTTCGGCCTGTCCCAAGGAGCCCTAGCATTTCTCCTGTTCCTTCCTGTAATGTTTTCATGGAGTCTGCTTTTATTTCGAGGTCTCTGATCCATTTGGAGTTGATTCTGATGCAGGGTAATATACATGGCTCTAGTTTTAGTTTTCTAGAAGTGTTTAACCAGTTTTTCCAGCACCATTTACTGAAAAGGCTGTCTTTCTTCCATTCTATTTCCTTAGCTCCCTTGTCAAAGATTAGGTGGCTATAGGTCTGTGCGTTCATTTCTGGGTCTTTCGTTCTATTCCATTGATCCTCAGATCTGTTCTTTTGCCAGTACCAAACTATTTTGATTACTGTGGCTTTGTAGTAGTTTGAAATTTGGAATTGATATTCCTCCAGTGCTGTTCTTTCTATAAGAATTGTTTTTGCTATTCGGGGTCTTTTATTGTTCCATATGAATTTTTGGATTGCTTCTTCTATTTCATTGAAGAATGAGGTTGGAATGTTGATAGGAATTGCATTGAATTTGTAGATAGCCTTTGGCAGTATTGCCATTTTCACGATATTAATCCTCCCAATTCAGGAGCATGGGAGGTTTTTCCACTTGCTTAGTTCTGCATTAATTTCCTTTTACAGGTTTTTAAAGTTTTCATCATAGAGGTCCTTCACCTCTTTTGTTAACTCCTAAGTATTTTATTTTTTGTGGCGCTATTACAAAAGGGGTTGCTTTACTAATTTCAGCTGCACTCTTCTTATTATTGGCATACAGTAAATCCATTGATTTCTGAGGGTTAAATTTTGGGGGGGAGGGTCCAGTCGTGGGGCCTGAACTCTGGGCCTGGGCACTGTCCCTCAGCTCTTCAGCTCAAGGCTAACACCCTACCACTTGAGCCACAGAGCCATTTCTGGCTTTTTTTTTTTTTTTTTTTTTTTTTGCTTATGTGGTGTTGAGGAATCAAACCCAGGGCCTCATGCATACAAGGCAAGCGCTCTACCACTGAGCCACCTTCCCAGCTCATCTGAGGGTTAATTTTATACCCTGCTACGTTGCCAAAGTTTCCGATCAGCTGAGGTAACTTGGGAGTGGAGTCCATAGGGTTCTTTAAATACAAGATAATGTCATCTGCAGAAAGGGAGAGTTTTACTTCATTCTTCCCTACTTGAATTCTCTTTATATCTGCACCTTGTCTTATTGCTATAGCTAGGCATAGCTATAGCTATAGCTAGGTTGAAGAGGAGTGGGGAGAGTGGACACCCCTGTCTCGTTACTGAACTTAGAGGAAATTGCTTTATCTTTTCACCATTAAGTATAATGCTGGCTGTAGGTTTGTCATATATAGTCCTTATTATATTGACAAATGTTCCATGTATTGCTAGTTTTTCCTCAGCCTTTATCATAAAAAGGTGTTGGATCTTGTCAAATGCTTTTTCTGCATCTATTGAGATAACCATGTGGTTCTCATCCTTGCTCTTGTTGATGTAATGAATTATATTAATTGTTTTGCATACATTAAACCAGCTTTGCATCCCTGAAATGAATCCTGTTTGATCGTGGTGTATGATTCTTTTGATGAGTTGTAGCTTCTTAAAATGTAGATAATAGAGTTCAGATAATAGATCTAAAAAGGGTCTAGTTATCAAGTGTTGACAAGTAGCTAGATTACAATCATGAAGCAGAAAGCCCAGGCTTAATTTTTCCCTTCTTAGCTGATAAAAATTTAACTACATGCAACTCTATGAATTCTTTTTTTTTTTCTTTTTCGCCGGTCATGGGGCCTGAATTCTGGGTCTGAGTGCTGTCCCTCAACTCTTCATCTCAAGGCAAGCGCTTACCACTTGAGCCACAGTGCCACTTCCAGCTTTTTTCTGCTTATGTGGTGCTGAGGAATCGAACCCAGGGCCTCATGCATGCAAGGCAAGCATTCTACCACTGAGCCAAACTTCGTAGGCCCAACTCTATGAATTTTAATGAATTAATAAAACCTCAAGCACTGAGTGAAACAGCATATCCTGTGGCCAAGATTTGTTTGAATTGGAGTGGTTGAATTAGATCCTAAATGTATTTTATTCTTTTCTCTACCAATGGAGACTCTTTGTAGGAATATAAGTAAGTTCTAAGCTGGCCACAGGATCCAAGTAAAGAGTCTCCATAGGAAGAGAAATGTATTCTATTACTCTGGCTTCTTACACAATCCAACTGGCAAATACAATATTGCTGGGAGAAAGAGCTTTTATTTGAGAACCTGAATTGGTTTGGTACTGGCTCAGAAAAAATGCAAAGGTCTTTGAATTATGCCAGAGACTCCAAATACAAACCATATTTATAGTTAATTGATTTTCAACAAATGTTGAAAAACAATAAAATGGCAAAACAATTGTCTTTTTAGCAAGCAATGGTTCTAGGATGCCTGAATATCTTTATGCAAAAGAATGAACTTCCATTCCTATCATATTCTACATATAAGAGAGAATGCGAAAGTAAGATTTATTAAAATGCTTAGAAAACAGTCATATTTCTTGAGATTGGATCTATGATGGGACAACAAAGCTTACACAAATTAAGATTATCCAATACTATTGTACTTATAGAGATACTATAAATTGAAACAACAAGTACCAGAGTGGCAAATTTTTTTTAAATTTTATTTTATTGTCAAGGTGATGTGCAGAGGAGTTACATTTACATACGTAAGGTAGTGAGTACATTTCTTAATGAACATTGTTACCTCCTCCCTTGTATTTTTCCAACTTTTCCTCCCCCCCAAACCCTCCCCCAAAGTTGTAAAGTTAATTTCCAACATATTGTCTTGTGAGTATCACTGTGGGATTGGTTTACCCTTTTTTCTTTGTCTCACAATTTTGTTGTTCCCCTTCCCTTCCCTGATTCAGATTAAATGTATGTACAACATACAAGGTACCAAAATCAAATACAGTGACAACAGGGGATAAACCAGGGGCAGGAGTGGGGGAAAAGAAAGCAAAAAGAAATAACTTCACATAGTACATTTTAAAAAAATGACAAAGAAAAACCTTTTGCTTCCATATCTTGGAGTTCATTTCATTTAGCATAATCTTAATGATCATATGTACATAGCTATTAAGCTACTGTGATCTTCTCCTAGGACTATCCTAGACATATACTAATTATTACAAATGTGGGAAACCATAGGACCTATGTTTCTTTGAGTCTGGTTTACTTCACTTAATATGATTTTTCCAAGTCTTTCCATTTCCTTACAAATGGAGCAATGTCCTTCTTTCTGTTTGGAGCATAGAATTCCATTGTGTATATATACCAAATTTTCTTGATACATTCATCTACTAAGGGCATTTGGATTGGTTCCATATCTTAGATATAGTAAGTAATGCTGCAATGAACATGGTCATGCTGGTAGCTTTAGTAGCTTTGTTTGTGGTCATTTGGGTAAATGCCCAGAAGTGAGATTGCTGTGGCATAGGGAATCTCTGGGAGGTTCTGAGGAACCTCCACATTGCTTTCCAATGAAATGAGTTGAATTTTACATTCACACAACAGTGTAGTAGCATTCCCTTTTAGCCACATACTCTCCAGCAACTGTTGTTATTATTAGATTTCTTGATAATGACCATTCTAGTGGAATCTCAATGTTGTTTTGATTTGCATTTCTTTTGTGGACAGAGATATTGAGCATTTCTTCATGTGTCTATTTGTCATTCTTATTTCCTCTTCAAAGAAAATGTCTTTAGCCCACTTATTAATGGGGTGGTTGTTTCTTTGAGGATTTGTTTTTGGGGAATTTAATTTTTGAGTTCTAAGGATATTTTAGATCTGAGGCCCTTGTCTGTTGTATAGCTAGTGAAGATCTCCCAATCTGTGGGCTTTATATTTGTCTTGCTAGCTATGTCCCTTGCCATGCAGAAGCTCTACAGTTTAATGCAATCCCATTTGTCCAACCTGTGATTTGTTGTGTTTCTGGGTCTCTATTAAGAAAGTTTCAACCTGTGCCAAGGATCCTTGGTGTTTCTCCTATCCTTTCTGTAATATTTTCAGGGTTTCCGCTTTTAGCTCGAGGACTTTGTTCCATTTGGAATTGATTCTGGTGCAGAGTGATATATAAGGATTTAGTTTTCTACAAGTGTTTAACCAATCAGCAGAAAATATTTTAAACCAATGTATCTGATAAAAGATTTTTAGTTGGGATATACAGAAGACTATTAAAAGTAAAAATTAAAAATAATACAATTTGAAAGGAACTTAAAGAGATGTTTCTCAAAAAAAAGCTATACAGTTGATTTACTAGCACATGAAAAGCATGTGCTCAACCTCATCTGGATTGTGCAGACAAAAACCTCTGTGGTGTAACACTTCAAATAGTGGGATGCCAGTGAAATGGACAATGGTATGGACAATTTGGAAAACACATCAACACTGGCATTTCCTCAAAGCTTCACAGATACATTACTCAATCACTCCCCTTACATGTCCACAGCAGAATTAGTAGCAAAATCCCGAAGTAGAAAATAACAAAAAGATCCATCAGCTGATGAATATAAATATACATAAATATATAGTATATGCTTGCAATGGGTTATGACTCAGCCTTAAGAAATTAAGTAGATATACTTCCTGCTACCAACATTATCATTGTAAACATTATTCCAAGTAAATAAAGTCCAAAAAAAGCTAGATCACAGATTGAGTGATTCCATTTATATGAATTTCCAAACTATGCATCGAGGACAGGAGACTGGTAGCCTCCAAAGCTGACCAAGAAAAGGACTAGCTGATAGTTAAAAGATTCTGGACTTCATTTTAGGACAATAAAAATATTTTTAGATTAAAGTGATAACCATATAACTCAGAAAATCCTAAAAACTGATGTGTTGTATTCTGATTATGTTCATGCTTTCATTTATACCTTAAGGGTGTTACCCAATAAAAACTGACTTTGTCATAATAATTTGAGATCATCTCATGATGCATGGCTTAGCTTTGTATCATTTGCTAGAATGTAAGACAAGAAAAAAAAGGTTTCCCTTCTCAGAGAAATGGTATAATTTTTTCACTGAAATCAGGTTCATAAAATATTAAATCCTTATTTCACTGCTCATAGAAGTTATATTTCCTTCATTTAAAGATTTTTGTTCCAAAAGAGATTATAACTACCTCATGTATCAGCATGTTAACTGAAAGCTCTTTTTCCAGTTTACTTTCTTTTAGATGTTCATCGATATTACACTCTCGATTTTTATTTTCATTTTCCTTCACCTTCTCTTTGGCCATTTTAGGGTGTTCCTTAAACCTGCAGAGTTATAGAATCAGTATGTGATGTTTGATAAAGAGTAAGTATTTACTAATTTTAAACAGATATTATATTTTGTCACAAACAATTTCAATTTTTTCAATTGTAAATTATTATTACATACTTTAACATGATTACAAAATAATGTAAACAATGTTGAAATTTTTATGATATATATGATATGTATGTATGACGTGTGATATGGTATGTATGACAGAAAATTTTATGTTATATATGACAGAGAAAGAGTACATAGTATAACTATATAAAGAATCATTTTAAGTATTAATGTCCATTTGCTATGTTACCATGAAACATTTCCTTATTAAAGATTGGCTATAATCTAAGGATTAATACTTTAAGTGAATAAGTATGGTATACTTATAAGTAAATAAGGATGATATGCATATTTAAGTGTGTTTATAACATCCTAAAATGCACTTTGCGACTGGTTCACTTTTATACAAGCTACTCACACACAAGATGGGATTCAGGAAGTACATTATCTAAGGCCAGTCTGGGAAGAAAGTTAATGACACCTAATCCAAGCTAGATGTGGGTTTCTCATCTATAATCCCAGCTATGTAGAAAGCATCAATAGGAGATCACAGAAGATGAGATACAAAAAAATTCCTAAAAACAGAAATGGCTGGAAGTATGGATGAAGTGTTAGAGCATTTGTCCAGCAAATGTGAACCCTTCTAGTCCAGCCTCTAACTTAAATCCACTTGCAGCTTTGCCTCCCACATAGCTATGATTACAGTCATGTGGCATCACAGCCAGCACTATAGTTTTTAACATCATAAAAGAGAAAACAGTATACTGTGGCATTTAAAAAAAAGAACTGTAATTCTGTCATGAGTTTCTGATCTAAATTCTAAAATAGAATTAACTATTGGTTATAAAATGACTTTATATTTAGCACTTCATAAAACTATTCAATATTTAAACTACTATTAATATTTAAGATATTAAATATTAAGATCTTACTCTTTTTCTAATTCTTCTATTTTCTTCTTCTTTTGAATCAAAGCAATTTCCAACTTCTGTACTGACTCAATAAGTTTCTTTACTAGTTCATCTTCAGTCTTTGAAAGAGTACAAAAATAAATTTCCAAAAATTATAGACAATCACTTTCCTTCTTAGAAATATAATTTATGAGTTTGGGTAACATATATTAAGAAAAGTTAATAAGATGGTTATTTGACATCAATGCTCAAATGAGCTCAAACTGACTTACACACTCATAAACATTACCTTTTATGGAATTTTAGTTGCAGAAAAGTGTTTACTCCTTTATTTATTTAATGTATAGGTAATAAACTCATCATGCATGATTCTACAGATAACTGATTTCAGACTTTTAGTGTGGATTCTTGATTGTTGTCATTTTTACAGTATTATCATGCTGACCAACATGTTTTGTCTTTTTCACAAGCATCAGATTATGTATTTTGTTCCTTTATTTTTCTTAAACTAATTTTCTAGGAAGATATAACATCTAAAAAGTGATATGCGGGGCTGGGAAGGTGGCTCAGTAGTAGAGTGTTTCCCTCGCATGCATGAGGCCCTGGATTCAATTCCTCAGCACCACAGAAAAACCCAGAAGTGGCACTGTGGCTCCTGGCATTGTCATTTATAGAACACTATCAACATAGGCTCATGTTATATATTTGCAAAGTTTGGTAATAAAACAGGAATGATTTATAAATATATGTATATAAAAATCAGTTTTCTTGCTATTTTATCCATGACGAAACAGTCCAAACAAATATTCAAATTCCCCTAATAAGTATGTATATTTTATGTAAAATGAAATTACATTACTCTAGCTATTGTGTCATAAAGAAATTAGGTAATGAAAGCATGGTTCTAGTAATTGAGCACCAAGCATGAGTAAAATCCATGCCAAGCTAGAGCACAAGTTCCTATCTTCAAACCCCAGTACTGGAAGAAAATCAAGAACAGAAAATCAAATAGGAAAAAACAGTTAGGAGTAAAACTACTTCATTAGTTCAATATAGTGTTCGCAAAGCAAATTTATGATACCTATTACCCCCCAAAAAATATGAATAGTAGAGAAATAGCTTTGTTTGGTAAATAATAGTATAGTATCCATTGTACATTCAATAAATTGGCATCCTGAATTCTAGTGCAATCTCCTCTGAGTTTGGAATGTGTATGTCTTCAAAAAAAAGAGCCTGCAATTTTAAAAGCACTAAGTACTCCTGAAGGTCTTTTCAGACAAGCACCATTTTCAAATACTTATTGGTAACTCTTTCTTTTATACATCTATTTTGGGGAATGTTTAAATATTGCCTAAATATTCAGTCGATGGAGAATATGAAGTCACTAAAGGCTTAGATTAAAAGGTAGAATCACGATTTTAGATCAACTATGTAATATCTTGAGATATTTTTTTTTTTGGTCCGGTTGTGGGGCCTGAACTCTGGGCCTGGGCACTGTCCCTCAGTTCTTCAGCTCAAGGCTAGCACAGCGCCACATCCGGCTTTTTTCATTTTGCTTATGTGGTGCTGAGGAATCGAACCAGGGCCTCAGGCATGCAAGGCAAGCGCTCTACCACTGAGCCATCTTCCCAGCCCATCTTGAGATATTTTTAAACTAAGTGTTATCAGAGCACCATTATTGCCAATAGTTAAAAAGTGACTTGTGGGGGAGGGAAAGAGAAAAATGAGGGAAAGGAAACAAGTTTGACAAAAAAAAAAAATGTACTTTTTACCTTACTGTAACTTCTGTACATCTACATAAGTCACATAATTTCTTTAAAGACAGTAAGACTTGTACTACTAATAGCCAGTACTATTGATAGAAATACACAAAATGTTTGTGACTTTGCAAATTGTCTAAGTATTCCTATTACAGTACTTCTAGGGGGGGAAAACTGTTCTTTTCAGGATGAAAAGAATTAACAATAAACTTACTTACCAAATTCCTACCCAACAGTTTTTTCTGTAGCTCTTCAAGTTTCATTGCTAGCTTTTTAATTATATCTTCTAACATGCAATATTCATGTTTAAACCTAGAGGTATTTTAATAAATAATTATTATCACAGATGAATTCTTAAAATGTTATGAACACCAAAAATTAAAAAGAAATAAATAAGTCTTGGTCTAGGAAATTTGTTTAACAGGAGCCTAGCAGAGAACTTCCCAAACATGCAAAAAAAAATAGGCCTATTCAGATACAAGAAGCTTTTAGAACCCCAAATAGACCAGACCAGAACAGGACATCCCACCATCACATTATAATCATCCCACCGTCACATTATAATCCACACAGGATCAATTCAGACCAAGGAAAAGATCCTTAAAGCTGTCAAGGAGAAAAGATCAATCACCTATAAAGGAAAAACAATTAGAATCACCTCAGCTTTCTCAGCAGAGACAATCAAAGCAAGAAGAGCCTGGAATGATATATTCCATACCCTAAAGACAAACAACTATCAACCAAGAATACTGTACCCAGCTAAACTCTCCTTCATAACCGAAGGTCAAATAAAAACCTTCCATAACAAAGAAAAATAAAACAATACATCTCCACCAAACCAACCCTACAAAAGATACTTAAAGATGTCCTACACATACAAAACCAACAAGGCCACAATAAAGGCCAAGAAAAAACACCCAAATTGAGAATCCAAGAACTATAGGAAAAACCCAGTTGCCACAGCCCGCAAGAACGTGGATAAAATGGCAGGAACTCCCAAATACCTCTCAGTCCTATCTCTCAACATTAACGGACTTAACTCTCCAATTAAGTGACATAGACTGTCTAGTTGGATTAAAAAGCAAGATTCTTCTATCTGCTGCCTTCAGGAGTCAGACCTTAACCATAAAAACAAACACATTTTGAAAGTGAAAGGCTGGAACAAAAACTACCAAGAAAATGGCCTCCATAAACAGGCAGGAGTTGCAATCCTAATATCAGATAAAATAAACTTCAAATTAAAATTAGTGAGAAGAGATAAAGAAGGTGGCTACATACTAATTAAGGGATCTCTCCTTCAGGAGAATATTACAATTCTAAATATCTATTTGCCAAACAACAGAGCACCCAAATTTATCCAAGAAACACTACTTTCTCTCAAATCTCACATAGATCCAAAGACATTAATTGTTGGGGACTTTAACAAACCACTATCCCCACTAGATAGATCAACTCGGCAAAAACTCAACCGAGAAACTGCAGATATAAACAACTGCATAGAACAACTAAATTTAACAGACATCTACCGAATATTTCACCCAGCAGCATCAGAATACACTTTTTACTCAGCAGCACATGGAACATTTTCCAAAATAGACCACATTTTAGGTCCAATTTGTCCAAATTCAGAAACATTGAAGTTATACCTTGCATTCTCTCATTCTCTCAGACCACAAGGGAATAAAATTAGAACTCAACACCAAAAGCCACCAAAGAAAGTCCAGTATCACATGGAGGCTGAATAACACACTGTTGAATCACCAGCAGGTCATGAAAGAGATTAGAAATGAAATTCAAATGGTCATGATATTCAACAAAAATGAACACACAAATTACCAGCTCCTCTGGGACACAGCAAAGGCAGTACTCAGAGGCAAGTTTATAGCTCTGAGTTTCTACATCAACAAATTGGATAGATCTGAAACCAACAATTTAATGAGACACCTGAGCCTCCTTGAAAAAGAGCAGCAAGATAAACCCCAATCCAGTATATGGAAAGAAATAATTAAAATTAAATCAGAATTGAATGAATTAGAATCCAAAAAAACCATAGTAAGAATGAACAAAACAAAGAGTTGGTTCTTCAAAAAAAATTAACAAAATTGACAGACTATTAGCAAATCTAATCAGAAAAAGAAAAGAACACACCCAAATAAATAAATTCAGAGATGAGAATGGAAACATCACCACAGAAACAACCAAGATTCAGAATATTATAGGGGAATACTTCTCAAAACTTTATGCTAATAAGTTTGAGGACTTGGCAGAAATGGACCTTTTCCTAGCAAATATCGACATGCCAAAGCTAAACCAAAATGAGTTAAACCACCTTAACAGGCCTATCAACCATTGACATAGAAGTAGCAATAAGAGACCTCCCATCTAAGAAAAGCCCAGTACCAGATGGTTTTACAGTGGAATTCTACAAGACCTTCAAAGCAGAGCTCACACCAATACTCCTCCAACTCTTCAATGAAATTGAAAGTTCACTATCGAACTCTTTCTATGAAACCATCCCAAAACCAGGCAGGGATTCATCAAAGAAAGGGAGCTATGCACCCATTTCTTTGATGAACATCGATGCAAAACTTCTCAACAAAATTTTGGCCAACTGACTTCAACAATTCATCCAAAAAATCATATACCATAATCAAACAGGAATCAATTCAGGGATGAAAAACTGTTTCAATATATGCAAATCAATTAATATAATTCATCACATCAACAAGAGCAAGGCTAAGAACCACATGGTTATCTCAATAGATGCAAAAAAAGCATTTGACAAGATCCAACACCCCTTTATGATGAAGGTTCTGGAAAAATTAGAAATCCATGGAACATTCCTCAATAAAGGCTGTATATGACACACCTACAATCAGCATTATACTCAATGGTGAAAAACTAAAGCCATTTCCTCTTAACTCAGGAACGAGACAAGGATGCCCACTCTCTCCACTTCTCTTTAATCTAGTATTAGAATGCCTAGCTACAGCAATAAGACAAGATGCAAACATAAAGGGGATCCAAATAGGGAAAGATGAAGTAAAACTCTCCCTCTTTGCAGATGACATGATCTTGTATTTAAAGAATCCCATGGACTCCACTCCCAAATTACTCAAGCTGATTCAAAACTTTGGCAAAGTAGCAGGGTATAAAATTAACCCTCAAAAAATCAATGGCTTTTCTGTATGCCAACAATGAGAAAAGTGTGGCTGAAATTAGACAAGCAAATCCATTCGTAACAGCCTCAGAAAAAATAAAATACCTAGGAATTAACTTAACCAAAGAAGCGAAGGACCTCTATGATGAAAACTTTAAAAACTTGAAAAAGGAAATCAAAACAGAACTTAGAAAATGGCAAAACCTCCCATGCTCCTGGATTGGAAGTATCAATGAAATTGGAAGTATCATGAAAATGGCAATACTTCCCAAAGCTATCTACAAATTCAATGTGATACCTATCAATATTCCAACCTCATTCTTCAAGGAAATAGAAGAGGCAATCCAAAAATTCATATGGAACAATAAAAAACCCCGAATAGCTAAAACGATCCTCAACGGAAAGAACGGTGCTGGAGGGATATCAATACCAAATTTCAAACTCTACTACAAAGCCATAGTAATCAAAACAGCTTGGTACTGGCACAAGAACAGACCTCAGGACCAGTGGAATAGAACTGAAAACCCAGAAATGAACCTACAGATCTATAGCCATCTAATCGTTGATAAGGGAACTAAAAAAAAAAATAGAATGGAAGAAAGACAGCCTCTTCAGTAAATGGTGCTGGTAAAATTGGTTAACTACTTGGAGAAAACTAAAGCTATAGCCTTATATATCACCCTGCACCAGAATCAACTCCAAATGGATCAAAGACATCAGAGTTAAAACAGACACTCTGAAAACATTACAGGATGGAATAGGAGAAACACTAGGTCTCCTCGGCACAGGCTGAAATTTTCTTAACAGAGACCCAGAAACACAACAAATCAAAGAAAGGTTGGACAAATGGGATTGCATAAAATTGCAGAGCTTCTGCATGGCAAAGGACATAGCTAGCAAGATCAATAGAAAGCCCACAGATTGGGAGAAGATCTTCACTAGCCATACAACAGACAATGGTCTCATATCAAATAATACTTAGAACTCAAAAAATTAAATCCCCCAAAAACAAATCCTCAAATAAATAAGTGGGCTAAAGACATAAAGAGAAACTTCTCTGAAGAGGAAAGAAGGATGGTCAATAGACACATGAGGAAATGCTCAACCTTTCTAGCCATAAAAGAAATGCAAATCAAAACAACATTGAGATACCACCTCACCCTAGTTAGAATGGCTATAATCAAGAACTCTAATAACAACAGATGCTGGAGGGGGTGTGAACAGAAGGGAACCTTACTGCATTGTTGGCGGGAGTGTAAACTTGTTCAATCACTTTGGAAAACAGTATGGAGGTTCCTCAAAAGACTCCACATATTGCTCCTCTATGACCCACCAATCCCACTTTTGGGCATTTACCCAAAGGAAAACAAAAAAGATCATACTAAAGCTACCAGCACAACTATGTTTATTATAGCATTATTTACCATAGCTAAGATATGGAACCAACCCAGATGTCCCTCAGTAGATGAATGGATCATGAAAATGTGGTATATATATATACAATGGAATTCTATGCCTCTGTCAGAAAGAATGACATTTCCCCATTTGTTAGGAAATGGAAAGACTTGGAAAAAATTATATTAAGTGAAGTAAGCCAGGCCCAAAGAAACATAGGCCCCACAGTTTCCCTTATTTGCAATAACTAGTATATGTCTGAGACAAGCAGAAATGGTTGGATAAGTTGATGTTAGGCGAAATGAACCTCAAGATATGTATTCAAATGTTTTTTTTTCTTTCATGTGATTGTTTCTAACATATTTATAAGATTATTTCTTTTTTGCTTTGTATGTCCCTCGCCCATGGTATAACCCCTGCTTTCACTGTATTTGATGTTGGTATAATTTTTGGAGGGGAAGGGAAAAAACAACTTGTTTAAATAGGAATACACGTGGACCCATTGCAACAATGAAATGTACAAGTCGGTATGTTGAAAAATGAACTTTACAACTTTGGGGGGGGAATGAGGGGTGGGGAAGGTGAGGAGATGGGAAGGGATAGGAAGGGGAAACAAAGGAGGAGGCAAAAATGCTTGATAAGAAATGTACTCATTATCTTGCCCATGTAATTGTAACTCCTCTGTACGGCATTTTCACAATAAAAAAAAAAAAAACAAGGAAAGAAAGAAATAAGTCTGCTAAAATTTGAAAAATAGACAATTCAGAGTTTTTTACTCTTCAAACTATGTTTTGTTGATAATATGCCAAATTTAGAGACAGTGTGTAAATTTATGCATTTTTCTTTGGAGTGCTAGAAATTGAACCCAGCACTCTAGAGATAGTTCAAGTCAAAGATAGAGTGCATGACTTGCACTCTCACTGAACTATATTCCAAATTATTTATTTCACATTATATGACCCTAAAATGCTGCTAGAACTTCATACAGAATACCATAACTAATCCAAATATCATAGTACAATGCTTAATTACTTTATTAATATTCATTAATGTTGCTTAAAACTATACTTTTGTAGGTGATTGTGCATCATCTCAGAACTTTGTACAGCCTCTTTGTCTTGAGCCTCTTCTTCTTGCAACTAAAAGAAAGAAATCTTTACTGATAACCTAGTATCAATTTGACCACCAATTATTTTCAGGCCAAATGTCCTACAACACATCTATCTCCCATTCATCTGCATATTGCTTTGAGAATCTGGCCATTAACTGTGTTGTTCATCACAAAATAGAGAATCAAGTGAGAACTTGTTCAGTGCAGAAAAGGCTGACAAACTAAAGTCAGCCTCCATCAGAAAGAATGACACCACCCCATTTGTTAGGAAATGTAAAGACTTGGAAAACATTATATTAAGTGAAGTAAACCAGGCCCAAAGAAACCTAGGTCCTATGGTTTCCCTTATTTGCAATAACTAGTATATATGTCTGGGACAAGCAGAAAAGGTCAGATAAGATGATGTTAAGCGAAATGAACTCCAAGATAAGGACACAAGTGGTTTTTTTCTTTCTTGCTATTGTTTCTAACATATTTATAAGGTACCATGTGATTTTTTTTGTTGCTTTGTATATCCCTCCCCCACGGTATAACCTGTTTTCACTGTATTTGATGTTGGTATAATTTGGAGAGGGGAAGGGAAAAAACAAATTGTTTAAATAGGGATACAGGTGGACGCATGCAACAATGAGAACAATGAGATGTACACGACACTATGTTGAAAAATGAACTTTATAATTTAGGTGGAGGGGGGAGTGTAGTTGAGGAGGTGAGAGGGAAGGGATGGTAGGGGAAAAAGAAAGGAGGAGGCAACAATGCTTGATAAGAAATGTACTCATTACTTTGCTCATGTAACTGTAACCCTCTGTACAGTATTATCACAATAAAAAAACATAAAAATAAAAATAAATAGTCAGTGAGCGTCAATGGAGTCAGAAAACGTTTCATGAAAAGTAAACTGTGGGCCGGGCACTGATGGCTCACGCCTTAAGCCTAGCTCCTCAGGAGGCTGAGGATTGCAGTTCAAAGCCAGCCCAGACAGGAAAGGCCAGGAGACACTGCACTGATCTCCAATAAACCACCAGGAACCAGAAGTGGTGCTGTGGCTCAAGTGGTAGAGCGCTCGCCTTGAGCTGAAGAGCTAAGAGACAGCACCCAGGCCCAGAGTTCAAGCCCTATGACCAGAAAAAAAAAAAAAAGGTAAATGGTGAGCCAGTAAGGCCAAGGAATCAAAGTTGAGAAGTCAAAAACAACAGTACAATGAACTAAAACTGAGTTAGTTAAATCAGTCCAATTAACTCAAAAGGTAAAATTTATTAGCAGAAAATAAAATTCCAAGCCAGGTGCCAGTGGTTTATGCCTATAATCCTAGCTACTGAGGAGGCTGAGATCTGAGGATTGTGGTTCAAACCCAGGCCAGGCAGGAAAGTCCGTGAGTTCTATGACTGACAACAACAACAAAAAAGTTCACAAAGCACAGTACATATGCCTTATTCACTGATTTATTACAAGTGTCTGGCCAAGTGCAGTCAAAAGTAAATAAAAATAAAATAAATTCCCAAAATCAATATTAAATTCCTGCCCATACTGAGTAAATACCGAGAAGTTGTCATCATGAGTTGTGTTGAAAGTATTTTGGGATCTACTGAATGTTTCTTTGCACTGATTTTTGTTGTACTGTCTCCCCAAAAACAACTGGTGCCCCAAAATCAAAGTAAAAGGTATGACAATCCTCTTAAGGTAAGGCACACAAATAACATGAAAAATTTAGTTCTGTTGAAAGATTAATGTGTTTGGGGGAAGATGGGCATCATTATAGAAAAAATAAATCAAACACCCAAAATACAGTACTGAACGTTACCCATCCAAAGACTATCTTAAGGTAGTCTTAAGAATTGCAAGTTTTGTACAATGATAAAGTTCCTAAACAAAATATTTTTAAGACCTTTTCCACACTGATACATAATAAAATTAGAACTGTTAATTCTTGAAAATCAATTTACCTGTTTGAAATGATAGTTTATCCTGCTAATTTCTATATATAGCATCTTAGCATACATTGCAAGTTGCCCTATTTCTTCTGCATCATTATGATTTCCTTTTTCTCTTAGCACTGTCTCAGTGTTTCCAAAATATTGATCAGCATTGTCTTTCTTCAAATCTTCTTGTTGCAATAGAATTCTACAATACAAATTTAGTTACTTTGGTCATCAGATTGCTTATAATGCTATTTATTATACTAAAGAATTCTCTCTTTTCCTCAGACTTTTCTGGGTTTTTTCTGTTTTTAATTTCTCACTTAAAATTCTTCCAATGCTCATGAATACTATGAAGTTAATAATGAAAGAACAGTCTGCCCCCTTAGCACAGTAGACAGCACATCACTCTCATAATAATGAAAGAACATTTTGTTGACTAAGGTGGTAAGTTTATATAAAGTGCAACTTTGGTAAATATAGAAAAAGCATTCAATATTTCATCAATCCTAGAAGCCGAAAAATATATTTACCACTCAAGTTAATTAGCCTAAAGTAAAACAGGTAATGTAACTAATCTTTTCAAAGTTATTGTTACAAAAGCTTGTATATTAACTTGAGATAAAAATTATCATCAAGGGGCTGGGAAGGTGGCTCAGTGGTAGAGTGCTTGCCTTGCATGCCTGAGGCCCTGGGTTCGATTCCTCAGACCACATAAGCAAAAAGAAAAAAGCTGGAAGTAGCGCTGTGGCTCAAGTGGTAGAGCGCTAGCCTTGAGCTGAAGAGCTGAGGGACAGCACCCAGGCCCAGAGTTCAGGCCTCACGACCGGACCAAAAAAAAAAAATTATCATCAAGACATTACAGGCACAGTTAAAAGATTTATAGTGTATTTGTCCTCTATAATGCATCTACTGATTTATACTACACAATACCACTTAAAGATGGTTTTGACACAAGAATTACCATATTATTAAAATCAAGATTAGAAGGAAGAGTGTAAAATATTTTACTCATTTCTGGTTATTTTCTGCTAACATGTTATATAGTATTTTCTATCATGGGGAATTTAAACATCTGTCTTTGGGACAATCCAGAAGCATAGAATTATTTCAATAAAAAAATTAATATGATCATTCAGCATAAAATCTTGAATAATCAGTATTTTATTTCTGTATTTTTACTTACATATTAAAAATAAAATAAATTATTTTTATTAACTTTAAGTAGTTGTACAAACGACTTACCATTCAACAAAGCAATTTATGAATGCAAAATGTCTTAATCTAAGTCACCTTTTTCAACATTTTCACCCATCTCTCCCAACCCACCCTTCCCTCAATTTTCTCAAGAATGAAATTTTATTTGGCTCTATCTCAAGGGGAATTTCTTCAATACATATGAAGCTAATGATTACACACATTACTGAAAATAAATGAATACATAAAATATGCAGCTTATATCTAATTAAAAATTTATTTTGGGGTTGGAAAATTAGTAATTTTATGCTCTTAATGCAGTTGTAAACTAATGCAAGATTTCTTGGGATTAATTTGCATATCTTAACTATAGTCCTTTCTAAAATTTCCTATATTATTTAATTACAAATATACAGAAAAATAAATATATAGAATATATAGAATACAAATTATTTTTATAATTCTAAACTTATATTTAAGAATTCAAAATGTAAATAAAGAAATAATGGAAGTGATAAAAATTAGAAATAAAGAAAAATTTATATTAAGTCTATTCCTTGCAGCATTTATTTAACATAATTACATAAACAAGCCCAAATTCTCATTGTTAAAAAAATAAAAAATAAAAAAACAGGACTCCTCTTAACTGCTATTCTTTTAAATAACTATCAACCTCAGGAATTGGAAGACTATGCACAATTAAAATTTCACAATTAAAAATGTGATTGTTTACACTAAAACATTTTCACTCTGCAAAAATCTAAGCAGGCAAGTCAACACTATCAAAAATCGAATCTAATATATATATATAATATATGTAATACATATTATATAATATATATATTAAAATGAAGAGTTCCAGTCGGGCACTGGTGGCTCACATCTGTAATCCTAGCAACTCAGGATTGTATTGGAAGCCAGGTTGTGGAGGAAAGTCTGTGAGACTTTTATCTCCAATTAACTACCAAAACTCCAGAAGTGAAGCTGTAGCTCAAGTTTAAAGCACTAGAATTGCATCGGAGGAAAGGAGGGGCTCGGTACAACACCCAGGTCCTGAGTTCAAGCCCTAGGTCCAGCACAAAAAAAATTAGTTATGTACATATAACCATATAAATTGATGTTAATCTAAATATATTCCAAGATAATGGAAAGGACAGGTTTGGTTTTTTTGTTGTTGTTTTTGTTGTTGTTATTTTAATGCACTGTGTAACAGAACTTAACAATTCGTTTGTGTCTCCATCTTTTCCTCAATAGGCTGAGAAGACAGACAAGGTTTAATTACCAAAAGTGAGGTCATTTCCTATGTTAGCCACTTTGAGTATGAATATCCTGTCACTTGATATCTGTAGATCAAGGCTGGCACTCTGTCACAGCTCCATTTCTGGCTTTTTGTTGGGGATTAATTGGAGATTTGTTTCCTACCTGAGCTGGTCTTGAATATTGGTCTACAGAGCTCAGCCTCCTGATTAGCTAAGATTACAGACAGGAATCACCAGCATCTATCTGGCTTTCTTATACCCCTGGTAATTTATCTTTATCTTCAAAGCTGGATCCAGTTCGATCCGGCTGGATCCGTCTCAAATCGGCTTGATCCGGTTCGATCCTGCTCCATGTGGCTGGATCCGGCTCAAACCGGCTTGATCCGGTTCGATCCAGCTCGATCTGGCTGGATCCGGCTTAAACCGGCTGGATCCAGTTCAATCCGGCTCAAACCGGCTGGATCCGGTTCGATCCGGTTCAATCCGGCTGGATCCAGCTCAAACCGACTGGATCCAGTTTGATCCGGCTCTAACCGGTTTGATTAAGTTGAATCCAGATTGATCCGGCTCTAACAGGTTTGATCCGGCTCAAACCGGCTGGATCCGGTTCGATCCGGCTTGTTCCAGCTCTAACCGGTTTGATCCGGCTCGAACCGGCTGGATTCAATTCGATCCAGTTTGATCCGGTTCGATCCAGTTGGATCTGGCTGGATCCAGCTCTTTCCGGTTCAATCCAGTTCGATCCGGTTCTAACCGGTTTGATCCGGTTTGGTCCAGTTTGAGCCGGTTAGATCCGGCTGGATATGGTTTGATCCGGCTCTAACTGGTTTGATCCGGTTCGATCCGGCAGGATCCGGTTTCATCTGGTTCGATCGGGTTTGATCCGGTTCGATCTGGCTGGATCCGGTTTGATCCGGTTCGATCCGGATCTAACCAGTTTGATCCAGTTCGATTCGGCTGGATCTGATTCGATCCGGATCCCAGTGGGATCTGGGGAGAACCCATGTCAGTGTGTTCAGACTTAGTTTGGGTCAGCTGAAATTCAGTACAACTGAGACAAATGGGAAGTGGTAAGCCTTGTAGTTTGCCTCCATCTCTCTCACAAACAGAACTTAACAACTTGTTTGTGTCTCCATCTTTTCCTCAATAGGCTGAGAGGTTCTAACCGACGGGATCCAGTTTGATCCAGCTGAATCCGGCTCAAACTGGCTTGATTCGGTTCGAACCCCTAACCGGTTTGAACCGGTTCGAACCAATTTGATCCGGTTCTAACCAGTTTGATCCGGTTTGAACCAGTTCTATCCGGTTTGATCCAGTCTAACCGGTTTGATCCGGTTCTAACCGGTTTCATCCGGTTCTATCCGGTTCTAACCGGTTTGATACGGTTCTAACAGGTTTGAGTTGGTTCTAACCAACGGTTCTATCTGGTTCTAACCAGTTTGATCCAGTTTGAACCGGTTCAGGCCAGTTTGATACGGTTTAAACCGGTTCTAACTGTTTTCATCCGGTTCTAACCGGTTTGATCCGGTTTCAATCGGTTCTAACCGGTTTGATCCGGTTCAAGCCAATTTGATCCGGTTCTAACTGGTTTGAGCCGGTTATAGACGGTTTGATCCGGCTCTATGCGGTTCTAACCAGTTTGATCCGGTTTCATCCGGTTCTAACCGGTTTGATCCGGTTCTAACCGGTGTGATCCCGTTCTAACCGGTGTGATCCCGTTCTATCTGGTTCTAACAGGTTTGATCCGGTTTCATTCGTTTCTGTCCGGTTCTACCTGTTTCCATCCGGTTCGATCCGGTTTCATCCTGTTCTAACCGGTTTGAACCGGTTCTAATCGGTTTAATCTGGTTTTATCCGGTTCTAACCGGTTTGATCCGGTTCTGACCGGTTTGATCGAGTTCTGTTTGAGCCTGTTTCATCCGGTTCAATCCGGTTCTGGCCGGTTTGATCCGGTTCTAGCCAGTTTGATCCGGTTTGATCTGGTTCTATCCAGTTCTAACCAGTTTGATCCAGTTCTAGCCGGTTTGATTCGGTTCTATCCAGTTCTAACAGTTTGATCCCATTCTAACTGGTTTGATCCGGTTCTATCCAGTTCTCACCAGTTTGATCCGGTTCTAGCCAGTTTGATCCGATTCTAACCGGTTTGATCTGGTTCTATCCCGTTCTGACCAGTTTGATCCGGTTCTAACCGGTTTGAGTCGGTTCTAGCCGGTTTGAGCCGGTTTCATCCGGTTCTAACCGGTTTGATCTGGTTTGAACCGGTTCCAACCGGTTTAATCAGATTCTAACCTGTTTGATCCGATTCTAACCGGTTTAATCCGATTCTAACCGGTTTGACAAAGGGTGAACCAATGCAACAGCAATACTGACAAGACACCATGTTGGAAGTGAACTTTACAACTTGGGCAGGGAGGAGTCAGGAAGGGGAAAGGGAAAGTGGGAGAAAAAGTAGAGAGGGGTACCAATGTTCAACAAGAAATGTACTCATTGCTTTACTCATGTAGCTGTAACCCCTCTATATAACACTGTTACAATAAAATTAAAATAAAGAAAAAAAGGTTAATAAAGAACATTTTATTACAATGTATATTTTTAAAGTTCCAAAATTTCTTAATTTTACCTAATATGGCAAATTTCATCCAGTTCACTGTTTTCATCCTCTAATTGAGATTTCACTTCTTCTATCTCTAATAGCTCTTCCTGTGGTCTTCTGATCTTATGTTCCATTATTTTAACTTTTCTTGAAAGCAATGCACATCTACTAATTTTACATTGGATTAGTCTGTCACATGAGTAAAGCAAATCCACAAGATTGGGTGAGTCACCAGCATCTGTATCCAGGAAGTAAAACATTGTCAGAATGTTCATGGTGTCTTTTGAAGAAAAGAAAATTTTTAAGAAACAATGATTTCATGTGACTTCCTGAAATAATGTAACCATTTGTCTGATGTTTATTGTAGTGACCTCAAGTGTTAAGAATATACACCTAAAGGCCATGTGGGAAGCATTTTCCAGGAAGCAGTCCCCTGTACCAGTAAGTTCACTATTGCGGTAAAAAGTGGTTTGCCACTTATTTGGACCACTTATTAAACATTTCTAATGTAATAACTTTTTATCAGGAGGCTTCTAGTCAACAGTAGCCTATTAGTAGATAAGGTTTTGGGGAAGTAAACAATACATGCAAATATATCTGAAAATTCAAATAAAAGACATATTGTTAGGTTTGTCAGATTAGACAAAAAAACTAAATGTATGCAACTAAAACAATACTGTTTAAAAGACTAGGCATATGCCTATAACCTCAGTGTTCAGGAGACTGAGAATTGAGGATCTGAGTTTTAAGGCACTCCAGGACTTGAAAGTCTATGAGATTCCTATCTCCGGAAACCATCAAAAATCTGGAAATGGAGCTGTGGCTCAGGTGCTAGCCTTGAGCAAAACAGCTAAGAGACAGACCTACGCCTTGAATTCAAGCTCCATAATAAAAAAAATTAAATTTAAATTTAAAAAATTAAAATGGACCCATTAGATGAAAAAAATCACATTTGAAAACTTGATGAAACAAGGTTGAGTAACAACCTCAATATTCTTACTAAAGTAGATTCCATAGGAAAAAATACTTCCAGCAACAGTCATTTCATTATCATAAAAGGCTTAATTCATCACATTGATGTCTGTGATAGATGAGGGAAAAAAAAAGTAATCAAAGATGTAAATAAATGGTCATGGATTGAGTTCTTTCAAGAAGCTCTGCTATCACTTTTCACTTTTGCTAGCTAAATGAAGGAAGGTTTTGTCTATGCAGTCCTATTTTTACATACTGTCTTTTGTCTTGCATGAATGAGGAATTTCTCCATAAGTCAGTCTTACCTGTCCCACTAGAAATCTCATTCTCTGGGCAAGGAGTACAAGGAAAGTAACAGGAACTCTTTCCCTCCTGAGGGGATTTCCTGAATCCAGGACCACAACTCTCACTGACTGAGGAGTCTGAGAAAAGTCAGATATTTGTTGTTAACTGCTGTATTGCCCTACTCCTCCTCTTTTTAAAAAGTATTTGGAAAACTGGATCATTAAGAATCACACGCACACACACACACAAAATGTACTCTCACATCTAATCAATTTATAGGATTTTTCAGTGTATATATGACAGGACCCACCTGCACATATCACTACTCCCCACATCATTGTGCTATTACAAGCTAGCTGCATGTATAAGAGGAAGGGCCTAGTAGTGGTAGAAACTTAGATAAGTAGAAGCATTGTACAATTGTATATGAATTATACTGTACATAAATTATTCATGTTACTTTACATTATCTCTCCAACTTACCTGTGAAATGGTGGAAATCAGAGAAGAAAAAATCCTCACATGAGCTTTAAAAGCATGAACTAAAGCACAGAAATCATTTGTGGTCGCTATCCATATCTCAGGGTTAGCATATGTGTTTCTATGCTCTGCCATTACCACAAGATGAGTTCCATGTGTTCAATGTTGCACAGTTTCACCACAGACCCAGAGGTATCAAGACAAAAGACTGTTGTACTCATGCAACACCCAAAATGATCTTTTTATTTTTATAATGATTCTGCTATGTATTTCAGAATACTAGAAAGCTCACTAACAAACATGTAATTTATTTTATATGAGAAATGAATGTTTGCAAATATATTAGTAAATACATATGACTCCTTTACTGTTCAAAACAAAAAGGATTAATTCATCTAAGGGCAATTATTGATTATGAGTCAAATAATAACCTCAAAATGCAAGTAGAAAACTGATTACACTCTCAAAGAAGTAAAACAATTCACCAGTGTTATTTCAGATTCTAGAAACTCAAAATATAATACACAAATAATTATTAACTATACAGCATCATAAGAAATGTAATAGTCAATCATAACCATGCATCTTAACAAATTAGTATATATTTAAAACCATGTATTACATTTTTCATTTTCTTATTTCATTATCTTTAATATATCTTATTAAGGATTTAGTTATAATAACTAAATCCATTTGAAATATTTTCTCTAGTCATGACAACCAAATAAAAAATCAGTGCAAAATAACTCTGGAAAGCACTAAAATTTTTGAATAGTATGTAGCATATATCTAAATAACTTTGAGTCACAAAGACAACTAAAAAGAGAAACATTTTTGAGCTGAATGTACAAAAACATAAAAAAACAGAATTTATGGAATGTCATATGATCTCTGCAGCAGTATAAAGAAAAATTTCTAGCACTGAGTGACAATTTCTGTAACTTATTAACATGCATAATAATGCAAGATGAGTTTCACCATAATACTTCCATTAATGTACACAGTGTACTTTCAATTGGCATCCAGAATGTATTTTGAAACACTTGAAACTTAAATAGAAAATTACTAATTTTTAAATGGGCAAACAGAAATGAAAATTTTTATTCACCAAAGAAGCCATGATAATGAAAAAATAAGAATATAAGATGCTCAACATTTTTAGCCATTAAGACCAGATAGAAGCTGGGAACCAGGCCGTAATTCTAGCTATTCAGGAGACTGATACCTGAGGGTCATGATTCAAAGCCAGCAGTCCAGGAAACTTCTTATATCCAATTAACTTCCAACGTTTGGAAGTGGAGCTGTGGCTCAAGTGGTAGAATGCAAGCCTTGAGCAAAAAAGCTCAGAAGCAGAGCTCAGGCCAGCAATTCAAACCCCAGGACCAGCATACACACAAAAAAGGAAGGGAGGGGAGGAGAGAAGAGGAGAAAAAGAAAGAAGAGGAGAAAAAAAAAGAAAGCAAAAAAGAAAGTAAAAAAACAATACTGAGATGCTCAATAGCATCCATTAGAGATGTCATTCTGAATGAGTCCAAAAGCTGAGAAAATAATAGCAAATACTGACAATGTAATTGCATCAAATCAAAAAGTTTCTCTACATATAAATGAACACATATAAGAGTGAAGAGATGGCAGAATGAATGGGAGAAATTACTTGTAAACTATCCATTGACAATCAATGAATTTTCCCAGACTATATGAACAACTCAAAATTAAACATCGTAAAGCAACTAATCCAATCAATCCAATCAATAATCCAATCAAATAATCCAATCCAAAATAAGGTTGGGTACAGTAGCTCTCACCAATAAATCATAGCTAGCTACTCAAAATGAAGCCAGCTCAAAGAAATTTTGTCAAGATCCCCACAGCTAGGCTTGTGATGTATGACTGTGATTCTTTTTACAAAAAGAGGAGGCAGGAAGATATAATCCCAGACTTTAGCCCATCCCAGCAAAAAAAAACCCTCTCTATCCAAATAATATTTATAATAATATTGATAATAGTAACAAAATATGTATGAAAATTGGACTGGCAGACATGGTTCAAGTGGTAAACACCTGCCAGTTAGCAAGATATCCAGAGTTCTAATCCTAGTACAGAAAAAAATCAGTAATTGAGCCAACTAAGTCAAATGCTTTGAAGAGACTGTTGTCAAAATGTATAAATCCCAGTAAATACATGAAAATATGCTCTACCTCATGTGGCATCAGGAAAACGATTACAAAACTACACTAAAATTTCATCTTTCCATTTTAAGAATGGTTATCATTAAGGAAACAACAAATCCTGGCAAGGATGCAAGAGAAAGCAACACTCACAAGCTACTAGTGAGAATGAAATTTTACCTAGTTATGATGAAAATTATTAGAGAGATTTCTGAAAAACACATGAAAGTAGAAAGGATACTACCTGAGAAGATAAAGAGGTATAGTTTAAGAGTAAAGGAATACAAGAAAAGATCATGAGTGGTCAATATATTGAAAATACATTCTATACATATATAAAAATATCAAGAAGAAATCTATTAAAATATATCAAGGTAACAGTATTATTATTACCTCTTAAATAAAGAACTTATATGAAATTAATTTAATTATGTACATAGGCAAGCAAATAGTGAAAGGATTAAAAATTTATCTTCTTTTAGTGACACAATCAAATTGTCTCATATGTAAAAATATGGGAAACTATTTAGTTTCTAACTGAAATGTGCTTATTTTAAAAGTAGAAAAATTATTTTTATCACAAAGACCAATTAGTTGTAAGTTTTATGATAACATCCAAAAACTGAATAAACCATTAAGCACAATTTTTACATAATACAAAATTACTACATATGCATAATATACTTTACTTTATACTTTTTTGGGTTTTTTAAAATAAGTAGTGGAGCATGAATTCAGGGCCTAAGCCCTTTTGCTCAAGGCTAGCACACTACCACTTTGAACCACAGTGCAACTTCAAGTTTTCTGGTAGTTAATTGGAGACAAGACTCTCATGGACTCTTCTGCTCATGCTGACTTTGAACTATGATCTTCAGATCTCATCTCCTTGATAAGCTCAGATTATAGGAATAAGCCATCAGTGCCAAGCTTATTTTTATATTTTAACCATTACCTGAGCTTGACCTCAGGAAGAAGCCTGGTGCTTACAGATATGATGCTCTACCATTTGAATATGCCTCTGATTGGATTTGCTAGTTGTTTAGAGATGGAATATTTAAGACTTTTCTACCAAGTTTGGCTTAATACCATGATATTCTGCCTCTGCCTCCAGAGTATCTAGTATTACTGGCATGAGCCATCGGTGCCTGCTTTCTTTGCTCTTTTTGAATTAAAACTCTCATTCTTACTTTCTTCCGTAAGGTTGGACAATCTACAGAAATTCAGTAACAACAATCTTACCAGGATTGTTGCGTGGGATACATCTAAGAATCTTTTCTTCATATTTGGAAAGTGTTCTCTTAATGCTATGAATTTTAAAAAGTGACAAAATTAATATTTTGATATTGATATGAAAAACAATTACCAAATAATTTAATTCTTGAACATTTAAGACAATCTAAGCATTACTTCGGTATTTATTCCATATGCTTCAAAATTGACCTGAAAAAATTTTTACAAAACCTGTAATAAAAGAAGACAAAAGACAAAATAAAGAACAAAGGAGGAATCAATGCAACAGTGATACAGACAATATGCTGGAAATGAACTGTACAACTAGGAGGAGGTATGAGGATAGGGAAAGTGGGAGAAAAACGAGAAAGGGGGTAACAAGTTCAACAAGAATTGTAACCCCTCTGTGCATCACCTTGATAATAAAATGAAGTTTTTTAAAAAAGGTGAAATAAAGGTGAAATGATCCAGAAGAGAAGACAACAAAACTCAGAGGTAGAAATACCCATACTCAAAAGATACTCTGTTTTCTTTGTCGCTGTTATTTTTAATGTACTATGTGATTTTTTTGTTTCTCTTGTATGTTCTTCCCCCATGATAAAACCCCTGTTGTCACTGTATTTGATTCCCCGTGCCCTGCATCTTGTATATATATTTTTGTAATTGGGGGAGGGGAAGGGAAATAACAAAATATTGAAAGAAGGATACAGGTTGATCCATTGTAACAATGAAATGTTTAAGACACTATGTTGAAAACAAACTTTACAGCTTGTAGGGGAAGGAATTGGGGAGGTTGGGAGGGAAGGGATTGTAGGGAAAAACCAAAGGAGGTTGTAACAATGCTCCAAAGGAAATGAACTAAACCTCACTGTAACTGTAACTACTCTGTAGAGTATCTTTACAATAAACATATTTTAAAAATAAATGAAAATTTAAAAATTAAAAAAATAAATTAATATAATCTGAATATTCCCCTATTAACTAAATTGAAATGATAGTTAAAACATTCAAAAAAGGATAGTCTTTTTTTTTTCTTTTTTTTTAATTGTGAAAATACCGTATAGAGGGGTTACAATTACATGGGCAAGATAACGAGTACATTTCTTATCAAGCATTGTTGCCTCCTCCTTTGTTTCCCCTTCCCATCCTTTCCCATCTCCCATCCCTCCACCCTCCACCCCCACCCCCCAACCCCGGGCCAAAGTTGTAAAATTCCTTTTTCGACATAACAACTTGTACATTTCATTGTTGCAATGGGTCCACATGTATCCCTATTTAAACGATGTGTTTTTTCCCTTCCCCTCCACAAATTATACCAACATCAAATACAGTGAAAGCAGGGGCTTCACGGTGGGGGAGGGACATACAAAGAACAAAGAAATCATCTTATAAATATGTTAGAAACAATCACATGAAAGAAAAAACATTTGAATATCTTGGGGTTCATTTCACCTAACATCAACTTATCTGAAAGATATTCTTTCTCTATAATAAATACTTTGTTCTTGAAAAATTCTCCTATGTTAAGCTAAAAAATCTTCTAAACATTAAGGATATTATATCTTTAGCTCACATATTGTTATGAAGGCTAAACAATATAAGGTAAAAAATATGCACAGGAAAATGGAAAAGAATAAATTTAAGATTAATTATATTAATATTCATTATAATTAATAATATTACTTAATATAGTAAAGATTAATTCACATGTTGTTGGTAGGTCTTAAGACTGAAATATTGGATTTATCAAAAAATTTGAATCCTAACTTTGGCTACTCATATTTGTAATTTACAATCTTACAAAGCACATCATATCAGCTATTTTAATAATTTTGATACTCTATAAGTATATATAATTTTTTGGGGGGGGGTCTGTCGTGGGGCTTGAACTCTGGGCCTGGGCACTGTCCCTCAGCTCTTCAGCTGAAGGCTAGCGCTCTACCACTTGAGCCACAGCACCACTTCCAGTTTCGTGGTGGTTTATTGGAGATAAGAGTCTGGAGGTTTTTCCTGCCCCAGCTGGCTTTGAACCATCATCCTCAGTTTTCAGTCTCCTGAGTAGCTAAGATTACAAGCATGAGCAACCAGTGCCCGGCTATAATTTTTATTAATGTATTAGCTCCTTAAATAAACTAATTGTCCTAAATTAATAAACTAATAAATCACAGAAAGGGTAAAAAATTAATAACACTCAGGATTAACAGATCACTAATAGAATGGTACTTGGTCTCCAACTGATTTGGAAGACAAAAATCTCTTAATGCATAAATAGACATTATCCATTGTTACAGTAGACACATCAACAAGAGCAGGAAAGAGGATGGGCCTTCAATCTGTCTCCAAAACTGGGACCTTCCAAATATAAGCAACACCCATTTTAGGGCTGAGCTAGTGTATATTTAAAATGAAAAACTCAGATGATCACTATACGACCTTCCAGGAGTGGTTCCAGACCAAGAAAAACAAAAGTGATTCACCATGCACCTCTCCTCATTCTCCTCAAGAGCACAAAACCTGGTGGCTTAAATATGCTCTGGCTCATTAGAAATAAAGACAGACCTAAAGTTTTACTAACAGATTTCTTACTACTTCAACAAAAGACACATACTGTAAGTAGTGTTTATCTCTTACCTGATTGCTTCTCATTTCTTGAGCAACATCCTGTCACTTCTATATGAAGCCTCTTTCTCTCCTGTACTTCTCCTTTCCTGCTTAATTTATTTTCCATCAACCTATACCAACCTCTGAACCAAACAAGGCTATTACAAAGCCATCACACTCACCAAACACTTCCCACCAAAAATGGTACAACTGGACTAAGCTCATTAAATCCAACCAATCTACTTTAGATTCAGAATTTTCTCACAATAGCTCCTGTTGAAGAAAGAATTTGAAAATATTTTTCAACTGAGGCAGAATCTCAAGCAACTTGGGATTTTATTATTATTGAAACAAATCACTAAAAAGGGAAAAATGAAAGTTGATAAGAACTAGGAGAAGGGTGACATGGGATTTCTCACAGCCTAGGTGAAGGGGCTACACAGGATATCAAGAGATCTTTCAGCATATACCTGGAAGCAGAGAAGGGAAACTATAGCAGAGAGAAAATGTTTCACACCTGTAATCCTAGCTATTCAGGAATCTGATATTTAAGGGTCAGATTTCAAAACCAGCCCAAGCAGAGAATTTGAGATTCTAATTAAGTAACAAAATACTAGACTGGAAGTTTGACTCAAGTGTACAGTGTCAGCATGTGGGGGAAAACAGAGCAAGCTTGTGAGGTCCTGTATTCCAGCTTAGTACTTACACTACCACTCTCAAAATAAAGATAAAGTAGAATAAGTGGAGTCTGGCACCAATAGCTCATGACTGTATTCCTAGCCACTCAGGAGGCTGTGATCTGAGGTTCATGTTTCGAAACTAGCCCAAGTAGGAAAATCCGTAAGACTCTTATCTCCAATTAACCACCAGAAAACTGGAAGTGGAGCTGTAGCTCAAAGTGATAAAGTGCTAGCCTTGAGCAAAAGCAGCTCAGAGACAGCACCCAAGTCCCAGAATCGTCAAAAATAAAATAAAAGAATAAAAGGAAGACTAATACAGGAAAAGGAAAGTGAAGACCAAGAGGAGGAAGAGGAGAAAGAAGAGGAGATTATAATCCCTTCCTGAATCATTACTGGAAATTATCTCATAGGTTAAAATAATCCTAACTCAAATTACTGTCAGAAACGACAAAGACTTCAAAGGGTAACATGATATGAAGGTATAAGCTCACTTGTGTACTCCACAAGAAAAGCTTCCAATACAGAAGTTTCTAATACACAAGAAAACTCAGTTTAGCAACAATAAATCTTGAAAAAGCTGGGAAGCCAAGATGGTAAAGCAGATTTACTGCTTTTGGAATTATGGCTGAGCAAAATTTCACATGTATATGTGAACTAAAACTTAGCAGCATTTTGTGCTTAATAAATTTTTATTATATTTTAGTAGGGGTTACCATTCAACATATCATTTTATAAGTATGATGCATCTTGATCAATAACACCCATTTCATCATTCTGCCCCACCCATCTCAACCCAACCCCTTCTCTCTTGGCAAAGGCAGAAACCTTCTGAATAAATTTCCACAGGCTAAGAAAATACAAATCAAATTTTCAAGTAGAGTTGTATCAAACTAAGAAGTTACTGAATGGAAAAGGATATAACTAACAAACTAAAAAGCCTATGGAATGGGAATTTATTTGCCAGGTAGACACCATGCAATGGATTAATGTCCAGAATATACAAAGGGCTCAAGGAAATAAACTCTCAAGTAATCAACAAACTAGTTAATGGAAAATGAAACAGATATTTTAGGAGAAGTAAAATTAATCAATAGACACATGAAGAAATGCTAAACATCTTCAGCCATAAAGGAAATGTAAATTAAAACAACAGTGAGATTCTATCTTACCCCAGTTAGAATGGCCATCATCAAAAATACAAACAAGAGATTCTGGTGCAGAAGTGGATTTTTTTTTATGTGAGACTTCATTGATGTGCTCATTGCCAGATATATACTCATCTTTTTATTATTAGACCTTATCTTTCAATGTGTGCATACTTAATTCAGAAATTGATTACTCAGTTCACAAACTCTCATCCTTAATTCCATTAATAGTAGTATTCTTAAACTTATAAAATTTTTAAGTGTTTCAGTTTTTAATTTTTAATTGTTATTTTTTCCTTGTTTCTTTCTTTTCTCCTTTCCTTCCATCTGTTTCCTCTCTCTGAATTTAGGTCTTGGTTAAAATTCTTCTCTTCTTTTCCCTCCCCACATTCCTCTAATCTTATTTTTTCCCCACAATTCTCCTTAAGCCTATTAAATTTTGGTCAGCTGACTCCTGTTTGACATTTTTAGTCCATTCATCCATAGTCGGTTGTTGTTGAACTAGATTGTATCTGTTGAACTAGATTGTATCTGTGCTCATTTTGACTGCGTCAAACAATCTGTACAACTGCAGGGTTCAAGTTGATGCTTGCCTTCAAATAGTGATCTACCGCAAAATTGGTTGGGATTTCATACCAAATGAGCAGAACAAGCCAGAGAAACACAAGAAAAATGGCAAATCAAGTTATCTCAACTCCCACTCGTGATAATCAAGTGACAGAGCAGCTAATGAATAATCCAGAGGAGAGTTCCTAAAATGCTCTACAAACACTACTAGTAAACATGCTGAATGAAATGATTGAAAGCCTGCAAAGGACTCTGTGTGAGTGTGATAGGGAAAACCATGAGCAGGATAGGGAAAAGCATGAGAGTGATGAGTCTAACCAAAGATTAATACAGTAATTTCGTGAACATAAGGAAGCTAATCAACGATAAATACAGGAATTGCATGAGCAGACTAAGAATAGACAAAGATTGATACAGGAATTTCGTGAGCATGAGAAAGCTAATCAAAGATTAATAGAGGAATTGCATGAGTGAGATGAGAATAAACAAAGATTAATGGAACCATTCATGGAATCTACAAAGAGAAAGCTAGAGGAATCCTGGGAGGACACAAAGGACACAAAAATGCTGAATAGAGCCTATCAGAAGGAAAGGGAGTCCAATGAAACCAAAACTAACCAACTAAAGGATTTGAGAATGAACACTGAACACCAAATTAAGGAAGTAAAGAAGTCCATTCAAGATCTAAAACATGAAGTGGTGCTGTGGCTCAAGTGGTAGAGTGCTTGCTTGTCTTGAGCTGAAGAGCTCAAGGGCAGTGCCCAGGCCCAGAGTTCAAGCTCCATGACTGACAAAAAAAAAGATCTAAAACAAAGCTCCAACAAACAATTTGAAGGCATCAAAGCTGACCAATTAGAAGGACAAGAAATAAAAAACAAAGTACAAAGTCTTGACAGTAGGTTAGACCATGCAGAAGATCGAATCTCTGGGACTGAAGACAGCCTAGACATTATAGAGAAAGAAAAGACAACTATTGAAGACAAATCCAAGAATTATAGATTTATTCCATATTTAAAAGACACCATCAGAAGACTTAATCTGAGGATAATGGGTATGAAGGAGGATTTAGAGACAGGAGTTAATGGTCTAGGAAATTTATTTAACAGGATCCTAGCAGAGAATTTCCCAAACATACAAAAAGATAGGCTTATTCAGATATCAGAAGCTTTTAGAACCTCAAATAGATCAGACCAGAACAAGACATCCTACTGTCACATTATAATCCCCACAGCTTCAATTCAGACAAAGGAAAGGATCCTAAAAGCTGTCAAGGAGAAAAGATCAATCACCTATAAAGGAAAACCAATTACAATAACTTCCGATTTCTCAGCAGAGACAATTAATCAAGAAGAGCCTAGAATGATGCATGCCATCCCCTAAAGACAAACAACTATCAACCAAGAATACTGACCCAGAAAAACTCTCCTTCAAAAAACTCTCCTTCCAAAACAAAGAAACAGGGAATCCAAGAATTATAGGAAGACCCCAGTTGGCACAGCCCCCAAGAAAGTGGATACCATAGCAGGACATACCAAATACCTTTCGGTCCTAACTCTCAATATTAATGGACTTAACTCTCCAATAGTTGAATCAAAAAGAAAGATCCTTCTATCTGTTGCCTTCAAGAGACACACATTGCCCACAAAAACAAACATTCTGAAAGTGAAAGTCTGGAATAAAATCTACCAAGCAAATGACCCCCATAAACAGGCAGGAGTTGCAATCCTAATATCAGATACAATAGACTTCAAATTAAAATTAGAGAAAAGAGATAAAGAAGGTCACTACATACTAATTAAGGGATCTCTAATTCAGGAGGATGTTACAATTCTGAATATATATTCAGAATATATTCTGAATATATATTCTCAAAATTTAAATCCCCCAACAACAAATCCTCAAAAAAACAACTGCCCTATAAATAAGTGGGATAAAGTCTTAAAGTTAGACTTCTCTGAAGAGGAAATAAGAATGGTCAATATACACATGAAGAAATGTTCAACTTCTGTAGCCATGCAAATCAAAACATTAAGTTTCCACCTAACCCAGTTTGAATGGCCATAATCAAAAAAATCTAATAACCAGAGATTCTGGAGGGGATGTGGTCAAATGGGAACAATACTGAATTGTTGGTGAGAATGTAAACTTGTCCAACCACTTTGGAAAGCAGTATGAAGTTTCCTCAAAAGACTCCACATAGAGCTCCCTTATGACCCAGTAATCCCACTCTTGGACTTTTAACCAAATGCTCTCAAACAAGACCATACTAAAGCTACCAGCACAACTATGTTTATCGCAGCATTATTCACCATAGTAAAGATAAGGAACCAACCCAGATGTCCCATAGTAGATGAATGGATCAAAAAATTGTGGCATATATATGCAATGGAATTTCATCAGAAAGAATAACATTGCCTCATTTGTTAGGAAATGGAAAGACTTGAAAAAAATTATATTAAGTGAATTAAGCCAGATTGAAAGAAACATAGGTCCTATGGTTTCCCTTATTTGCAATAACTAGTATATGTCTAGGACAAGCAGAAAAGATCAAAAGCTATGTACATATGACCATATAAGAAGATACTATTCGAAATGAACCCCAAGATAGGGACACAAGTGGTTTTTCTTGCTTGCTATTGTTTTTCACGTATTTATGGTGTACTGTGTAATCTTTTTGTTCCTCTTTTATGTTCTTCCCTCACAGTATAACCCCTGTTTTCACTGTATTTGATTCTGGTGCCCCATATCTTATATATACTTTTTTCTAATTTGGGGAGGGGAAGGGAAATAACAAAATGCTGAAATAAGGATACAGGTTGACCCATTGTAACAATGAGATGTACAAGACACTATGTTGAAAACAAACTTTACAACTTCCAGGCGGAGTAGAGGGAAGAGTTGGGGAGGTTAGGAGAGAAGGGATAGTAGGGGAAAAACAAAGGAGGAGGTAACAATACTTGATAGGAAATGTACTCATTACCTTACCTATGTAACTGTAACCCCTCTGTACAGTATTTTTCAGTAAAAAAAATACATATATATATAAATATGATGTTATTTATAATGCAGGCTTAATTATTTAAATTGATATAAAATGTAGACTGCTGGGATCAAGGATAAAGTCTTAAATTTCCTAAATCATTAGTATAAAACTTTACTAGTACACACGAACCCAGAGATACATCTCTTATACTGTCAAAGTTAACCTGGGATAAAAATTCTACATACATTGCTCCATGTACCTATTCTAGTCTTTTTTGGTTTCTGGCCAATAACATTCGATACTATTCCAGAACTACCTTAACTAAACTATGGCATATCAGTGGATAAATACGTGATACCTGTAATTATTTTGAACCTCAATTTAAAGTATATTAGTATTTTAATGCAAACACTTACACTTCACAATGGCCATAAAGAGCATAAGATGATGCAGACCATCCAAAAGCATCTTTTAAAAAGACATCAACGCCTTGCTGAAGAAGAAACTTGACCATATGTTTTGATTCACATTGGACAGCATACATGAGGGTTGATCTAAAATAACAGGAGGTAAAATTTAACCTTCAGGTACTTTCAATGCACTTATTTAGTACACTATTGAGTATGCTTAATAAATTCAATATCATGCCTGTGTGTAAAATTGATCATTTACATATGCCAGCAACTGCAGCATCTTACATGTCAAGTATTCACCTTTGTCAGTTATCTCCAAAGCTAAATGGAGAAAACAATCGGATCTCTTGTGCCACTGGGGTATTACCTAGTGGATTTCCTAATTTGATGTGCTTTGATAGAAAATAAATTCTAGGGTCACGTGTCTAATGCAGGTAAAGATCTAAATGAGTAGTTTGTCCTCTGCTAATTCCCTCATCTTATGTAAAGTAGGTAAAAGTTGAATAAGTAAAAGCTATTGGAATGATTAATAAAATTATTCCTATGAAAATAATTCTAAGAATGTGGTAGTCAAAAGTCTAAATTGTATACATATGACTTACAGTCTCAAATCAGGGATATTATACTTCCTATCCTATTAAAAATTATTTGCTAATAAGTGTTTTTAAGTTCCTGGAAATTCAGGAGTGAAACCCAGTACTGTGTGAAACTATAATCTTCTTTTTATAACCCACCTAGGACTGATGTTCATGAAAGGAAAGGTTTATCAAATTAAATATGTTGTTTCCTCAGTATATAGCAATTAAACCTATAAAAAAAAAAACCATGGCTTGAAGATACAGTGCTCTACAAAATGCTCCTATGGACATTCAAGTACTAACCTGAGTGTATTAACTTCATTGATTGGTTAATTTAGTGGATAGTTTTAGATGAGCCAGCTGTTGGGAAGTAGACTTAGTTAAAGGAAGTTGTCATTGGAGGGGGACTGTGCTAAGACTCTTCCTCCACTTTTCTGTTGCCTGACGTCCAGGAGAGGAGCACCTTCCTCTCTTCCTCTACCACATGTTCCTCCTGAGCATTCTACATCACCCCAGGCCCAGGGAAAACAAACCAGACAACCTCTGAATACATGAGTCCTCCTCAAATTGTTTTCCTCAGACACTGTTATTCACAAAACAAACAATATAAATAAAGGGGAAATCTCTGAAGTAGCAGTTAATAGTTACTTTGGGAAAAGCTAATATTAATATTCTTCAAAGAAAGCAATTGCTCTCAAGTGAAGAATCTTCAAAGTGATAAAATGACTTCTAACACATATTTTTTGCTTAATACAGTATACCTTAAAGAAGTATAACAAAAGCTTGGTGCCAGTGGCTCACACCTGTAATCCTAGCTACTCAGGAGGCTGAGATCTGAGGATCAAAGTTCAAAGCTAGCCCAGACAAGAAACTCCGTGAGACTCTTATCTCCAATAAACCACCAGAAAACTGGAAGTGGCACTGTCGCTCAAGTGGCAGAGTGCTTGCCTTGAGCTGAAGAGCTGAGGGACAGCCCAAGCCCAGAGTTCAAGCCCCACAACTGACCCCTCCTCCCCGCAAAAAGTATAAAACGACAAATAAAGACAAGCACTGTGACCCAGGCCTGTAATCCTAGCTATTTTGCAGACTGAGATCTAAGACTTGCAATCCAAGATCAACCTGGCCACAAAAGTCACTTTAACACATATTTCCAATTAACCACCAAAAAGATGGAAGTGGAACTGTGACTTAAATGGCAGAGCACCATCCTTGAGGAGATAAAAGCTCAAAGGCACATCCAGGCCCTGTGTCAAGCTCAAGGTCCAGCAGGACAAAAAAATGAAAAGTGACAATACTATAAAATGGTTATGAATTTCATATTTCCTCAAAACTTAAAACTAAAATCCACACTATAATCACAATATTCAATGTACAAAAATAAGTGAAAATGGAACCAGGTAACTTGAGGAGATGAGTGAGGATTTGACAGATGGGAAAAAACTGATGGAAGGGGTAACACTGACCAAGATGCTTTGCACTCATAAGCTATAATCTTGAATTGAAACTCTTTTGCATAGCTAAAGATAACTTTTTTAAAAGAAATTAAGTAAAAAATTATATTGATATAAAACATCTTTATATAAGATCATATGACCATAAAAATCAGATTACAAGTAATAATGACTAGCAAATAATAGTAGGGAATATGAATCCTACTATATACTGTTCTTCTTGGGGACAATCTGAATCAACACTTCCTACTTAAGTGACCACTTGTGCCAATATTCTACATTATACTCCAATAAGTTTAAGCTAAATTCTTTCTATGAATGTGCTAATTCTGATTTGAGTAATGTTTCCCACATGAGGACAAAAGGAAACTTTTGTTGGAAAATAGAACAAATAACTATACCTATTCAGCTCATCAACTGCATGTATATTGGCTTTATTCTCTATTAAAAATTCTGCCATTTGCTCTTTGTTTTCCTTTAGAGCAAGCAAAAGTGGTGTGAAGCCATCCTGTGGAAATCAAAAACAAAAATAAGTTATAACACATGAAATTCCTTATTTCTCCACTTAATCAGCTACAAACACATAGAGAGGAAATACACATTCACACACACCGTCCCCTCTCTTTGAATGCCACAAACTTGAACATGTACAAGATAAACACAATCAGTTTAGAACAAAATTACTCAGTATATATTCCAAAAATATGTCCCATCTTGAAGTACCATGCCCCTTAGAGAGATTTCATGAACATATATTTGGGAACTATAGAACTGTACATTCTAAGCCTACCATTAGAGAAATTGTGATAATATTGCTTAGTCTCTGCCCAACGACACATTTTTTTTATTGTGAGAATACCATACAGCAGAGTTACAATTACATGGGCAAGATAACAAGTACATTTCTTATCAAGCATTGTTGCCTCCTCATTGTTTCCCCTTTCCATCCCTTCCCATACTCCTCCCCTCCTCTCACCTGATCCTCTCCCCCACTCCCCACCAAAGTTGTTAAATTCGTTTTTTGATATAAAAATTTGTACATCTCATTGTTGCAATGGGTCCACCTGTATCCCTAGTTAAATGATTTTTTTTCCCTTCCCCTCCACAAATTATACCAACATCAAAAAGAGTGAAAGTATGGGTTATACTGTGGAGGAGGGACATACAAAGCAACAAAGAAATCATCTTATAAATATGTTAGAAATGATTGCATGAAAGGAAAACAAAAAACAAAAAAACATTTGAATACTTATCTTGGGGTTCATTCCCCTAACATCAACTTATCTGACCTTTTCTTCTTGACTCAGGCATATACTAGTTATTGCAAATAAGGGAAACCATGGGACCTATGTTTCTTTGGGCCTGGCTTACTTCACTTAATATAATTTTTTCCAAGTCTGAACATTTCCTAACAAATGGGGCAATGACATTCTTTCTGATGGAGGCATAGAATTCCATTGTGTATGTATACCACATTTTCTTGATCCATTCATCTACTGAGGGGCATCTGGGTTGGTCCCATATCTTACCTATGGTAAATAATGCTGCAATAAACATAGTCATGCTGGTAGCTTTAGTATGGTCTTGTTTGTGATCATTTGGGTAAATGCCCAAAAGTGGGATTGCCAGGTCATAGGGGAGCTCTATGTGGAGTCTTTTGAGGAACCTCCATACTGCTTTCCAAAGTGGTTGAACAAGTTTACACTCCCACCAACAATGCAGTAAGGTTCCCTTCTGTCCACATCCCCTCCAGCATCTGTTGTTATTAGAGTTCTTGATTATATCTGACGACACTTTTACAGCAAAAATACCCTTTTTAAGATGTGTTGTTTAATGGACACAGTGAAAAAAAACTTTCCATAAGACTCTTATTTTTATAGTGGCATGACTCAGATTCCCATGCTAGGTTCTGCTTCTTCCCACAGGTCACTAAGGAAATTGGATTGAAGTTAAAAGACATAGTATTCAAATGGACGTTGACATTTTTATTACTCTCTTTAAGTAGTTGTACAAAGGAGTTGCCATTGAACAAATCAGTTTATGAATACAATGAATCTTAATGTCATCCCTTCCAACATTCTCACCCATCCCTCCTATCCCTACCCTTCCCTCACTCTCTGAGATATGTATTGGACTCCTGACTACATTTCACTCCCCCTTCTCCTCTTCATTCATCTACTTGTTACCCTTGACTCCATCATTTTGAATACCTGCTTCCTGGTGATTTATTTTCCTAAAATTTGAATTTGCCATTTTAAGGAATTATAATTGAATTTTCCCTTGAATCTGCCATATTTCAGTTAAACCCTTTGTATACATTTGCATACCACCTAACATATTTACTAAAGATTTTTCATGTCTGTTGGATATCTCAACAAAAGTTTATCCTCATTTTATATAGATAATTCTATGACCTTGAAAATTCTGTGAGGTCATTTTTCTTCTAGTTCCAGGTTAGTCACCAAGGTTTTATTTTTCAGAAAAAATCTATGTGAGAAATAAAACTGAAGCAGTTTATCAGTAAAAATTTTATGCTAATGAATATGAATAATTTTACAGAGAAACTAAAACTGAGTCACTGGCCCTGAGAATCTACCTATGATTAACCTACTAAGGCTATGGAAATACAAAGTCCAGATTTATGCTGAAGCCTCCAGACATTTAAATGGAGATTGTTTATGGAAGCAAACTATGTTCTCAACAATAGGCCACATTTAGTGGGATTTTATGCTCTTGTGTGATCCCATATGGTTAGGGATAATGGAAGGATTTGTATGTGAAATCGTTCCTTTTGTTAATATCATGTTTTACAAAGAGTATCAGACCATAAAACTTTTTTTAAAGACTCAAGATAATTACTTCAAGACAACTACTTTTCCAATACTTATTAATATCTCTTTAATTACCCACTATTAATTTGTAAATTCAAAGAATACCTGAGATTACTGATAAAAACTAGTTCTTTTATCTGACACCAAAATGTTTTATTAGAGATATGAAAATGCAAAATTGCTGAGATTTTCCACCCAGCTACAATACTGCTAATATTTATGAAAGAACTGATAAATGTCCACGCATATAAAAATACAGTATGCAGAACCTACATAGTGCAGTACATGTGTAAAATGTATGGTACCCAAACATCATGATAGGGAATTTATTTCAGGGCACAAACAGCATACACAAAGGCATTAGGCTTTTTAATTTTTAAAAAAACTATTTATCTATATTTTATGGTAAAGTGATATACAGAGGAGTTACAGTTACATAAGGAAGGGAGTACAATCCTTGTCGAACATTGGTACCCCCTCCTCCCTCCAAGTGCTGGTGGTTCATACCTGTAATCCTAGCTACTCAGGAGGATGAGATCTGAGAATTACAGTTTGAAAACAATTCAGGCAGGAAAGTCAGTGACATTCTTAACTCCACTAAACAACCAAAAGAAAAGGTCAGAAGTGGGGCTGTGACTCAAGTGGTAGAGTACAAGCCTTAAGGGATTAAAACATCTCAGGGACAGTGTCCAGACACTGAGTTCAAGCCCCAGGACCAGCACACAAAACAATAAAATCATTTCAGTCTCATGCCTCATCCACAGAGCCAAACCTTCCTCACTTGACAATTTGGACAAAAGGAGAAAATGAAAATTCACCGTTGCTTGGTGAGCATGACATTTAAGTTCTCCACTTAGGGAAAATAACTAGTAATGGACCAAGAAATTCAAATTACAACTTGATTTCATTTTCCAAAAGAACAGAGTAATTCTCACCTCTTCAACTATCTATCTATCTATATATCTATATCTATATATGTATATAAATATATAGATATATATATAAATATATACATATTTATATATGATTATAAATATATATAGATATATATAAATATATAGATATAGATATTTGGTCCGGTCATGGGGCCTGAACTCTGGGCCTGGGCGCTGTCCCTCAGCTCTTCAGCTCAAGGCTAGCACTCTACCACTTGAGCTACAGCACCACTTCCGGCTTTTTTTTTCTTTTTGCTTATGTGGTGCTGAGGAATTGAACCCAGGGCCTCATGCATGCAAGGCAAGCGCTCTACCACTTAGCCACCTTCCCAGCTCGACTATATTTTTAAGAACACACTTTAAACAACTGTATAAGTAGCTATTCCTACCAGAAAAGGATAATATGAAAGAGAAACCTTTGATCTTTCCTTCTGGTTTCCAAATAGTCAGCATCTACTCACTTCGATTTAGAATTCTTCAGATTCTACATAATTTCATCTCTAGGCAACTTTGTAACTTCAACATAATTTTCTTTACCAAATTAAGAAATACTATCCCCAAATTGAGCCGCATCTTTTCTAACACATAAAATTTTTGAAAGAATTTAAATAAAAACTGTTTGGGGTATTTTCCCTCAATTACGTACTTTCAAATCAGCCTGTGTAATTTGTAATTGCTTTCTCTCTACAAGTTTTTATGCTTCAGTCTCACCTCCAAGAGAAAATTCACTTTGACAAAACTTTTCAACAGCAACAAAGTTTCCAAATTATTTTGTTTGACTAGGAAGAAAAAGCTCATTTCCAAGTAAAATTTTACCTGCACACTCTGAAACTTCTATGACAGTATCATCATTTGAAATAAACTCTTTGAAGACTGAATTCTTTAAACATTTTCTTTCACTTTTAGCTTCCATATGTGGGAAATAAGTTAGGTTTACCCTACCTTGGTTTGCAATTCAATACTTGCATTGTATGCAAGCAGTTTGGCAGCTATTGGCACATTGTCAGTGTAGATGGTATAATGGATGGCAGTGTTGCCGCTGGCATCCCTCACATTTGGATCAGCACCATATTTGAGTAGGAGAGTCACACATTCCTCATGCTGACATTGTGAGGCCTGTTGGTATCACAGCAAGAGACAACTCATCAATTCCAGGCATTCAAGGTAAACATTCCACAGATTACATCAATTAGTTGTTTTTCAATGTGGTCAATTTGTTTTCATTTTATGCGTTTTTATCAGGGAAGAGAGACATTGAGACAGCCAAAAATAAAGATGCTCTTGCCTCAGTTTCCAAAATGTTGGCATTACAGGTATAAAGAACCATTTCTAGCTATTACTTTTAACTACTTAAATCAAATCCATGTCCTGATGAAATGGTTTACCACTAGTTACCTTAATCAGAGCTGTGCTGTTGTCACTGTCTCGAATATTAACCTCACACTTCTTTTCTATGAGAAGAACCACAATATTTGGATGCCCATAAGCACATGCATAATGCAGAGCAGTCCTGTGAAATGAGAAATTCTATGAAAGAGAATAGCCAAATTATATAGGTAGTTTTAAACATTAAATAGCATGTAATTAATTTTTCAGAAGAAAGATTAGGTTATTTGATTGCATTTGTTTTAATATTTTTAAGCAAATGGATCTATAACCACAATTCCTTGCAGGGGTGAATTTCTTTTTACAAAATGAAGTATAGGCTTTAGATATGATATTTGGATCCTATTTTAAACTCTATTATCAACTTGTTATTGCTTAGCCTATCTATGAAATCAATAACCTAGAGATTTCTCATTTATGTAATGAAGAGTAGTTTAATACAGACCATCACACACAGTGATTCCTCAGTGAGAATTTAGGCAGAATAGTTACAACACTGTACACATGTCTGCTCATTACTTATTAGAAATTATAATTATTACTATTCCACTAACAAACGTAACCTCTTTCTTAAATGAAATAACACAATAATATTTATTCTGTAGATAAGTTTTCAAGGACTATATATTTTGATAAATCTAAGTTTTATAAGTCAAGATATTTGCAATTGGTCTTGGTCTCCATTTGGCCTTGGTCTCAAGATCTTCCCACTTCAGTGGTGCCCAGCGTAAGATGCTTTTTCTCACAGATAATAGTTTAATTGTACGAACAGTTTCATTGTTTTATTTCCCTGTTCGCATATCAAATATTTGGATCACTCATAAAATGATGTTGTTCATTGTAGTCTGCCTGATGCTAGGATAAACTTGAAAAGAGGTTCATAGCTTGAGAAGAAAAGGACCAGTCAATTTTATTATCATCTACCAGCAGAAGTCTGCTAAGAAAATGTCTTTAGGAACTCCAAGGTTGTCAACAAATCCTCCTACCAAAATTGTTTGCTGATCCAGAAGTCACTAAATTACTTTTCAGAACTAGCTCATGAAAGAAGCAGCCCATTGGCAGTAAGGGAAATCTACTGAGAAGTAAAAATGGCACTCTCAGATAACTTAGTGTGAATTTTGTTGGTGTGAATTTTTTTTCAATCAAAGAGAAAAACATCGAACCATCATTCATTTCAAAAATTCCTAAGTAAAGAATATGTATAGGGGTATATATAATATATATACATAGTGATCTAAAATGGATATTAGATTACATATGATAAATTTTTAGCTCTGAAATTGATATATCATGGAAAATATTTGTCCATTAAGTAGTTATTTGCAATAATATAATGATTTTTATTGTTTAAAATGATAAAATTCTGCATATTCTTTGTGTTAGCAATATAGACAAAAGATAGTTAAGGGAAAATAGACAATATTGACATAGGATAGAGAGGGAAAAACAGCAGACAAGAATTCAGGAACTGCTTAAAGTTGCTTAAGTATTTTTGCTTTTACATGTCCTTACAAGTTGTAATTTTTACAAAAAAAATATTTTTTAAAGGAGAAAATAGTTTTCTTCTTTCACCTTATCCTCTTGCTAAAATAATTCGTATGCTTGGGATGTGGCTGAAAGGAAAATCTTAAATAAATTTATTTGAAAAAACAAACACTAGGTAAAAGTATTTCCTTTAGCATTAAACTTGTTTTTTTAAAAAAAAGACCTAGCTGTAGTCCTAGTTGCTCAGAAGACTGTGGTGGGAAGCATGGCCTGGACACTAAAGTACATGAGACACTGATCTCCAATTAATTACCAAAAAGATGAAAGTGTAGTTACAGTTCAACTGATAGAGCCCTAGCCTTGATCAAAAAAGCTCAGAGACTGTGCCCAGGCTTTGAGTTCAAGCCCCAGGACCAGACCAAAAAAAAAAAAAGGGAAACTGAAAAGAAACTTATCTCAAGAATTAACTTTTGTCTAAAACAATGTGTATCTACACTTTTCTTGAAGGGGTGCCTTAATAATAAGGTTCCAAAATTTAATGAATGGGTTGAATTACTAAAAAATAAACAGACTAATTGTATTAACTGCAGTTAAAGTAAAGAAAGAATATATATGGGGTGGGGGAGAGAGAGGATACTATACTGAAGTGAAATGGAGTAAAATCACACAGCTACATTTTCACCATAAATACCTGATATCATTGCACATGTTAGATGTGACCACCCTCGTATCTGGGTTGTGTACTGTCTTGCCTTTGCTATACTAATAATGCTTTTCTTGGTCTCTGTCTCTATGTGTCCTTAAATTCTTTCTTGTGACAAGATCACTAAATTAGGATACTCAAGGACAAGACAGAGGCCTCCTCTACGTTGGAGATCTCCTCATTAGAGACTCACTGGTTCCTGATCAGGCAACAAAACTACTTTTAAATAACCACCACAGAACACTGGAGGGGGGTTATTTTAGTGGATTTAGAAATAAGCCAACATTTTGTTTCTGTTGTGTTTCTCGGAAGAATGGCTTGTCGCCTAGACCTTCTCAAGGTGTGCAGGGCCCAAGGGCTGAGGAGCCTGTGGTACAAACAAAGCCCAGCATCCTCAGTGAACTCAGAGCTCTCCTCTTCCGAGCCTCCCCTGGCCTCCTGTTCCCCCATGCGGCCGAGCCTTGCCCTCACTCCCAGGCCCTCTGACCTGTTCTTCTTGTCTCTGGCATTCACGTCGTTTTTCCCACCTAAGAGCTTCCTCTGCACTTTGCCTACGTCGCCCTGGCTTGCAGCCTTGTGGATCTTTCCTGACGCTTTGTATCTGGAGAGGTATCTGGCAGAGTCAAAGCTCTCGGCATTCGCGTTCTCACTGGCACAGCACAGGACGCTCCTGCGCGGGCCGGCGGAGGACCCACAGCAATTCTGGTGCTCACTTCTCAAGACGAAGTTTGTCTTCATGGCTGTGGCTGGTGGCCTCACCTGAACCTCCCCTGCCTCCTCCCTCGCCCTTGCCCTGTGGCCACCTGCTGAAGCAAACACAGCACTTTGTAAGTGAGTCAACCAAGTCTCCACAGTTGGCCAAGAAGGCAAGTCCACTGGTCAACTGGAGGAAAGGTCCTCGTTGCCAAGCAATGATGATAAGCACAGATGCGTGCGTGCGTGCGTGCGTGCGTGCATGAGTGAGCGTGTTCATGCCACGTGGAAACTGGAAAACAAGAGGGCTTTGCCTGCACATGTAGAGCCTGCTTGTTAAATCTCAGTTCTTCAGTAGACCTGTGTTCCCTTGACTACAACGTCCTTCTGGACATGTGGAGGAAGTCAGGATGCCTGGAACCTCTTCCCTCATCCTAAGATCTTCATGGTAGAAGCTCCCCAGCTCACAGGCCTCTCCTTCCCCCTGGGCTTGTCTCTACCTCCCAAAGGCAATGCTAGGGCTTTCAAGTGAGCTATCCAACTATTCCACACAGTCCCTCCCAACAGAGTAGTTGGGGATTTCATGTCTGACAAGGGAAAATACTCGTTCTCAAGTAACATTAGTGAACAAAATGGGCTTGGGCACATGTGTATGTCCCTTTAACAGGAATGATAACCTGTGGTCAAGATGATCACTGCAGATGTGCAGGACATGCCTTTCAAATTTTACTTCCTGAGCAGATATTCATCCAATTCCAATGTCAAGTATCAGTGGGAATGCAATGAATGTCTGGATTCTTTGCTAAAGGCAGACAGGTTTCTGTGCAAAAAGAAAAAAAAAATCTTTATACACAACCCCGTATCTGAGGGTGCTGCAGGCTTTGATATCAAAAATGTTCTCTTGGATCCTCAAATTTGTCCATAAGCCATTTACTTATCATTCGCCTTACACATCCCAGGGCTGGGAAGACTACGTCCACCTGTGCATTCAAGCATGCCTCCTACCATTCCCGTTGGCCGGCTTTTTCTTTATGTTTACCTTTATTATATTCTCTTACATCTATAATGAATATACAATTAACTGTGGTGTATATGTGGAACAGTATTTAGATTTTTTTAAATTATCCATTTACTTCTTCATTTTTTCTCATTAAATTAAAATGTCTAAGTGTCATTCTGAATCTCAGCACCCCAGCCTAAGTAAAATGATCTTCACATGGGAACAACTTGTTGTGTTCTTCCTCAGAAGCTGGTAGGCTCTAGTAGTAGCAATGCCTTAACCCAGTACAGTAACATTTACAACACTATAGACCCACTCTTTTTTTTTTTTTTTTTTTTTTTGCCAGTCCTGGGGCTTGAACTCAGGGCCTGGGCACTGTCCTTGAGCTTCTATTGCTCAAGGCTAAAACTCTACCACTTGAGCCACAGCACCACTTCTGACTTTTTCTGTGCACGTGGTACTGAGGAATCAAACCCAGGGCTTCATGCATGCTAGGCAAGCACTCTACCACTAAGCCATATTCCCAGCACCTAGGCCTACTCTTGGAGTAGTGTCTACTGCCTCTTTTTACTTCCTTGTTTTGTTTGCATTCTCCTTTGCTCTCCTAATTTCTTTCCCAGTTCCATGCTCCAAAAAACTTTGCTCTTTCTTTGCACAGGATCCTCACACTGCTGAGTCATAATATTCAGCAAACTGACTCCAAGTGGTATTGATATTCCTCCACCATTGTTCTTTCTGCTAATGATTGCTTTTGCTATTCAGGGTCTTTATTGTTCCATATGAATTTTTGGATTGCTTCTTCTATTTCCTCGAAGAATGAGGATAGGATAATGATGGGTATTGCATTGAATTTGTAGATAGCCTTTGGCAGTATTGCCATTTTCACGATGTTATTCCTTCCAATCCAGGAGCATGGGAGGTTTTTCCACTTGCTTAGTTCTGCTTTAATTTCCTTTTTCAGGTTATTGAAATTTTCATCATAGAAGTCCTCTACTTCTTTAGTTAATTCCTAGGTATTCTATTTTTTGTGGGATTATTTGAAGGGGAGTTTTTCCTGATTTCAGCCATGCTCTTCTCGTTGTTGGTATACAGAAAAGCCATTGACTTTTGAGGGTTAATTTTATACCCTGCTACTTTGCCAAAATTTTGAATCAGCTCTAGTAATTTGGGAGTGGAGTTCATGGGATTCTTTAAATACAAGATCATGCCATCTGGAAAGAGGAAGAATTTTATTTCATCTTTCCCTATTTGGATTCCTTTTATGTTTGCATCTTTTTTTATTGCTGTAGCTAGGCATTCTAATAATAAATTGAAGAGAAGTGGAGAGAGTGGACATCCTTGTCTCATTCCTGAATTTAGAGGAAATGGCTTTAGCTTTTTGCCATTAAGTATAATGCTAGCTGTAGGCTTGTCATACACAACCTTTATTATATTGAGGAATGTTGCATGGATTCTCAGAGCCTTCATCATAAAGGGGTGTTGGATCTTGTCATATGCTTTTTCTGCATCTATTGAGATAACAATGTGGTTCTTATCCTTGCTCTTGTTGATGTGGTGACTTATATTTGATTGATTTGCATATATTGAACCAGCTTTGCATCTCTGAAATGAATCCTGTTTGATCATGGTGTATGATTTTTTGATGAATTCTTCAAGTCGATTGGTCAAAATTTTGTTGAGAAATTTTGCATTGATGTTCATCAAAGAAATGGGTCTATAGTTCTCTTTCTTTGGAGAGTCACTGCCTGGTTTGAGGATGAGGGTTATGATGGCTTCATAGAAAGAGTTTGGTAGTGAACTTTCACTTTCAATCTCACCGAAGAATTGGAGGAGTATTGCTGTGAGTTCTGCTTTGAAGCCCTTGTAGAATTCTGCTGTAAATCCATCTGGTCCTGGGGTTTTCTTGGGTGGAAGATCTCTTATTGCTGTTTCTATTTTGATGCTTATATGGGTCTGTTAAGTTGGTTTAAATCATCTTGGTTTAGTTTTGTCATGTGAATATTTGCTAGAAAATCATCCATTTCTTCAGATTCTCAAACATATTGGCATAAAAGTTTGAGATGTATTCCCTTATATGTTCTGAATCTTGGTTGTTTCTGTGGTGATATTTCCATTCTCATCTCTGAGTTTGAGTGTGTTCTCTTCTTTTTCTAATGAGATTTTCTAATAGTCTGTCAGTTTTGTTAATTTTTTTGAAGAACCAACTCTTAGTTTTGTTGATTCTTTCTATAGTTTTTGTTTGGATTCTAATTCATTTAATTCTGATTTAATTTTAATTATTTGTTTCTGTCTACTGGATTGGGGTTTAGCTTGTTGCTCTTTTTCAAGGAGTTTCAGGTGACTCATTAAATTGGTTTCAGAGCTCTCCAATTTGTTAATGTAGGAACTCACAGCTATAAACTTGTCTCTGAGTACTGCATTTGTGGTGCTCCAGAAGAGCTGGTTATTTGTGTGTTCATTTTTGTTAAATTTCATAAACAGTTGAATTTCCTTTCTAATAGTTTCCATGAGCCACTGATGGTTCAACAGCCTCCATGTGTTACAGGATTGTCTTGGGTGGTTTTTATGTTGAATTCTAATTTTATTCCCTTGTGGTATGAGAGACTTCAGGACATAATTTCAATGTTTCTGAATTTGGATAAATTTGCTTTATGACCTAAAATGTGGTCTATTGGAGAATGTTCTGTGTGCTCCTGAGAAGAACATGTATTCTGATGCTGCTGGGTGAAATATTCAGTAGATGTCTGTCTAGTTGTTCTATGTAGTAGTTTAGATCTAAGTTTTCTCTGCTGAGTTTTTGCTAGGTTGATCTATCTAGTGGGGATAGTGGTGTGTTAAAGTCCCCAACAATTAATGTCTTTGGATCTATGTGAGATTTGAGGGAAAGTAGTGTTTCTTGGATAAATTTGGATGCTTCATTATTTGGTGAATAGATACTTAGAATGTAATATCCTCCTGAAGGAAGGATCCCTTAATTAGTATGTAATGACCTTCTGTATCTCTTCTAATTTTAATTTAAGGTCTATTTTATCTGATATTAGGATTGCAACTCCTGCCTGTTTATGGGGGCCATTTGCTTGGTAGATTTTATTCCAGACTTCCACTTTCAGAATGTTTGTTTTTGTGAGCAAAGTGTGTCTCTTAAAGGCAGCAGATAGAAGGTCTTGCTTTGTGATCCACACTAGACAGTCTATGTCGCTTAATCAGGGACCTAAGTCCACTAATATTGAGAGTTAGGACTGAAAGGTGTTTGGAAGTTCCTGCCATGTTATCCTCCTTTTGGGGGGCTGTCCCAACTGGATTCTTCCTATGATTCTTGGATTCTCTATTTGAGAGCTGTTTCTTGGCCTTTATTGTGCTCTTGTTGTTTTTCTATGTGTAGGACATCTTTAAGTATCTTTTGTAGGGCTGATTTGGTGGAGATATTTTGTTTCAGTTTTTCTTTACTATAAAAGATTTTTATTTGAAGGAGAGTTTATCTAGATACAATATTCTTGGTTGATAGTTGATAGTCTTTAGAGTATGGCATACATAATTCCAGGCTCTTCTTGCTTTAATTGTCTCTGTTGAGAAATCTGAAGTTATTCTAATTGGTTTCTCTTTATAGGTGATTGATCTTTTCTCCTTGACAGCTTTAAGGATCCTTTCCTTGGTCTGAATTGATCCTGTTCAGGTTATAATGTGACAGTGGGATGTCCTGTTCTGGTTTTGTCTATTTGAGGTTTTAAAGGCTTCTTGTATCTGAATAGGCCTATCTTTCTGAATGTTTGGGAAATTCTCTGCTAGGATCCCATTAAATAAAGTTCCTAGACCATTAACTTCTGCCTCTAGGTGCTCCTGTTCACCCATTATCCTCAGATTAGGTCTTTTGATGATGTCTTCTAAATGTTGAATAGATCTATCATATTTTTTTGATTTGTCTTCAATAGTTGTCTCTTCTTACTCCATAAAATCTAGGCTATCTTCAATCCCAGAGATTCGATCTTCTGCGTGGTTTAACTACTCTCAAGACTTTCTTTGTTTTTTATTTCCTTTCCTTCCAATTGGTCAGCTTTGATGGCTTCAAATTTTTTGTTGGAGCTTTGTTTTAGATCTTGAATGGACTTCTTCCTTAATTTGGTTTTGTTTTATTCTCAAATCCTTTAGTTGATTAATTTTGGTTTCATTGGACTCCCTTCCCTTCTGTTGGGCTTCATTCAGCATTCTCTTTGTGTCCTCCCTGGATTCCTCCAGCTTTCTCTTTGTAGATTCCATGAATGCCTCTATTAATCTTTGTTTATTCCCATCCCACTCACACAATTGCTCTATGAATCTTTGGTTAGCCTCCTCACACTCAAGAAATTCCTGTATTAATCTTTAGTTAGCCTCATCACATTCACAGATTTCCCTATCATACGCACACAGAGTCCTTTACAGGCTTTCAGTCTTTTCATTCAACACATTTACCAGTGGTATTTGTAGAGCATTTTGGGAACTCTCTCTGGATTATTCATAAACTGCTCTGTGGCCTGATTATCATGAGTGGGAGTTGAAATACCTGGACTTGCCATTTTTCTTGTGTTTCTCCAGCTTGTCCTGCCCATTTGGGTATGAAAGCAATACCAATTCCATGCTAGAACACTATTTTAAGGCAATCATCAACCATAGCTCTGCAGTTGCCCAGACTGTTTGACTCAGTTAAAATGAGTACAAATACAATCTAGTTCTACAGATACAACGTAGTCCAACAACAGCTAGGGATCAATGGACTAAAAACTTCAAAGATGGAGTCAGCAGACCAGAAATTAATAAGTTTAGGGAGATAAATAAGATTAGAGGAATGTAGGGAGGGAAAAGGAGAGAGGGAATATAACCAAGACCTAAATTCAGAGCAAGCAGAGGGATAGAAGGAAAGGAGAAGAGAGATAAAGAAAAAGGAAAAGTGAAAAATAAAAAATTTAAAATGAAACTTAAAAACTTATACAAGTATAAAGAAATAATGCTACAATTAAAGGAGTTAAGGCTGAGAGTTTGTGAATTGAGTGACTGATGTCTGAATTAAGTATGTACACAATGAAGGATAATGCCTACAATTAAGAAACAAAAAGGACCAAAGGGAAAAAGTTAAAAGAGAATTTTTTAAAAAGTAGAAAATGATGAAACAAATAGAAAACAATTTTTAAAGAAAAAAATTTTAAAATTAGAAAAAAGAGTTCTTTGATTTTTTTTTTTGGGGGGATGGGGGATTTGTGTCTCCCCAGTCTCTTGATGGAGTCTCTAGTTTGTTTGAGGTGTTTGGTTTTCCTGTGGCTTGATCGGTTTCTTAAATCAGTTTGAACAGGCAGAAAGAACCTCTGCCTTACCAGGGACTTTATGACCCTCCTCCCAGGCTAGTTCAGTAGGAGGGTGATCTGCTTTGAATGTCACAAAAGAAGGAGATGGCTGTTTCCTCTAGCTTGGAGTTGCTGTGATGGGGCTAGGTTGTGGGTAGCATTGAGGCCTGTGAGCAAGCCATAGCTTTTCCCTGATGGGCTAGCTCCTGAAACACTCACAGAGCCCAGCCTGGAGACATTCTCAGAATTTATGTGTTTTTTTTTTAATTGTGAAAATACAGTACAGAAGGGTTACAATTTACCCCTGTTTTCACAGAATTTATGTTTACTGAGATTCCAATTGTTTTTCTTTTCCCTTCCAGCAGCTCAGTCTGCTGCCCAAGTTACAGTGGGGTGGGGCAGCCTCCGGCTCTGTTTACCCAGTGGAAAAAGTCACTCCTCCATGAGCAGAGTTTTCTCTGCCTTGGAAGCACACCTTTCTGCTGGGGTGGTGCTGAGCCTTGCAGATCAGGATCTTTTGACCTGTTGAATGGCTCCTTTCGAAGGCCTGAGTTAATGGTGCTAGCTGCTCTGGCCAGGTCTTTGTCAGTGTACAGTTGGGGGAGGGGAGGGGTTACCTTCCCACCATATCTTGTGTGGTCCTCATGCTTTTCCCTTGGTTTCTGGATCATACACAGTCTGCGACTGTCTGTGGTCAGCAACATGGCATTTTCTGTTCCTTCAGTTCTTGCTGGTGGTGAGTAGAATCTGCTTGCACACCACCTCTGGTGCCTTTGCCCATGCTCTCTCTCTTGGTATGGAGGCTGCTGCAGCAGCCACTGGTGACACCACCACAGAAACCAGCACGTGCTCGAATCTGTCTCCTTAACCAAGCTGCCTCTCTGGCCAAACTCTCTATACCATGATGGCATACTTGGTATGATTGTCTAGCCTTAGACTTTTCACTTGCACACTAAAACTGCTTTCTATGCAAGAGCTTGTTTAGCCCCCAGCATCTCCTTTGCCAGCTTCCTCTGGATTCCTTTAAAAATGTTTTGACACAACCTGTCACTAACCTCATTGTTTCCTTGAGGAAGTATTGTTTTCATTGTAGTTGATGCTATTTAGTGTGTGAATGCATGGTCAGACTTACATTGCTGTGCCATTTGGAGATATTTTCAAACAGCACATAAAAGCACTCAACAATAAAAAAGAAATATACAAAATTTTTACATGAGTTGGAATGAATTATTACAGAATTCAATCTTAAATTTTCTGCTTGGTTTCCAATGCTTATAATTGCATTGCTCCTTGATCATCTCTTTCTCAATCTGAAACTCTTGTGCTTAAGTCTGCTTTTCATTGGAAGGCAAAAAATTATAACACCATAGTCCAGAGAAATTGGTATAAAAGATGTATGTAGGCATAAACTACTTTTACTTACCATGCCAGAGATTTGTACCAATTGGTCTACAACTCGTTTATGAAAACAAGAAAACGAGTGGGTCACAAAAGCTAAGAGAACCAGCTAACCCAGGACTCACCTGCTTCTTCTTTAATCTATTAATAATTTTAAGAGTTAACTGAAATAACAACAAACTGAAAACTCCATTGCACAAGGTGCACTAAGAAACTGAATGAGCTTGGAATTAGATTCTCTACCATCAAGGATCCCAATAAAAATGCAGCCAGGTGAAAGTTTTACTTCAGTCTCATGAGATCCTGAGTAGAGGACACAGAAAATCTAAAGCCAGTTCTTTGACCCAGAGAATGTTTGATATTTGAGGTCTCAGAAACCTAATCTGCTAGGAAAAGATACTGCCAGAAAAGTGAATGCTGAACATCTATGTAACTTACTGAAAACGTGTGCTTTTCTTTGTAATTTCACAAAACATACTCTTCTCAATTTTATTTAACTCTATACTTGCATTGAGAAAAAGGAAATAAAAATTTAGGAATTGGAATAAACAAAATTATTGTTATTTATAGTGGCTTACATTATTTTGGGCTTTATATATAGAAAATGAAAAATAAGTTGTAGATAAAATATTCAAAGAGGTGGGCGCCAGTGGCTCACACCTGTAATCCTAACTAGTCAGGAAGCTGAGATCTGCAGATGACAGCTCATAGCCAGCCTGGGCAGGAAAATCCATGAGGCTCTTATCTCCAATAAACTACTCTGAAAAAGCCATAAGTGGCACTGTGGCTCAAGTGGGAGAGTGCTAGCCTTGAGCAAAAGAAGCTCAGGGACAGAGCCCAGGTCCAGAGTTTAAGTGACAGGACTGGGAAAAAAATTCAAATGAAAAATATAAGGATTTTCAGAGGGGGAAGTGGGGCCAGGGCATGGAGGAGACAAAGGAAGAGAAGAAGGGAGAAAGAATACCGTCAAAAATCAAATTCATAGCTGGCCCGAGTGGCTCATGCCTGTAATCCTAGCTATTTAGGAGGCTGTGGGTCATGGTTTGCAGCCTGCCCAGGCAGGAAAGTCTGTGAAACTCTTTATCTACATCCAATAAACTACTCAGAAAAAGGCAGAAGTAGTGCTGTGACTCAAGTGGTAGAGTGCTAGCCTTGAGCACAAAGAAGCTTAGGAACAGCACCCAGGCCCTGGGACTTGCAAACAAAAAAATTCAATGCATATCCCACAAAATTAAGGAAAGGGAAGGAAGAGGTGGGTTAAGAGAGGTAGGTCAGAATGTTGAAAGGGGTGATATTGATCAAGATAACACTGTATTTATAAACTACTGTTTTGAATGGCAACTCATTTGTACAACTAGTTAAAAACTTAATAACTTTGCACAATTATTTAGCTGGTCATATTTCTGCTAATGTAACCAAAATACCTGAATTAATCATTTTTAATGAAGGATAAATCCTCAGCAGAGGACTTTTGGGGGGCATTTCAGATTCAAACTATAGTACCAATATGAAAAATAACTATTTTTGGTTCTAAACAAAGAGTAATGAAATTTATAAAAAGATAAATGCCTCTGATTCAAAATTTCTCAACAGTATGCAGTTCTCTCTAACAGCAAATGAGGGTAGAGTTGTGGAGAACTGGCATACTCCTGCCTTACAGCCTGGGCAGTTGTGTGGATCATTTGGGGCTACTTCACTGCCATATGTCTGGAGGACTACCATTTTGGGTTCCAAGTGTTTGGGTTATGTGTTTCTCCCCTGCCACTCTCCAAGATGAAACCACCATCCATTAAAACTGAGTACTGACTGACCCCTAGTGAGCACACAGAAGTCCTGCCTCTTCATCTCTGGCACAGTCAGCTTTCCAAAGCAATGGCACCTAGCCTGCCCCTGATGAATATTCCTCTCAGAAAGACTATCAGGCAGCCCACAGCCCTCAATCTCCACTTTTGACTGACTTATACCTGAGTCCTATAATCTAAAATTCTGCCCTTCCACTGCACAGCTCAGCCCTGATAGAAGGTTTGAACTCCATACCAGTCTCTGGGATACCATGAGCTACAAACAACTATTGTCAGGTGGTGTGAACAATAATTTATTGTCCTGGAAGGGTGGAAGAATGAAGGTGTTGGGTAAGCAATAAGCAAAAATGTTTACTGAAGAAGGAAAACACTTCTGTGGGAGAGAATCAAAAAGACTGGACCATGGCAATGTCATTATCTAAGGAATTTTACCTACTTCATCTGGTTGATTTTTGGAAGATCTCTAAAACAGTCCTCAAGTTGGTGTGACTTTTTCTCTCTAATCTGCAAACCGAGCCATGTCCTCTCTGTATCACCCAAGACTTGAGCTTCCCTGAAAAAAGGCCAGCATAATTTCTTGGTTTCCTATGTCTTTCTTGATTGTGAAGTTGAGTCAGAAGTCTTCATCTTATTTTCTTTAGTTATTGTTTCCTCTAGAGAGAACCAGGAGTCTCAGCCAGGCTGGCAGCTGATTCTGCTGTTTCCTGGCTATCATTTACTACTGAGACTCTAGAAACTCCTCAGAGACCATTTGGGTTTAACCTGCCCTGAAGCACTTGGGTCCTGTCAGTTTCTATACTTGATTCATACCATGCTTCTTATCCTCTTTCAATATGTAAATCTCCTGTAGCCATGCCCTCTCTTCATTGGCCTGTTGTAACTGGTGGGACCATCTTGACTTTCGGACATTCCAGAGAATTGTAAATGGAGTATGTCACACATGGCTGGCTTCCTTTGGATGGAACGCCTCTATTCCACTTCCTGTGGCTGCCTTCTCCAGCAGTAAAAGTGGAAGACTTTTTTTCTAGTTCAGAGTTGAGTTCCTGTAGAACTTTGGTGCTTTTGTTCATTTTCTCTGGCTTCAACTTTAGAACATTTTGTTCTTCAATAAGCTCCTTTCTGTGCTTGTTGACCTACTTCTGCTAAGAGGAGATGGCAAAAAGAAGGATTTCTAGCTGTGCCACAAGCAATTGGGAAGATTGCAGATGGTGGCTAGATTCTCCAGCTCTCCTGCGTTCTGGCAGGGGCCTGCTACACATGGGCCAACGCTGTGTGTTAGTTCTGATTTTTCAGATACTAGAATTTCAATAGTTTGCTTATGAAGCTACAAGTTTTATTCCCCTTTCCTTGCCCATGGACCAACATCTTCCTGCATTCATTCTGTTTTTGTAATTCATCTGGAGTGTGTTGGTGAAAAAGGGCAATTGGGTCTGACCAGTGCCATCTTGGCCACATGGTAGATAGTAGAGTCTGGCATCTTGTCTGCATGGTGGGGGAAGGTGAAGCCCCTCCCTCCCAGGTGATGGGCATGCCTGAATCCCTGGAAGCAGGAGCAGGCAGTTGGCTGATAGGTTACTAAACCTGACAGTCCAGTACTTGAGACTAGGAGTTACCTGTGACCTTTCCATCTGACATGGCCCTAGTTAGGCCCAGAGCAGCTCAGGCACCATTACACCATGTCACATATCTCCATGTTTGTGTCCTGTCTCTTGGCTTTTCACCTGTCACAATAGCTTCCCAATTCAGTTCTCCAATGGGGCTGAATTGGTTTGTTGGTACTGTTTTTGTTCTTTCTTTCCTCCCTGGCCTTCAAGGCTCAGTTTTCTAAGTGTTAAGGGTATTTGCTGGCTGCTGGTCTTTGAGAGAGGAGTCCACTGTGCAGTCCCCAGACTTTTAATAAAGACGCCAGGATTCAACTTCTCAAAATGTGGCTTTCTCACCTTACAACATTGGGTTTAATCAAATTTTCTATCCTCTTGGTGAGCTGTGAGGCTAGATCTCCAGCAGGAGGTAAGCGTAAATGATGAGCACAAGGAAAACACGCCAGGAGAATAGGCTTAAGTAAATCTCGTTTATTTCCGTGCAAGGGGGGAATTTTTTAGCCCCAGCTTTCCCAACCTCCTGAGTCCTTCCTGGCCAATCACTTAGCGGGGAGTTAATATAAGGCACTTGTGACGTGCACTGATTGGTGACGGGCACTGATTGGTCCCTCGGGGGCATGTAGGGGGCATGGGCAGCTCATGGCTAGCAAGCCAGGCAGACATGCCTGTGGGTCACGTCTCTATGAGCAGGAAGTGTGCTTCTACTGCTGCTCTAGCTGACTTGAATTGTGTTAAACAGGTTTGCATGGTTGTAGCATCTTTATGTGCTATTAAAATGTCATCCATGTAATGGACACAAAAGCATTTTTAAAGCAAAGGCCTAATAGCATGGGCAACATACATCTGACATAGTGTAGGGCTATTTTTCATTCCTTGAAGGAGAACTTTCCATTGATATCGACTAGTGGGTAGCTGACAGTTAGGTTCCCATACTGAGAAGGCAAAATATGCTTTATCTTTGGGATGTAGGGAGATGGGAAAAAAGCAGTCCTTGATGTCAGTAATGGCAATGTGCCAAACTTTGGGTACTGCAGAAGGGTGAGGGAGTCCGGGTTGAAGTGTTCCCATCTTTTTCATATGACTATGGAACGTAGGTCATGGAGAAATCTCCATTTCCCTTGAGCCCTTTTTTGGATAATAAAAATGGGAGAATTGTGGGGGCTGGTGCTAGGTTCTATGTGTCCCCTTTTTAGTTGCTCCTCCACTAGAGTCTGGAGATGAGGGAGCTTTTCAGGGGAAATAGGCCACTGTTCGACCCAAATGGGTTTGGTGGCTTCCCATTGGAGTGGAAATGGCTCTGGCCACGCAACAGTGGCATTAGAATTGGGGGTACTGTGGGTGATTAACGTCTCGATCGGTTATGATGTCTTCATAAAAGGCCCTATCATACCTTGTTAGCACAGTACCCATATTAGTGAAGACATCTCTTCCCCAAAGATTGCATGGAAGGCCAGGAACGACAAGACATTTAAAAGCCCCGCTGGCCCCATCGCAGTCTTCCCATCTTACAGGCCATTGGACCTGGAGGGAAGCTGTTTTTCCACCAACACCTTGCAGGCAGGGGCCAGGAATTAGGTTCCACCCCAGCCCTTCGACTTTCTCCTCCCTAAGGACTGTCCAGTCATCCCCCATATCAATGATGCCCTTAAATTTTGTTCCATTAACCTTAAGTTCCATTCTAGCTTTTCTATTTTGGATAGGAATAGTCTATAACACTTGAGGTGGTGGTTGTTGTCTTTGTCCACTTGGGGTAGCAGCTGAGGACTGCCCCTTATTTAGTTTAAACGCTGAGACTTAGAGCGGCACTCGGAGGCCCAATGAAAACCCTTTTTGCATTTAGGACATATGGAAGGGGGTTGCTTTTTTTTGGGTGAGCCCCGGAGTGATGGGCATTCCTTTTTAAAATGACCGGCCCCACCGCATCCCCAACAAGGTCGGGTTCCCGCTGTGCCATTAGGGAGGGCGCGCAAGCGCTGGCGGTCATAGAGCGAAAGCCTGTGCAAGGGTAGTCATAGCATGAGTTGATGTCCCCAAATCTTGGGTGGTTAGGATTCAATCAGTGATCTCCCCATTTCGTTCAGGGGCAATGGCTTTCCTGCATTCCTGTGTGGCCCCTCCCACATTATGGTCTGGGTTAGCGCATCTCGGGCTCCAGCGTGGGATACCTTTCGGGCCACTGCTTCGTGAACACGGGCCACCAAGTCAGTGAAAGGCTCATTGGGACTTTGTATGAGGGTTTTTAGTTGTTTGTTCCCTTCCTTAGACGGGACTGAGGAGACAGCCCACAAGGCACAGAGGCGTACTTGGTCAAAGTACTGCGGGGGGCCGCTGCTTGTGCGGCAAGAGACGTATAAGCTCCCTCCCCCTTTAAGCAATCAGGGTCCCCATGTTGGCATTGTGCCCCCAGCAGCAACATTTGTGCGTTTTGTTGTTCACGTTCATAAAAAGCAGCCTTCCATAAAAGGAAGTCTGCATTAAGCTGTTCCAGTCATGGGGGCAGTTAAGATCGATGCTAATGGTTTCCAGCGTCTGTTGAGCCTATGGGGAGTGCAGCCCATCTTCCCTGACAGCAGTCAGATATTTGTCAAGCACTTTTGGGTCATGGAGGTATCATTGGTTAGGTCGTGCAGAGGTTCGGTGGACGTTTACCGGGAACATGAACTGGGGTTCATCCATAGGCTTGGCCGCCATTGCCACGGTAGTTGGGGGGTCCTCAAACAACTGTTGTATTACAGGGGGAACAACAGGTTCTCCTTCTTGGGCAAGGTTAGATATGTCTGCCCAAGGATACAAAGTCCCCAGAGGCGAGTTCCCAGGCTGGCCCACACGGCCAAAAGAAGCGGTTGGGCAGATGTCCTGGGACCGATAGCATGGGGAGGCGGCTTGCAAAGTAGCCGGCCTCCTGGGTCACAAGATGGCGGAAGCTGTTGGTCATCCGCGTTCCTGCTGGAATTGTTTGCTGCATCACAAGACGGAAGTGCCTGAGCAGCTCCGCCATTTTCTGTATGCTCCGTTTCCTCCCGCAGCGAGGCGCTGAACGCCTGCAGTTTCCCTGATAGACAGGCTTGAATGGCTCCTCCACGGCGTAAAAGGTGAGGGGCAGTGCAGCGCCTTCGCCGACTTCTTTACCAGCCGCCTGAAGGCCGCGGGTCCAGCTGTCTGGATCCCAGATGGCCCCGGAGTCAATCCAGTGGCAGAATTCACTATTTCCCATATTCAACTAGCTTCTGTTAGGTTTTTAAAAAGAGGTTGCCGAGTAAGAACAGCACCACGAACGTGGTATTCTGGTAAGGGGTAGGTTTGTTCAGTAGACCTGCTGGGACCAGGCCAGGCTGGCACTCCACGCGGCTGGCAGAAGAAAGAGGCCATCTGTCCCCGGGTTAGGCCTTATATAGGGTAGGGGGTGGGGAAGGGTGTGTCCAGGTAAAGGGAAGTGGGACCACGCAAGAAGTGGGATCCGGTGGGAGAAAGGTGTGGCCACATCAGATTCAGCTGTGACCTCAGCGGATGCAGATGTGACCTCTTCCAGGTGTCCCAGTTGCCTAGGTAGCGCAGGTACTGGGCGGGGTCTGTTCGCCATCCAGGAATGGACCTTGCAGTTTCCTTTTCTGATACTTTTATCCGCCTACTCCGAAGCAGGGCCTCAAGCACTTGTGATTGAGGCTCTCATGCTGCAGGGGGAAGGTTGCCCATGGAGGCGCTTACCTTGCACTAGACCTTCCGTCTGCCAAAAACACTCCAGCCCCACGTTGGGCGCCACTTGTGAGGCTAGATCTCCAGCAGGAGGTAAGCGTCCCTGGGAGAACACGCTTAAGCAGGTCTCATTTACTTCTGCGCAAGGGGGGAGTTTTATAGCCCCAGCTTTCCCAATCTCCTGAGTCCTTCCGCGCCAATCACTTCTCGGGGAGTTGATGTAAGGCACTTGTGACGGGCACTGATTGGTCCCTCGGGGGCATGTAGGGAGCATGGACCGCTCATGGCCAGCATGCCAGGCAGACGTGCCTGTGGGTCATGTCTCCATGAGCAGGAAGTGCGCTTCTACTGCTGCTCTAGCTGACTCAACCAGATCTGATCGGCTCCACCCACAGTGAGCTGTTTGTTGTTGTTGTTGTTTTGTTTTGTTTTGAAAGCAGCTAGGGCTTCAGCAGCCATTAATACAGATTCTAGAGATTATTCATAAGATCAAAACATGGAATACTGTCTCTGTCTCTGCATATTTAATCACAAACACAAGGCTATCAAGCTCTTCAGAAAGTCATAGAGGTCACTGGGGTCACCCATGATATTCCAGCCATGGTCAGTGTCACAATCATTGAGTGATGCTGGGTTAGTTGTATATGATGGTACCGGTATCAGTATTTAGGAACTTCTTTAAGTGAAATACCAGCAGTCATTGTCTTGGGATATTGTGGTTTTTAATTCATCTTGGCTCCTTCAAAAATACCAGGATTGTGTCTTAGTTTTTTCTTGGCCCCATCCAAGTAATGAAAATAACCAACTTCCCTGGAGCCAGGAGGAACTGCTAAAGTCACAAGGGCTGTGAGCAAGGCTGACCCAACCCTGTTCGCCTGGAGTGATAGGGAGCCTCTCTTTGGGGACAGAGAGCTGCTTTATATTCAATGTATAATTATCTATCATAGAATAATAGTTACCTAGCAGACTTAAGAGGCTGTTCTCTAACCAGTACTTTTGATTTTCGACGCCTACCACTCTGTCCTCAAGAGCTGTGTGCCAAGGTCTGAGTTGAAGAATGGGAAGTCAGGAACACTACATCATTTTACAGTCCATTCCTAAGGACTCACTGCTCTGTCCCTTAGTTTCACATTTTAGATGTCATCCACAGGGTGCCTGTCTCTGCAGTCATTTTTCAACAATTTCCCTTCTCCACTTCTGGGACCCTGATCCTAAGAGCTCATCAGATACTCTCTCAAGTAAATTTGGTCCTAGCCTCTGGGCTACTACTTTGCTCCTCTGTCCACCCCCAATGCAGTGAGTGCTGCATCCTCAGGCATCCTGTTCCTCTACTCTAGCTCCAATTAGCCTTTCTCCTCAAAATATTCTCGAACACGGAAGGAAAATTGTCTCTGGGTTTTCTGGACTCTGAGTAGTGTATCTGTGTCCCTCCTTTCTCCATCCCAACAAACTGAGCCCCTTTCAAAGAAGAAAAGTTCTGAAAATTTCCACATCATCATTTTTAAACCCTTGGGCTCTCTTTGGCCCTTTTTCCTGCCCTCCATTCTTCAAAATGTTGCACTGTCCTCAAGCCCCTGACTCCTCAAGTTTATTTACCTCTGTCCTTTTCCAGCCATGTCTCTCTTTTGTTCATCTCTCACTTTGAGTTTTCTGACTTTTCTTTAGGCTAATTTGACTTGTTTTATCTAACATCTTTATGTTTCAAAGAGCAAAAGTTTTGGTTCAATGATTCATTTTGTTGTTTCTTTGTGTCTCCATTTCTTTGATTTCTTCCCTAGTCTATTATTTCTTTCTTCCTACCAGTTTTCAACTTGGCTTGTTTTTATTTATCTAAGTTGCTCAGTTTTATCAGTTGGGATATTTTCTATTTTATTAAAGTATTGTTATGATGCTCAGAGTGGTTACAGTTACATAAGTCAGGGAAGAGTACATTTCCTTTTGGACAGTCACCTCTTCCCTCCCTCTCACAGATTTTCCCTCTTGTCTCTACCCTCAAGTTGTATAGTTCATTTTCAACATAGTGTCGAGAGAGTATCACTGCTGCATGTTCTATTTTTTGAAGCCAGATGATACCATAAAAATAAATTTTCTTTCATCGTTGCTTTATTTCATTGTTTCTTTTCTCTATGTGTATATGTATGTGTTTTCGTAAATTCCTTGTGTGTGTGTGTGTGTGTGTGTGTGTGTTATGTAGGCTGATAGTATGGCTTGAGTTCAGAAAGTTGAGCTTAGCTTTTTTCCTGTCTGCTACACTTGAACCATGCTTCCAATCAGCATTTTGCTACTTCGCAGCCCCAAAAGTATTATATAAATAAATTTATTTGTAGTAGTCTTGTATAAGGAGGAAGTTCTAAGTCTAGAGTCAGAGGTAAATCAAGGTGAAAAGTCAAGAATATTATAAAAATAACATCTATTACTTCAATATGTTCTGGGGTTATTTTGCTAGCATAACTAAATATGGATTTAACTGGAATATCTAAGTGTTCCATTCTTGTGTGTCAAGATAAATAAAACCTTTCCTATCACAATCCTCAGAATTGTATTTTTTAAAGGCTAGCTAGCATTGCCACTGAGTAAACAGAAGAAAATAAATCCTCATTGATTTGCCATATGAGGTTGGAAAGCAGGATTATGAGATAGTGAAGAAGTTTTGAAAGAATCTCAAGTTTTAGACTGGGTTTAAAGAACAGGGTATGACCATTGCAACAATGAGTACAAGTTGTCATGTCGAAAACGAACTTTACAACTTTGGTGGTGGGGGGGGGGGGGAGGATTGGGTGGGGAGGGTGGGGGGGGGAGGCTGGGAAGGGATGGAAAGGTGAAACAAAGGAGGAGGCTACAATGCTTGATAAGAAATGTACTCATTATCTTGCCCATCTAATTGTAACCCCTCTGTACAGTATTTCCACAGTAATAAATAAATAAATTTTTTTTAAAAAAGAAGAGGGTATGAATAAGTCCAAATCATCTTTAGAGTAAAGCCCCTTTTCCTCTTCTGGATTAGACCATCACCACAAATAATTTTCAAAGGAAAACTATGCAGCAGGCTGAACACTAACTGAATAGACAAGGAAGTCATCCATTAACACTCACCATTTTCCTTACATGTTCTGGAGGATTGGTTCTCCACAGATAGCAAAACTCAGGAATGCTCAAGTCCCTTATTTAAAATGGCATCATAGCACTTGCCTGTAACTTATATACATCCTCCTGCACATTTCATGAGATCTCTTGATCACTTTCTGTATTTAAAGTTTCTGAGGGCCATAGAAGTAATTGCATATGGTGTATTTAAGGAATAGTAATAAAAAAAAGTATCCAGTTCAGAGGCAATTTCTGTTTTCAAATACATCTTATTCTCTCCAAAGTTAATTGCATCTGAGGATGTAAAGATTTTGGATATGAACAGCCAATTATATTTTACAAACTTGAGGTATAACAAACACTTTTTGAAAGCACTCTGTTGCTTTTCAAAATAAACATAAGGGAGCTGGGGGGTAACATCTCAGAGACTGTGTTAGTGCTTAGCATGGCTAGGCCCTGAGCTCAATTTCCACTGTAAGTACATACACAAGTAAATAGTAAGTAAATAGATAAATATAAATGAAAGCTTAAAAACAACCTTCTCTTTATTTTATTTGAACCATTTTTAATTCTATAAACAAAATCCCATGTGTTGTATATTCACACTTCCCATAAATCTAATTTTAAAAATTATATAAGTGTAATACTATCTGTTCTTTTAATTGTATAATCAGAGACATCACAACTCTATTGAAATCAGTCTTCTCAAAGAGGAAAGGCAGATGCTGCATCTTGGGCAGCTTTACACTGAGTTCACTGTTTGCTGGACACATAGCTCCTGACCAGGGATGCAGGTGTCAGTCAAGCAGTAGCATGTCATCTCCTTGACTAGAATTACCAGTCCCTCTGGCTGTTCATCAGAAGACTACATGCCACATCAAAATGGTGCTCTCAAAGAAACACATGAGGAAATGTTCATCATCCCTGGTGGTGAAGGAAATGCAAATAAAGACAACCCTGAGATACCACCTTACCCCAGTCAGAATGTCCCACATCCACAAATCAGCCAACGACAAATGCTGGAGGGGATGTGGAGAACAAGGAACCCTATTACACTGCTGGTGGGAATGTACACTTATACAACCACTTTGGAAAGCAGTCTGGAGGGTCCTTAGAAAGCTAAATATTGACCTCCCTTACGACCCAGTCATACCACTTCTAGGCACCTACCCTGAACAACAGGAACCAATATACAAGGACACGTGCACCTCCATGTTTATTGCAGCACTGTTCGCAATAGCTAGGATATGGAAACAACCCAGATGCCCCACCACAGATGAATGGATCCAAAAATAGTGGTATCTATACAAAATGGAATATTATGCAGCCATTAGAAATGACAAAATAATGGCATTTGCAGGGAAATGGATGGAGCTAGAAGGAATCATGTTGAGCGAGGTAAGCCAAGAACGAAGAGACAAACGGTACATGGTCTCCCTGATAAGTGGATGCTAAATCCAAAATGTTAGGTGATATGACAAAACTAACAGGACTTAAGAAACAAAGAACTCCCACTCATCTGGTTGAACCACTACTAAATATCCCCATGCTGCTGATCACATATATGGTATATAACATGTGAGCACCGTTATATATTACAGACTGTGATAAACAATTTGCTCCAGGAAAGTTAGAATGAACTTGTGACTTTAAATGAGCATCATTATTCCACAATACTGTGAATTTCCGGAAATTATGTAATCACTTAATCACAATCAAAAAAAAAAAAAAAAAAGAACCTCGGGGAAGGGAGGGAGGGAGGGGATGGTAGGGGGAAAACAATGGAGGGGGTAACAATGTTCAAGAGGAAGTGTACTCATTACCTCACTCATGTAACTGTAACCCTCTGTATAGTATCTTTACAATAAAAAAAATTAAAAAAATAAAATGGTGCTCTCCAGCCAGCCAACCTCCTAGACTTTCCTTTGGGCAAGACTAAGCAAGGGCCTTAGGAGATGAATTTTCTATTTCTTAATATCTAAATGCTTACAAATACCATCTTACATTCAGAAGTCTCAGTTCAAAAAACAGTTTCTTGGTGATATTTACAAGTATTTTGATGAATAACAAAGCCATAAATATGAAAACAACACTAATTTCAAGACTTCAGGGCTAAACTGGGAAAATTGAGTTCATATTGTCGCCAAGATACTTAGTATTCTATATCCAAAGTACACACACACACACACACACACACACACACATACACACATATAAAATCTTACTTTGTAGCCAATTATCAGGACTCACCAATTGCCCATTATAATGAGAAGAATTATAATCTTTGTTAGACGTATTTATAACTAGATGATGTAGTAAGAATAAGTGAACAAATTGGTATAATTACAAAGAGAAAAATTAAGAATTTAGGTTTGTCTTGTTAAAATAACCCATGTACCTACCTAAGGTCTTAGTTTCAAACATCCTAGACCCTTCCCAAATCTTCACTGTCATTTTATTATTGTCATATCTTTATTCCGTAGAACATTTGATCCAGTCCTGTTCTTTATTTATCTCTTTTAAAGTATATTTGTTTTACTTATCCAATGTAACCACTTTTAACATTGAAAAAAGATACCTCTTTTGCTTTAAAAAAAAAAAAAAAAAAAAAGCCAGGGGCTGGGAAGGTTGGTAGAGTGCTTGCCTTGCATGCCTGAGGCCCTGAGTTTGATTCCTCAGCACCAAATAAGCAAAAAAAGAAAAAAGCCAGAAGTGGCGCTGTGGCTCAAGTGGTAAAGCACTAACCTTGAGCTGAAGAGCTGAGGACAGTGCCCAGGCCCAGAGTTCAGGCCTCACGATCGGACCCCCCCCCCCCCAAAAAAAAAAACCCAAGCTTGATTGGAGTATAATTTATACAACAGTCGCCAATGTTAGAATATAATACAAAGCTGTTCAGTATATTTGCAGATGTTTACAGCATCATTTCTATCTGATTTTGGAACATTTCCTGCTAATTTGTGTTCATTTGCTGAACCTAATACAACTATTGACCTACTTGATTTCTCCATGATTGTTCCAAGCATGCTAGGAAATAGCTTTAGCATGAAGTTACTATGCTTGCCTTTTGTGAAATTCTTATGTGAATAAAATTATACAATATATGGAATTATATAATATTTTATCTTTTGTATTAGCTTCTTTCAGACAGCATAAAAATTTTATGTGATATTCCTAAAGCCCTGTGGTCATTTTGACTGGCTCCCAGAGATTTGACTGGTGAGCTTAGAGTATGAATGATGCCAGAGGAAACCCCTGGTTGTGTGGTTATTTGTCCTATGTCTAAGACACAAGGTGTTGAGTGTTTGAGTTCTACAGTAAACCTGTTAAAAGGCAGAAGTCATTGTATGTGTTTCTCAGCGATTCCTGTTATTCTGGATGTGTTAGTAACTGCCTATCACAATGCTTCCTGATTTCTTGCTATCTACCTCTTGGCATGTGCCCTTTTATTTTCCTGTAACTCCCTTAAGAAAGCTCTGGAGACAATCTGAACCTGTAAAAGTGGAGGTTGGGAAGATATTTTTGGTTTAATCATATCTGTGAATTAAGCTCATTCCTTACCCCATGGTATTATTAAAAGATTATGAGGTACCAGGTGCTGGTAGCTCAAGCCTATAATCCTAAATATGCAGGAGGCTATCTGAGAATTATGGTTTGAAGCCAGCCTGGGCTACAAAGTTCCTGAGACTCTGTTCTCCAGTAAACCGCTCAGAAAAAGCTGAAAGTGGTCCTGTGGCTCAAGTGGTTGAGCTCTAGCCTTGAGTAAAAGAATATCAGATAGTGCCCAGGTCCTGATTTCAAGCCCCAGAATAGGCAAAAAAAATTGAGGGTAACACTGAATGGGCACATTCTTCAGTCTCCCCAGAAGAATCAGCAATTCTAAAGGTCATAAATGTTTAAACATATGAAAATGTTTTGTTTTCAGTCAGTCTGCATTCATTTACATGGGCATGCCAAATGTTGACTACCCCATCAGCAGCTAATATATATTTTGCATCATTTCTCTTTTTTGATAGTATAATCAATTCTTCTGGATAACTCACATACAAGTTTCTCAAGTTTTTTCCCTTCTTGGATCACTTAGCTATTCTTTTGCTGAACCTCATACAATACTAGGAAACTATTGAGACTTGATTTTTCCATTCACCCTTTGGTTTTTATTCAAGTAGTTGTACAAAGGAGTTGCCATTTAACAAAGCAGTTTATGAATACAATGCATCTTGATCAATGTCATCCCCTTCAACATTTTTACCCATTCCACCCCTACTCCACCCCTTCCCCTACTCTTCTTAATGTTGTAGGATATACATTGTATTCTCCTCTCCTATCCTTGAGGATGAAAAGTTGGAAATGATCACCAAATTCACTAAAACATTATATACAGCCTATAAAATGCACATATTAAAAACATATTTTTGTTGTCATGTTTTTATTAGATGTTCCTAATCTTTTTTCTTGTTTTAAGCAAGTCATTGGAAAATGATGACAATTTATGAACACTATGCAGTATCATGATGTATGTATATATTCATCTTTATGTTCAAAGTATAGAAAAAAACATGGTTTTAGCCCATTTACAAAATGAATAGACAAAAGTTCTATAAATTAAAGCTACAACCACACATGTGTCCAGTCTGCTGTGTGGTTCTGGTGACAACGTTTACAGTTCAATATGTGCACAGTGGCAATGGTTCTCTTGCAGGGTTGTTGGGCATTTTTGAAAGGCTATGAAGCTGAATTCTGCTCTGCTTGCTTCTATTGAGCATGGTCTCAAGTGTCATGGGCTGATCTAGTGCACCAATCACAGAGCTAACCTAAAACCCCTAACACTACTGTTTACCCAAGACAGAAACTTAACATTGCCTGTGAACGTATAGTCAAGCAGGAGCAGTCTATGGTGTGTTTGCTTCATTGCTTTTGAGGCTGGAGGGAGGTAGAATATGATGAAAAGAGGCTTGTGGTGGATCAAAGATGTTCACTTCATGGCAGTGAGGGAATCAAAGGGAATAAAGGAAGACCTCCATCACTACCTTCCCTTCAAGGGCACATCCCCAAAGAACTTAACTTCTTTCTGATTTTCCCAACTTTTAAAAGTTTCTGCCAAATATAAATAGTGATACCAGCTGGTGACCCAAGTCTTCAACATGTGAGAAGTGTGTCATTCTTTTGGGTGTGGGATGTTTTCTTCTGGTTTTTTTGTTTTTTGTTCTCGTGAGACTCCCACAGAAGCTAAATTCATAATTTAGTAACATTTAATTTTGTTAATCTTGCCTGGGATTTCCTGACCCGTCCTCCCTCCAAAAGTTTAATATGACACAGGTTTTAACAGTATATGCTATTGTACCATTTTCTCTTCCCCTTAAGCTCTTCCTCCTTATAGTAGATACTGTTTTCATTCTGAAATTTTTACTATAAGTGGGTTTGATAAAAATTTGTTCTTTTATAACGAAAATCAAGCTAGGTTCTGGTAACTCACACCTATAATCCAAGCTCCAGATTCTGATATTGTAGTTCAAAATCAGCTCAGGAAGTTAAAGTCCATGAGATTCTTATGTTCAATTGCCCCCAGAAAACCAGAAATGGCTCAAAGTGGTAGAACACTAGTCTTGAACAAAGCTCAGTGACAGCGCCCAGGCTCCTGAGGTCAAAACCCATGACCAACAAAATAATAATAACAACAGCAGCAAAATAAATATAATAATATTTATTAATACTAGAAAATTCAAGTTGATTTTACTATTGTAAAAAGAATTGAACCTTCAATGTCAAAAAGATGACACCATTTTTGGAAGTTTCAGCTGACTGACCACATCAATTTGGGTCTGTTTTGAGGCAACAGTTTATGGCAGGAAGCATGTAGTGCATCAAGATGGTGAATGCATGGTGGCAGAAGAGACAGAATGGTAAAAATCAATATATGATCTCTTTTTCAGATCGCAATTCCAATGAATTAAACTTCTGACCAGGCACCACCTCTAAAAAGTATCAAGCTGTAGACATGTGAGAGATGTTCCAAATACAAGTAATAGTATCAGTACATAAAATCTTAAATGTATTTAATAAGCAAATAAGAATATATGAAGATTATAAACACATTTAAAATAGTATTAAAACAATAAATAATAAAGAAAAACTAAGCTATAGTTCTAAGGCAAATTTTTTTAACTTCTAAAGTTCAGCTACTAAAATATTAAAAACTTGGGAAATCAACAATATGACATGTCATATTATTTATAGATTCAATACAATTTCAAGCAAAATCCCTGCATTGCACAGTTTAGCCATTTGACTATGAGAGCTATATGGAGCCTGAACTTATGAGGACAAAGCTTGAGAAGAAACAGAGACCGTAGGTATCACGGAGTAAGATGTTGGTGCTCAGATGAAATCAGAAGTGCATATGAATGTGACTCAAACTGTAGTGTTGGAGTTCAGTAAGATTATGCCTAAGTGAATACAATAGAGTGGCATGTGCAATACTAAGACAGTCAGGAGGAATCTGCACCAAGACAGATGGACATCAAACATAGCCTCGATCATGTAAGAGGACCACCTGCACAGAGATTCTGAAAAAAAATTGAGTGATGCATCTGGTAAAGAGATGGGATGCCATATAAGGTGGATTTAACATAGAATTAAATGTACCAAGGATAAAAGGAGTCAGCTTACCATCATATACAGGAATTACAAGGGTGATGCCCAAACTCAGGGTTAGATGATTGCCTAACATGAATGTAATCTTGGCTTAAATCCACAGCATTATAAAAAATAAAAATTCCAGCCAGGCACAGGTGGCTCACACTTGTAATCCTAGCTACTCAGGAGGCTGAGATTTGAGGATCAGGGTTCAAAGACAGCCCCCAAAAGCAAGTCCATGAGACTTTTTTTTGCCAATCCTAGCACTGTCCTTGAGCCTCTCTGTGCTCTGTGCTCTACCACTTGAGCCACAGCACCACTTCTGGCTTTTTCTGTTTACTGAGGAATCGAACCCAGGGCTTCATGCATGCTAGGAAAGCACTCTAACACTGAGCCACATTCCCAAACCTCCATGAGATTCTTATCTCCAACAAACCACAAAAATCCAGAAGTGAAACTGTAGCTCAAGTGGTAGCGTATTAATTAACAGTACCCAGGCAGGAGGAGGAGGAGGAGGAGGAGGGGGAGGGGGAGGGGGAGGGGAAGAGAGGGAGGGGGAGGGGGAGGACGACTAGGATGACAAGGGAAGGGGAGGGGGAGGGGGGAAGAGGAGGGGAGGGGGAGGGGGGAAGAGAAGGGGGAGGGGGAGGAGGAGGAGGAGGAGGAGGAGGAAGAAGAAGAAGCAGAAGAAGAAGAAGAAGGTATATGAATATAAGCATATGAATAAGTATATGAAAATGACTATAGGTTTGGAAGGATGAGGGGTATTAATCAAGATTCATTGTACTCATAAATTTCTTTGTTAAACATCAACTCCTTTTTATAACTAAAGATAATTTTTAAAATACTGATGAGGGCTGGGAAGGTGGCTCAGTGATAGAGTGCTTGCCTTGCACGGAAGAGGCCATGGGTTCGATCCTTCAGAACCACATAACTGGAAAAGGCCAGAAGTGGCACTGTAGCTAAAATGGTAGAGCACTGGCTTTGAGCTGAAGGGCTGAGGGACAGTGCTCAGGCCCAGAGTTCAGGCCCCAGAACCGGAAAAAGAAAGAAAGAAAGAAAGAAAGAAAGAAAGAGAGAAAGAGAGAAAGAGAGAAAGAGAGAAAGAGAGAAAGAGAGAAAGAAAGAAAGAAAGAAAGAAAGAAAGAAAGAAAGAAAGAAAGAAAGAAAGAAAGAAAGAAAGAAAGAAAGAAAGAAAGAAAGAAAGAAAGAAAGAAAGAAAGAAAGAGAGAAAGAAAGAGAGAAAGAAAAGAAAGAGAGAAAGAAAGAGAGAAAGAAAGAGAGAAAGAAAAGAAAGAGAGAAAGAAAGAGAGAAAGAAAGAAAGAGAGAAAGAAAGAAAGAAGGAAGGAAAGGAAGGAAGGAAAGGAAAGAAGGAAAGGAAAGAAAGAAGAAAGAAAGGAAAGAAAGGAAGGAGAGAGAGAGAGAGAGAGAAGAAAAGAAAAATCTGCAATACAAAGGAGCCATGACATTCAACAACATAAATGTCATAATAATCAGACTCTGGAACCATTCCAGACTGAAGAAGACTAAAGACACAAGACATTGGATAATGGTATCATGGGTTGTGACAATCTCTCATCTTGGATTTTATTAAATTTTAATATATGTTACTGAGATAACTGGCAAAATTTAAACAAATTTTTAGGTTAAATATTAATAATATTAATTTCCTGATTTCTTTCACTACATTATCATGTCAGATAATTCCTTATTTTAAGAATACATGAGCCAGTTGCCAGTAGCTCATGCCTGTGATCTTAGCTACTCAGGAGGCTGAGATCTGAGGATCATGGTTCAAAGCCAGCCAGAGCAGGAAAGTCCGTGAGACTCTTATCTCCAAAAAAAACCACCAGAAAACCAGAAGTGGCACTATGGCTCAAGTGGTAGAGCGCTTGCCTTGAGCTAAAGAGCTCAAGGACAGCACCCAGCCCCAGAGTTCAAGCCCCACGACTGACAGGAAAAAGTGTACATGAATTGAGCCAGAATTTTTTTAAAAAGGAAATAATTTAGCCAGGCACTAGTGTCTCACATCTATAATTCTAGCTAATCCAGAGGCTGACCTATGAGAATTATGGTATGAAGGCAGGCAAGATAAGAAAATCCATGAGATTCTTATCTCCAATCAACCAGCAAAAAGCCAGAAATAGAAGTGTAATTCAAGTAGTGGAGGACCATGCTTGAGTCTTTTGAGAGCATGAGGTTATGAGACTAGCACTAGAACCAGCATGCATAAATACACACACACACACACACACACACACATACACACACAAGAATTTAGGAATAAATGCAAGGATTTAGGAATAGCCTTTGCATCTCCAAGTAATAAATTGCTTAGATTTATTTTAGAAAGTAAGGAAGAGAATAATAAAAATGCAATAAAATATTGACATATGTGAAATGGTGTCCAAGAATATATTGTGGCATTCTGATGAATTTTCTACAGTGGTCTAAAAATATCAAGAGAATATTTCCAATAAAATATATTTTAAAAATAATAGAAGGGCTATAGATATATAAAGATATAGAGATATAGAATTTTGTTTTTTGTTGTTGTTTGTTTTGTCAACCATGGATCTTGAACTCTGGGCCCAGGTGCTGTCCCTCAGCTCTTCAGCTCAAGGCGAGTGCTCAACCACTTGAGCCACAGCGCCACTTCTGGTTTTCTGGTGGTGGTATTGGAGAAAAGAGTCTCACGAACTTTCCTGCCTGGGCTGGCTTTGAATTGCGATCCTCAGATCTCAGCCTCCTGAGTAGTTAGGGTTATAGGCGTAAGCCACCAGCACTGGCTTAGGTATAATTTTTGCTTGGAAAGTTTGCCTAGCAAATATAAGGATGTTGGTTTCATTCCCAGTATCACAAATACAGTAATAATGAATTGATATTAATAAATTATAGCCAATATCTAATCTCTGTATTATTGAGAAGTATAATGTGTAATCTCAGAGTTTGTTTTGCCACCAGTCCAGTCTTTCAAGTGAGCTTATTATGTTTCATCAAAATAATTCTGATGAAATTTATGTAGCTTGTGAATTTGTTGTTATCCAATAAATTGACATTGTGGAAAGACACAAATGTGTCTGTCTCTATTTCTAACACAGCTTACGCTACTGGGGTGAAAAACTATGGTAGAGACATGGCCTAAGTGTAGAGCAACAGCAGAGCGAGCAAGCCCATCAAGCAATCTAAGCAAGCAGGAGGTCCTAAGTTTCAAACCCAAGTATGGTGCCAGTGCAAAAAAAAAACTATTTATGTCTATATATTATGAAAAGAATTGGAAAGTACAAATAATACTTCAGTAAGATAATATTTATTTCCATTTAAATATTGGTATGTTGGCTATGTTGGATCTTATTAAATAGCTAGCATTGGATAGTTTGAGTGTGCAAAAACTCCATAATACTGTATGACACTTGCAGATCCATTTATAGATTACTTATTGAAGCAAAGAAATCATTGTCTTTGGTTTTCATTATACATAGGAAATATAAGAGTATTTTCCTTTCAATATATGATATACATATATGATTAAATGTGATATATATGCAGTCCAACAAACAAAATTTTAACTATGATAAATATACTTATTCTTTAAGATATCTGCAAATTCTTGTCATTCTCCCTAAGGTAGATATTGAGGTGACATTTCAGTCAATCATGAGTGAGAAGTTTCCAAGTACCTAGAATCGAGTTCAGCAGTAGCTAGAAATTAAAAGTAAAAATTAGACTCTATAAATCAAAGATCCCACAATCAGTAATAATTACATTATAATAATTATATTCTATATCTCAAAGATAAGTCAATAAGTCAGTAAAAATACCTAGAAATTTGGGCTTGTTAGTAAGAAAGAATATATATCACTTCAGTGCAACATAGGGTTAAATATGATTTACCCATACTTCCCCATCAATTTATTTTTTATCATGTCCAAGTGCCAAAAACTCAGTTTTCCATAATTCATTTATTTATTCAATGATCATGTGCTAAAGTAATATAATTCCTCAACAATTATATCCTATAACCCCAAAACTGATTAAAGGCAATGTACACATAGAAACAGACATTTGGACAGGTCTAACACAGGGCACTGTCCGGGCACACAGAAGGCACATACATGCCAGTGTAATATTTGTATTTTAGATTCTGTGATGGGAGTAATGGATAAGTTAACAACTGAGGAATAAGAAGAAAGTACATCACAGAACTGGGAAGAAGGAAATAAAAACACGTAAAGTGAGGCAGGACACTTGTGCGATTAAATGTAGTCCAAGTTGGCTAAGCTAGAGCAAATGGACAGAGGCAAGAAATGAGACTAAATAACTTGAAAATAATCAAAATTATTTAGGGATGTTTAGTCCATGTTAAGGAATTTGGAACTTTTCTGAGGGAAAGAGGTAAGCTAATGATATAGTAAAAGAGAGACTTAAAATGACACAGTTTGAACTACAATTGCTTGACTATGTATTATTACATGATCTGGTTTTTTGTCATCATCTTGGCAGAGAAATTATGATATACATGTTTTCTATGAATAATTTAAAACTGCAGGTGGATAGTTGCATAGGAATGGTAAGGTGAACTGTGGGCCAAAAAATAATAAAGAATTGGGAGATTTTTCTCACTACAGAACATGAACAAATGAAAAAGAAATATATTTTTCTTTAGAAATGTCCACATTCTACATCTTTTACTCCATCTATATATATGAAAACATTTCATTTAGAATCTGTTAAACATTTTAATCATTTTATTTAAAAAACTATGAAGCTACAATTAATACATTAATTTAACCACATACCTTCTAATTGTCTACTGCTCTATTTTGCCAACTTCCTCTGCCTCTGAAATAAGTTAAATGTATTTAAAACTTTTAAATTTAAAAAGATACATTACCATTTGAATTACAGATCACTTAGTAAATATGGGCTTTTAATTAACGTTGAAGTGATGAGACTTAACTTGAATATTGTTTCAAATTTTTAAAATTTTATACTATATAGGAAAATGTGTGCTGCTTTATATTAATATGATTAAAAGGCTATGAATATTAATCAGTTAATATATATTGTTTCAGATGTTGTTATATTAATTCAAACATTAAATAATTCTATAGATTCACTCAATCCATTATTGTGTGATTCCCAGCCCACCTAGTTGCTTATAAATTTTTTTATCATTTTTTCACTTAATACATTTTTTCATAAATTGAATTTTCCATTCTGAATCTTCAGAAAGTTAAAATTTTTCAGCAGAGTATTGTACATGCTTGTAATCATGACTACTTACCAGGCAAAGCTAAGAAGATCCGACTACTTACCAGGCAAAGCTAAGAAGATCATAGTCAAAGCCAACAGAGACAAAAGTATAAGCAATAAAGGGCTGGGGTTTGGGCTCAAATGGTAAAGTATTTGATTAGTAAGTGCAGATCCCTGAGTTCAATACTCAGTTTATCCAAGCAAAAAGGAGATTAAAAATTGAACATACATCATTACATTTCATAACCAAATCTTAGGCACATGAATGAATTGCTGCTGTCATATGGCACATAAAACACTACTGAATAAAGATTTCAAATATTCTCTAGATCAGAATGGCAAAAACCTTTACTAAGATGAACACAGAAACTGTTAAAGGACAAATGTAGGTTTATATTTAACTTTTCCTAGGACTGACCTTGTAAAATGACTACTTTGCACAGATCTTTTCTGCTCTTTCTTCAGCAAATATTTTCTACTGGCAGCTTCTAGCTCTTCCTCAGTACTAGGATAATTGCAAAAGACAAATATTTAGTAGCTCATTGTTACCTAGGCTACTCCTAAATAATTTATTTTTTAATGCCACATGTCAAAACAGAATTTAAGATTAAACAGCCATAAGCCTGAAAATACATCAAAGCATACCTCCTGTGCAAATTACAGGTTAAAAAAAACTTTTTTAATAATCTACATCCAGAAGGATTTTGAACTAACAAGACCTCCAAACAAACTAGTGGGGAAAAAATCGTTTTCTGTATCACATGTCCTATCAGATCTGGTCTTTCTAAGATGCCTCTACTAGTAATGTTTCTGAGGCTGTCAGTAGAAATAAATTGTATAACTAAACTATGGGAGATAATAGATATGCTAACTCTCATAATAGTCATTTCACTATATGTCAATATATTAAAACATCACATTGTACTATAAAGATATAGATAGGAATATGGGTGTATATAAATACAAACAGATTTATTGATATAAATGCATATAGATAAATGGACTAAATTATAGATGTTTATATCTATATGTACATATGTAAATATGTATACATGAAATTTGTAAGTATATATATATGTATATATGGGATTTAAAATAAAACAAGATAGAAAATAAAATGATGGAATTTACTAAACCAATAAGGGATTTAAACAAACATCCTCTGCAGACATTTTCAAATGCTTATTTTCACACATGTGTTCATTCCACCCATAAGCTGTTAAATTAACCAGCTAGTATTCAGGAATACTTCAGAGTAGAAATTTTTAGGGATGAAGGAAAAGGCTGATTTGGTAATCAATAAAAAAAAATCTTAGGACAATTAGCTTTTCTTATCATTACCAAGATATCTGAATTGGCACATACCCTTTTTTCTTCTACACACTTCCTCGCACTGATTAAAGTATTATGATTATTAATGGCAACGATTATTTATTGTTATCATTATTATATGCAGTATTAGGGTTTCAATTAAGAGCTAAACACTTGCTAAGACAGTGCACTGTTACTGACCCATGACTCTAGCCATGTGGTCTGTTGCTTGATTTTTAAAATAGACTTATTTTCTGCCACATGACAAGACTGAGATCACATATTTTAGACTTTCTGTAGTTGGGATCACATGTATACACTATTACATCAAGGTTCCCTCCACTAACACAGAGTCTCATGAATTTTTCTTCCAAACCTTGCCGACATTGACTTTCTCTCAATCTCAGACTACCATGTAGCTTGGGATGTCAGGCACATCCCATTACAATAGGTCATGGGTCAATAAAAGAGTCTTGTCAATTTTTCTACCAAATGGACCTCAACCTGTGAATCTCCTGTTCTCAATTAGCTAGGATTACATACTTGAACCCTGATGCCCAGCCAATAAGGAATTGTTCTTTACCACTTAACAAATACTATTTTTATCACTTTTCTTAATTCTTGTATTAATGTATCCCAGTACCTCAAACATTCCTATTTGTAGCATAAGAAAAAAATAAACAGGACAGGTTTCATTCCATGAAAATGTCAGTAGTAATACCAAAATCTCCAATAAAGGAAAGTTCATTCCATTAATTTGCCCTATAGTATGCTACGAGTACTTGACCATTTGGGTTTACATTGCATCTTCCAAAAAATAGCTTCACTTGTTAATATTTATATTTAAGGAAATGATAATGAAAACTTTGTATCAATATAACTATTTTAACTTAAAAGACTTTTAATTTAAAAGTCACTGAGCCAGTGATGGTTCACACCTATAATCCTAGCTACTCACAAAGCTTAGCTCTGAGGATCTGAGGTTCAAAGCCAGCCCAGGCAGGGGAGATGCTCATCTCCACTTAAGCATCCAAAAAGCCAGAAATGGCACTGCCCTTCAAAATGTTAGAGTACTAGCTTTAAGCACAAAGGCTCAGGGACAACACCCAGGCCATGAGTTCAAGGCCCTGGACCAGCACACACATGCACACACACAAAGAAAATCACTGAAAATCTGATTAGGTGAGCCTTAAAAAATAAAAGAGAAAGAATATAAGAAAGAATATACACTTCCTAACTAACATTATAAGTGTAAGTTCATTTGCAAACATTATTTTCCAAAATTATATAGCTTTCATATGCCACCAATCTCACTAAACTGTTTCAGCCAAATTATGCTTTAAAAATAAATGGATATATCCAGTTCTTTTTTAGTTCATGATGTAACTTACTTCTTTAGCTCACTTAACAGTGATTTTATAGTTTTTACTTCTTCTGTGAATAGTTGATTATATTTTTTCACTTCACTCTTAATGAACTGGCTTTCAGCTTTCATTTTAAAAAGTTCAATTTCCAGATCCTTTAGACTGAGTATCATCTCACTTATTGTTGAATCATTATTACAGTCGCTTAACTGCTTTAAATTTTCATGATCTTCGATTTGCTCCTAGAGCAAGTTTAAAAAAATTGTTTTTAAAACCTAACTCCCTTTACAAGTAATTAATGTTAAAATGTGAGAAAAATAATTACATATGAATTTATTTAAGTTTGAGTCTTTGATTCATAGAACAATGTGAAATATGGGAAACAAAATGCTGCAGGTTAAAATATTTATTACCAAAAAAAAAAAAAAAAAATACTGAGCCAGGTGCTGGTAACTCATGCCTATAATCCTAAACTACTCAGGAGACTGCGATCAGAGGTTCACCGTTCAAAGCCAGCCCAGGCAGAAAAGTCCATGAGATTATCCCCAACAAATTACCCCAAAAAAGCCAGAAGTGATGTTGTGGCTCAAGTGGTAGAGTGATAGCCTTGAGCAAAGGAACCTCAGGGATAGTGTGTTCAAGCCCCTGCGTTCAAGATCCAGCACCACCTCCCCACCCCCCCCTGCCAAAAAGAAGAAGCTGAATCATTTCTTTGTCTTTCAGTGAGATTGGAGTTTCAATGGTGCCCCTCATATATGTTGTGCCAATGCTCTGCCACTGAGCTACAGCATGAGGTCTGAATTAACTTAAGCTACTACTGATGTCATCAGGAAATCCACAGAATAACAGCATTAGCTCATTTTATTTTTAGAATTTAAGCAATGTAACTCAAGAAATGCCATATAATTGTACCTACCATATATTCTTGAATAAGATTTTTGAAGTTCAGGAAATGCTCTTCTAAATCCTCTTGATTCTTCTCTAAGTGCTCCCATTCCTTTTGAATGCTTTTTATGGACAATATATCCTGCTCTACACATTGAATATTTTCTTTCAGATGAGGATATTTACTAGATGTATTGTCCAGTTTTTCTTTTACATCATTGATCTACATGAATGCAATATGGTTTGGTAATAAAGAATATAGACTGAGAATTGTTTAACATAAAACCATGTATAAATCAGTTGCAATAAATAAGAATCTATAATGAATTTTTAAAATGTGCTGTATTGAAATACTTTGAAATTTAACAAAGTTTAAATTAATAGTGATTACTAATTTATTTGTTTTACACTTGTCATCTTTGTCACAAAGCACCTGGATTGGCTTCATGTAGTAAGTTTGCAAAATGATTCTAAACCACATATTAGTGGGGAGTCTCTCACCCCTTACCATTTAAGCCTCGTAATTTCTCAAGCTTCAAGGATATGGTTTCAGTCATTTATGGCTGCATCAACAAAAGCCTCCAGAAAAAAAATGCCTTTGAAGTTGAGAGCTCTAATTAACGAATCTTGTTAAGTATTTATCCTAAAGTGATTATTCTGACATTAATATACTTCAGAGTCATGAATTTAGAATCAGAATTACTTAGGAATGGCAAGTAATGAATGGAAGTGCAGGTGTGGCTCAAGTGGTAGAACACCAGTCGAGTAAAAAATCCAAGTTAAACCTGGATGTCCTGGCTTTCAAGAAAATGTACTGGCACAAAAATTAAAAGGGTTGTGGGTATAGCTCAAGAGGCTGAGCACCTGCCTAGTAAGTGTGAGGCCCTGAGTTCAATTTGCTGTATCGCCAAAAGAGAAATATTTGTATTTTAAGAGAGAGGAGGGACAATGATAGAAGGGAAAATATTGATCAAGATGCATTGTTTTCATAAATTGATATGTTGAACCAAAACCCTTTTACAACTAAAGATAATAAAAAAATAAATAGTATTATAATTTTGAGACATTATAAGACCTATAAACTGGCCTTACTATTTGATTTCTAGTGAACAGAAATCTGTGAAAGACTACAGATTCTATCAAAAAAGCTCATGATACCTAAAGAGATAAAACCAGCCGTCAATACAAACGGCTTTTCAATATTTCAAGAATGAGTAAGCTGAGAAGGAAATCAGGAGGAAAAAAAATCCTTGCGCAATAGCTCCCAAAACAATAAATATATATAAACTTATGGAAGAAAACTAAAGCCCTCCGCAATGAAAACTACAAATCCGTGAGAAACAAACGGAAGGCGGGGTGCCGGTGGTTCACGCCTGTAATTCTAACTACTCGGGAGGATGAGATCTGAGGATCACGGTTTGAAGCGAAGCCAGGGCAGGAAAGTCCTTGAGAGGCTTATCTCCAATTAACCACAGAGAAAGGGGGAGCGGCGCTGTGGCTCAAGGAGTCAAGCGCGAGCCTTGAGCACAGAGAGGCCCAGGGACAGAGCCCAGGCCCTGAGTTCAAGCACAAGGACCAGCAAAAAAAAAAAAAAAAAAAGTTTCTAGCAAAGGCGCAAACACAAGGCTCAGGGCTCAGAGTGCAGCACACGCAGGAGCGAAAGTGGGGAGCCGGTGATCGCGGGGTCCCGCCAGCATCCCGACTTTCCCCGCACCCTTGCTCCTGTCACCCGGCCCTTACAGGCCTCCCCACTGCCTCACCAGCGGCCTCGCCATCCAGGCGCCTGGAGAACTTCCCTGAGCGGGTGGAGGCCCGCTCTGCAACCTGCTGGCCCTCGCCCTGCCAGCATGGCACGGCCGGGGGCCGTATGCGCCATTGCCTGAAGTGGCTGCAGCCTAGCCAGACCCTCGAGCGCTACCAGGGGAGCTTATGCCTGGCTGCCGGCTGTGCTACCAGGGCATGCACAAGGAGGTGTGGCAAGGCCTCCCGCCTGGACCGAAGTCCGCCCTGCCCTCTGTGGGCCACTTGGACCCACAGGACCCCCCCCTCCCCCCACGCAATACCTCCAGCATTTCGTATCCGGGTTCCTCCAGGAGCCCACAGCCTGGACATACACTTCTCAGACAGTGGTATGTACCCCCCACCCCAAGGCTACAGGACAGAGGGGCCCAGGAGTAGCAGGAAAGCCCCAGAAGCTTCTAGAGATGTGTTGGCCGAAGAGGAAATACTTCACTTTCTCTGGGCCATACCTGGGAAGTTCCTCATGAAGGCAGGGATAGGCAGCCCTGTTTGGAATTCACAGAACTCTGTACTGAAGAACGGGACAGGACTCTGGTAGCTGGGCAGAGCCTTTGGAATCACCCTCACTGTTGACTGGAGGGCCCAAGTTAAGGAACTATAAGGGAGTCTGAGATGTGGGGGAACCCTATTCTGTGTCACCTTAATAACCCCATGCTGGCCCAGAGGGAGAAGCCTGGACAAAAGTTTCCACACTTTCCTCTCTTGAGCCCTACATCTGGAGTCTTCCTTCCAATAAAACAAATACAAGTTAAAAAAAAACGTATACATAACAAAAACATCATTAAAGCCAAGAGATAACCCATGGAATGTGAGAAAATCTTGACCAGGTATTCAACAAATAAAAGAGTTTTACATACATATGTCTACGCATAAATATATAAAGACCTAAAAAAAATCTGAACATTTAAAGAACAAATAATTCAGTTAATGAATGGACAAGTATTTTAAGCAGCAGAAGAAATACAAATAGCTAATACATGAAGAAATGTTCCATATCCTTAGGTATAAATGAACTGCAAGTCAAAACTACAGAGTGGCAATCATCATGGAAACAAACACAAACAAATTCTTGTATGTATACATTGTTGGTGTGATTGTAAATTAGAGAGTGGCCACTGCAGAAATCATTGTAGAGGTTCTAAAAAAACTAAAATAGACCATCATTATGACCTTGTCATGCCACAATTGGACATATATCTGAAGGAGGGTACAATTCAATATATAAGAATAATAGCTGCTAGGAATTCCAGCACTATATTGAATTGCAAGAGCAATAACGCAAGAGAAAGACATGAAGGGGATCTAAATAGGAAAGGAAGAAGTAAAATTATCTGTATTTACAGGTGACATATTTCTATATTTAAAACCCCTAGAGACTCCTCCCTCAAGTGACTAAAGCTGACTACTAAAAATTTTGGCAAAGCATCAAGGTATAAAATCAATCCTGTATGCCAGCAAGAAGATTTCAGCTGAAATCAGAAAAGCAACCCTATTTGCAATAGTTTCAAAAAGTAAAATAAAGCACCTAGGAAATTAACCTAACTAAGGATATAAAGAACCTCTACAATACTATACAAATTTGAAAAAGGAAATCGAAGAAGACATAAAGCGGAGAGACTTTCCATGGTCCTGGATTGGCAGGATAAATATTGTGAAAATAGCAATGCTACCCAAAACACTACAATATCCATCAAAATCCCAGCATCATTCTTCACTAAGACAGAGAAGCAATCCAAAATTTCATATAAAACCACAAAATGCCCCAAATCACAAAGGCAATACTGAGAAGAAAAAGTCATACTGGAGGTCTATTAAAACCAAATTTCAACCTCTACTACAGAGCTATAGTAATGGTACTGGCACAAAAACAGGCTTGAGGACCAATGGAAAGAATAGAAAGACACCCACAGACCTACAGCCATCTAATATTCAATAAGGGATCCAAAAACATAGGCTGGAAGAAAGACAGCCTCTTCAACAAATGGTGCTAGAAAAACTGGTTATATATATGCAGAAAACTGAAACTGGATCCCTATCTATCACCTTGCACCAGCATTAATTCAAAATGAATCAAAGACCTCAATATAAGACCTGAAACCATGAAGCTATTACAGAAAGGAGTAGGAGAAATATTTAGACTACTTGGCACAGTTAAGAAGTGTGTGAATATAGATACAGAAGCACAGCAAATGAAAGAAAGACGTGAGAAACAGGATTGCATCCAACTAAAACTTTGTTGCACAGCAAAGGACAGAGTTAACAAGCTAAAAAGCCTACAGAAAAGGAAATTTTTGCCAGCTGTACATCAGACAATGCCTGATATCCAGAATATACAAAGTTTAAAAACTAAATACTCAAAGCATCAACAACCCAATTAATAAAGGAGCTAATGATCTAAATAGAGACTTCTCAGAAGTAAAAATGGCCTGTAGACACATGAACAAATGCTCAGTACCTCTGGCCATAGAGGAAATACAAATCAAAACAACACTGGGATTCCACTTTACTGCAGTTAGGTTGGCCACCATCAATAATACAAACGATAACAGATGCTGGCCTGGATATGGACAAAGAAGAACCCTAATATACTGTTGGTGGGAATGTAAACTTGTTCAATCACTCTAGAAAGCAGTATAAACATAGAATTACACTATATTCCAGAAATCCCCTCTTAGACATTTATCCAAAAGATATGTTGTCAGACACATTATACTTATATAGTGTTTTGTAGAAAGGGAACTTCTTTGTACAACTTCTTAAAGATATACTCATAAAAAATGTAAAAACATATTTTAGATTGTGGACTTTCAATCTATATCAGAAAACAATTGAAAATTGGCTACTAAATTCTTATCCTTTCCCACTCAATCAGAATATCACTTTTGTTTCATGAAAAAAAAAAAGAAAAGAAAAGTAAAACATGGGGGGGGGGGGGTGGCAAAACAAAAGATAACGAACAGTAAAGCCACCAGCACAACCATGTTCACTACAGCACTATTCACAATAGCCGAGGTATGGAATTAGGCCAGATGCCACTTAATGGATGAATGGATTTAGAAATGTGCAGAAAATGTTGGCAGAATGTCCATGAGAGTCAACATGCTCAGAGAATGTTTCATGAGAAGTACCTTGTGAGCTAGGTTAAAAAATCAGAAAGGACAGTACCACCAAAAGCTGAGAGATAATGAAAACAGCCCTATTAATTCAAAGGATAAAATTCATTGGCAGAAAAAATACAATAAATTTACCTTATTTGTGGATATATTAAACATATTTCAAGCCAAGATCCATCAAAAATAAATAGAAATAAAAGTAAAATTACAGCTGGGCACCAGTGGTTCACACCTATAATCTTAACAACAATGCTGAGATCTCATGATTGCAGGTCAAAATCAGTTCAATCAGGGAAATACATGAGACTTATCTCCAGTAAACTATAAGAAGAAGGAGAGAAAGAAAGAGAAAGAAAAAGAAAGAGAGAGAAAAAGGGAGAAAGGGAGGGAGGAAGGAAGGAAGGAAGGAAGGAAGGAAGGGAGGAAGGAAGGAAGGAAGGAAGGAAGGAAGGAAGGAAGGAAGGAAGGAAGGAAGTGGAGCTGTGCCTCAAGTGGTGGAGCACTAGACTCCAGTTAAAAAGCTCAGGGATAGAGCCCTAGTCCTGAGTTCAACCCCCAGGACCCACAAAAAAATAAAAATAAATTTCCCAAACAACATTAAATTCCTGCTCATGCATAACACAGCTCAGCTGATGTGGAGAACTTGCCATCATCAGTGATGTTGAAATCTTTGTGGAATCTGCTGTTACCTTGTACTTAATTTTATGAAAATGTCTCCCCAAATGCAATTGGTGCCGCCAAAACAAAGTAAGAGTTATGACAATCCTCCTAAACTAATTTCACATTGTTTTTAAGTGATAAGTTGAAATGTTTAGGTTTGTTGAAAAATGTATTTGTTGAGGAAAAGTTGGGCATCATTTTGGGAAAAGTGAATCAAACATACAAGATACAGTCTAAACTATATACTTCCAAAGCAATGCATTTTTTATCTATTAGCTTGGATCAATACATCTTTATATACCAATAGACAATTCTTTCTTTTCCTTTTTTTTTTTTGAAGAAGCAAGGTTTGAACTCAGCTCCACAGAGTTGTTCAGTTTTCTTGCTCAGCTGTTTTTATCCCACTTAAGCCATGACACTAGCCTATATATTTATTGACTATTTTCAGGATGAAATCTATCAGAATTTTCTGATCTGGTCACTACAAATATAGCTATCCATCTCTCAGCTTTCTGAATAGCCAGAATTATGAGCATGAGTCACTTGTGCTGTCCCAAAGGTCTCTTTCCTATGTTATAAATAAATGTTCATGGAAGTGCATATAACTTAGAAGTTGTCAGCTGTTGACAACTATCTACTGGAATATCATTCAACAGAAGAAATGAAAGATGAATAGTTGCTACTACACAAATAAACCCCCAAAATCATAACACTAAGAGAAACAAATCATGAAAGACTAAATGTAAATTCATGTTTATATAAACTATCCATACTAAGAAACGAGATAGAGAAAAATATTTTGGTAGTTTTCTTGGCCTGGGAAAATGAAGGATTTGCAGTGGCTGCTGGATAAGGGTTTAGAAATTCTCCTCAGGATGATAAAACTTTCTAAGTGTAACAATGTGGTACACAACTGTGACTACACTAAGAGGTGTTGCATTTTGCACATTAAATGTATGGACTCTGTGGCATATCCAAGTCATCTCAATTTTAAAAATGCAAAGACAAGCTGGGTGCTGGTAAATAATATCCATAATCTTAGCTAGTTGGGAAGTAAAAATCTAAGGACGGAGGTCCTTATCTCCAATAAAACAGCAATATACTGGAAGTGGACATGTGGCTCAAGCGACAGTAACCTGTGTGAAAAAGCCAAACAAGCTTGAAACCCTGAAATCAAGTCCCTGTACTGGCACAACAAATATTCTAGAATTTAAATAATGGTCTCATTTCTGAATATAAATAATATATGTTATAATAATATAAATAATATACATATTATAATATAAATAATATACATATTATAATATAAACAATATACATATTATAATATAAATAATATACATATTATAATAATATTTTTTGTTTTTGTACTGTCTAAAGTAAAAAGGAAATTTCCAGTTTTTCAAATATTTTGAAAATTAAGATTTGCAATTTTGTGACCTTTCTGTATAAGTTATATGAAATTTCATAAAATCAGTATGTAAAGATCTAGGGTTGGGAAGTGACTCAGTTGTGCAGCACCTGCATAAATACAGCAGCTTCTTGTTTAAAAAAATTTTTGTGCTAAAATGGAGTATTACTCTTATTAAAAGGGAGGCATGGCCTGTGTGTCTGTAGCCCATACCTATAATTTTAGCTACTCGGTAATCTGAGATCTGGAGCATTGTAGTTAAATGTTAGCCCAAACAGAGAATTTCTCTGGACTCTGTCTCTACTAAAACTAGCAAAAAGCAGGATTAGATGCATGACTTAAGTGGCAGAGCACCACCTTAGCAAGCAGAAAGCTGAATTCAAACCCTAGTTCCGTAATAACCCAGCTTTCTTTTTCATTCCTTGATACCCCCCAATTCTAATCCTGAGTCTCTGGCCTCCAGAATGCTTTCTGCCTAATCTTGACCACAGCTGAAAAATATCCCCACTCCCAGTCACCTTTGAGCTTCTGTAAACTGCCACTTGCATGTGATTCTGATTTATATAAATGCTGCCCTACTGGAGGTTGGAGCTACTCTCAGTCCCAGGACGAGGCAGTTATGGCCAGCCAAATAAAAACTTGTCACCTTTGCCCATGCTTTCATGGATTTTCTCAACCTAAGTTCATTACAGTATGGCCAAAAAGAGAAAAGGGGAAAGGATTAGGCTTAAAAATATGGTCTCTGCTGGTTATACATTGTCTTACTCGTTACTTTTTAAGGAAAGTAATAAGAGAGAACACAAACTTCCCTATATATATTTTAAGGTGATGACATTCTATCCAAACTAGAAAAACTATTATCATTAGCAAGAGAAAGTCATCATTCCCTATGGGAAGTATTAAACAGTCCTTTTTTGATAAAGTTATTGTAATTTCATCACTCAACTACAGCAAAGAAATGGAGATAAATTCAGAACATTTCTTTATTCAGTGGCCCAGCAATAAAACTAAAATCTACAAATATGTATTACATGTATATATATATATATATATATATATATATATATATATATGGCTTTTTAAACCTTTTATAATTTCTATGATCCATATAGTTGATATTAAAATACTTGCCTTCATGGAGGGGATGTGGATAGAAGGGAACCTTATTGCATTGCTGGTAGGAGTGTAAACTTGTTCAACCACTTTGGAAAGTAGTATGGAGGTTCCTCCACATAGAGCTCCCCTATGACCAAGCAATCCCACTTTTGGACATTTACCCAAATGATAACAAACAAGACCATCCTAAAGCTACCAGCACAACTATGTTTATTGCAGCATTATTTACCATAGCTAAGATATGGAACCAACCCAGATGCCCCTCAGTAGATGAATGGATCAAGAAAATGTGGTATATACACACAATGGAATTCTACGCCTCCAGCAGAAAGAATGACATTGCTCTATTTTGTTAGGAAATGGAAAGACTTGGAAAAAATTATATTAACTGAAGTAAGCCAGGCCCAAAGAAACATAGGTCCCATGGTTTCCCTTATTTGCAATAACTAGTATATGCCTGAGTCAAGCAGAAAAGGTCAGATAAGTTGATGTTAGGGAAATGAACCCTAAGGTATGTATTCAAATGTTTTTTTCTTTCATGCGATTGTTTCTAACACATTTATAAGATGATTTCTTTGTTGCTTTGTATGTCCCTTCCCCACAGTATAACCCCTGCTTTCACTGTATTTGAAGTTGGTATAATTTGTGGAGAGGAAGGGAAAAAACAACTCGTTTAAATAGAGATACAGGTGGACCCATTGCAACAATGAGATGTATAAATCATTATGTCGAAAAAGGAACTTTAGGGTCTGGGAAGGTGGCTCAGTGGTAGAGTGCTTGCCTTGCATGCCTGAGGCCTTGGGTTCAATTCCTCAGCACCACATAAGCAAAAAGAAAAAAGCCGGAAGTGGCGCTGTGGTTCAAGTGGTAGAGCACTAGCCTTGAGCTGAAGAGCTGAGGGACAGCATCCAGGCCCAGAGTTCAGGCCCCACAACCAGACCAAAAAAAACAAAACAACAAACAACAAAAAAAGGAACTGTACAACTTTGGCAGGGGGGGTGGGGATGGGGGGGAGATGGGAAGAGGAAACAAAGGAGGAGGCAACAATGCTCATTAAGAAATGTACTCATTATCTTGCCCATGTAATTGTAACCCCTCTGTATGGTATTTTCACATTAAAAATAAATAAATAAATAAAGGACAAGCTTCCTTATCACAGTGAAAAAAAATACTTGCTTTCAGACTCCCTAAAATACCTATTTGAAAGTAAATAAAATCTCAGAATTCATTTTCTTTTGTTCAATCTGATAATGGTTTGCCTTTGGTTTTCCATTGTATTCTTGAGAAATTTGTCACTCAGTGCTATAAGAAACTAGGTACTCATTTTAAACCTTTGTGCACATTAAAGCTTTAGTTAAATATTACTGATGGGGGGAAGCCCCAAAGTTTCATCATGAGCAGAACATTCAGAAACACAGTTATAGGAAAATAGCCTTTTTCTCACTTGAATCACTCAGACTTTGTGTATAAATGCCAAAGGAAACAAAGCATTTTGTAAATATAGACAATAGAGTATAATTAAAATTTTATGAAACACTTCAGTTTTTACCAATTAATTTACCTGTTTCCAATTAAGTTTTAGATCCTTTACTTCTACATATAGCTTCCTAACATATGTTTGAAGTTGTTTTATTTCTTCTTCTTCATTATGTTTTTCTTTTGCTCTTAATATTGTCTCAGTGTTTCCAAAATATTGATCATAATTTTCTTTCTTCAAATCATCTTGTTGTGAGAGAATTCTGCATTTAAGTATAGGCATTTTAAAATTCCTACTTTGGTAATTTGATTCCTTTACATCATATGGTTGTTTACTATGCTATTATTTAGTTACTATACTAAAAATGTCCCATGTCTTCAATATTCTACATTTCACATGTTTTTAATTTCTCACTTGAAATTCTCTTAAAGATTATAATTACTTGAAAGATAATAATTTGTAGGAACCCTAGATTTGAAGTGTGTATGGATGCATGATGCCAGCAGAAAACACTGGTTGTGTGTTTGTTTAGGCTAAATGTTTGCCCTTTTGTAGTAATCCTGTCAGAAGACAGGAATGAGGTTGCTTCCTGGTATTCTATTATCTGCCTATCTTGGAATGAGCCCTTCTAATCTGTTCTCTTAAGATAGCCCCAGGACAACTGAACCTATAATAGCAGAGAGGGAAACCTCAGTGGTTTAACTATGTCTGCTGGTTACACTCATTCTTCGCCCCATGGTGGTATTGGAATATTAATTATTTAATATTAAAATATTCAATATAAGATATCACCACATGGACATTTCTTTATCCATTGACTCAGTACCTGCTCATCAGAACTAGCAATAACGAAGTGTATTTTGCTCATTGGTGTGGTAATTTCACATGAAGTGCCACTTTAGTAAATATTATAGAAAAGGCATTCTTAATTTTTCACAGTTTTAGAAGTTGAAAATTATATTCACCACTCAGAAATAATTACCCACAGGAAAAACAGATAACTAATTTTTAAGTAATTTACGAATGAGTTTATATATTAATCTGAAATTTAAAAAGTAAAGAGACAACAAGTGGTAGGGTGCTATCCTTGAGCAAAAGAAGCTCAGGTACAGCGCCCAGGGCCTGTGTTCAAGGCCCAGGACGGGCAAAAAAAAAAAGTGAAGAGACAAAGTGGGGGAAAATGCAGTCATAAATTCAATATACCTCCTAAAATTTTAAGAAAAGTAAGGGAAAGTATGGGTTGGGAAGTATGAGTGAGAATGTTGAAAGAAGTGAAATTGAGCAAAACATATTCTATTCATGAACTGTTTTGTTGAAGGACAACACCTTCATACAACTACTTAAAGATAATAAAAATATTTTAATTGTCATCAATTAGCACTGTTCAAAAGGTGTATTTTCCCCCTATTCCTTCTTTTATTAACCTGCCTTCTTCCATTATGAGAAATGAGTCTGAAAGTAAAAATAGACAGGATGGGAGAGAATGATGCGAGGGATGACTGATTTAGAATCTTTGGACACTTCGATGAACATGTTATATTCCCCTTACAAATCCATTTGAGGTTCAGAAAAAATAAAACACAATAAATGATTTTATGACATTAAGGAACATCTATAGGTGGTTTGACACGAGTATTCATATTATTATGATCCAAAAATAAAATGAAGAGAATAATATCTTGTAAAGAAGATATATTTTTTATTTTCAGGTAACACTTTCAAATAATCTTATTTATTGTAGATAATCTGAAAATGTGTCTTTGAAAAGTAATACATTCTTTTAGCATAGAAACTTAAAATACTTTTATCAATGTGGGAGAAAGATATATTGAATATACTTCTCAGAATTTTCCTTTAATGGTACTTTTTATTTCTTGCATGTTAAGAATGAAATTTTTGGCTCTGTGTCTACCTCAATGGGAGTAGTTTGCTTAACATATGTGAGGCCAATAATTGGACACACATTACTGAAAATAAATGAATACAAAAAATATACAACTTCATATCTTTCTTAAACATTACTTGTGGGTTAGAAAATCAGCAATTTCAAAGTCTTTTACTGCAGTTGTAAACTAATATGAGAATAACATATATATTAACTAAAGTCCTTTCTAAAATTTCATATGCTAACATATAAACATTAATATTCATGAATATGAAAATTATATAAAATACAATTTTTATATTTTATATAACCTTTATGTTTGAGGATTTATTTAAAATAAAAATTGTAAATAATAAAAGTTATATAATGTTCTTCCTTACAGCAATAATTGTCAATAATTACATGAGAAACAAGTCTAAATTCTCATAGCTAAAAAAAACAGAAGACCTGCTCCTATTTACTGTGCTTTTAAATGTCCATTAAAATCATGAGTTGGAAGAATATGCACTGAATTATTAGGAATTTTCATAGTTAAAAATCGATCATATTATTATCAAAAATGAGCATTCCACACTAAGAAGTTTTCTCCCTGCAAAACCTCAGAAGGCAAGCCAAAACTTTCAATGATCTTATTTATCTGAATAGTATGAAAAATAATTGTTCCAAAGTTTCTTAATAATACCTCATATGGCAGATTTCATCCTGTTCCATTTCTCCTTCCTCTAATGGGGATTTCACTTCTATGTCTAGTAGCTCTTCCTGTGGTCCTCTGACCTCATTTTCCATTATTTTAATTTTTCTTGAAAGCAATTCATATTGACTAGTTTTACATTCTATTAGTCTGTCACATGAGTGAAGTAAATCCGCAAGATTCAATGAGCCACCAGCATCTGTGTCAAGGCAAAAACAACATAGAAATAAAAATGCTAACATTCTCTATAGAAGCACTGTATATTTTTACATACACTGAAAAAATGTACAGTGAGTGCCTATAAAGTAAAATGTATTAAACTAGGTACTGCAGATAAAACAGATGAACTCTGCTGTTTTTTTCCTTTCCTTGAAGTGTAGTGAAGTAGTTCTAGTTACCTTAAAATGAAGGCAAAAAGTAACCATATGATCCAGCAATACCACTCCTAGACATTTATTCAAAAGATTACAAAGAAAAGTACAGTAAAGCCATGTGCACAATCATGTTCATTCACCATATTTACCATAACCAAGGTATGGAAACAGTCCAGGTGTTCCTCAATGGATGAATGAATCAACAAAATGTGTTATACATACATATTGGAATTTTACTCATCCTTTAAAAAAAAGAATGCTATTACATCATTTGTGAATAAATGGAAAAAATGTTAAGCCTAAAAAAAGACAGGATGCATGTTCTCTCTTAAATATAGAAGCTAGACCTAATTTATAAATATACAAGTAAATACATATTGGGTCTTATGCAAGTTTACACAAAGGTATTTGCTGAAGTATGGTATATGTAAGGGAGAATTCAAACAGTGTAGTTCCTTAGAAAAACTCACAGCCCAACAAAATGACTACCAGGAAATTAGCACTTAAAGGGTATGGAGGAGAGGTCAAGAGGAGATGGTAGACAAATAAAGAGAGGAAGGGGGAAGAATGAAACCATGATATTCAACGCATATCCAATGAAACCAGGAAAACTGAGGGGAGGGATTGGGTTGAAAGTGATAGGAAAGAATCATTAAAGGACTAACATCAATCAAGATGCTTATATTATTATACTTATAAACGGATTTGTTAACCGGCAGCTTCTGTGTGCAACTACTTAACAACAAAAATATCTCTTAAAGAAAAAAATGATGAACATTTGTTTTCTTAACAGAAGCAATGGATACAAGAAGACAATAACTCAGTGCCTTAATACATGAAAGAAATTAATTTCCTTCTGAGAATTCTACATTGAGCCATACTTTCATTAGAATACCAGCATAAGGTAGAGTGTTTTCCATACATGTAAAATATTTTTTAAAAATCTCTTACTTCCTACATAGAATGTATCAGGAAGCTATAGAAGAAGTGTTCCAAGAAATGAGAGATCACCAAGAAAACAAAAGACAGAAACCCAGAGGACCAAGCTGGTCTTAATTGGCAGGACACAGTGCAGAATAAGCATAGAGTCTCTGGTTCAAGGTTCATCTGAAAAACACAATGCCAGTGAGCCAACTGCAGAGCTCTTCTAAGTTCAAATGCAATAGAAATTAGAGGTTGAAAGAAAGGGAACATGAGGTTGTTGCTGTCGGATGTTCTCAAAATATTTTTTTAACTTGAACTCAAGGCCTGGGTGCTGTCCCTGAGCTCTTTTGCTCAAGGCTTGTGCTATACCAATTTGAGTCACAGGGCTACTTCTGGTTTTCTGGCCTTTTGGCGGTAAATCAGAGGTAAGAATCACATGGACTTTCCTGCTCCGGTTGGCCTTGAACCATGGTTATCAGATCCCAGCCTGCTGAGTAGCGAAGGTCACAGGTGTGAACCACCAGCACCACCCAGCTTGTTCTCAAAATCTTAATGCTTCATCCTTGTTTATTCTTGATGTCTTTCTTTTTTTTATTATGAAAATAAAAGGAAGGAAAGTAATATACAAAAGTAAAAAGATATTAATGTTTTTCCCCAGGATAAAAGTTTCTGCCTGATCTTGTAAGCCAATGTTTTGTTCATCTAACTCATCCAAGAATTATGTGGGTTTTTTTTTTTGTTTAATCAGATACTCAAATTCATATATATCTGTATATGTATGAATACGTATATTATATATGAATGTGTAGAAACTACTAGAAAGACAAACAGAAGAATTTAACTTCTGCAGGTGAGGAGATATCAAATCATATTTCTCTTTTGCACTTCTTTCTACATGACAAATGGTTCACATTGAATAAATATTAATTTTGAAAAAGCAAGAATTTAATACTTCTAACCCTCACCAGAAGGGTTAGAAGAGGAACAGTATGTCAATAATGTCATAAAAATGATCTGAAATTTTCTAATGAAATTGTCTCATTTGTCAGATTAGACAAATAATGTATGCAACCAATTTAAAAATACTCCTGAAGAGATAGGTTCCAGTGGCTCAAACGTGTTATCCAAGCTATTTGGGTGGCTGAGAGCTGAGGATTGCAGTTCAAAGCCAACCCAGATAGAAAAGTTAGTGAGACTCTTACCTAAATTTACCACCAAAAAGCCAAAAATGGAGGTTTGGCTCAAGTATTAGAGAACTAGCCATGAGAGAAAAAGCTAAGTGACAAAGCCCAGGCCCTGAATCCAATCCTTAGTAACAGGAAAGAAGGAAGGAAGGAAGGAAGGAAGGAAGGAAGGAAGGAAGGAAGGAAGGAAGGGAGGGAGGGAGGGAGGGAGGGAGGGAGGGAGGGAGGGAGGGAGGGAGGGAGGGGAGATAGGAAGATGGGAAGGGATGAGGGAAGGGAAGGGAGGGAGGAAAGGACTTTAAATGTATAAAAACAGAAATCAGTTTAAAAGATAGAAAAGGCAAAGGATTTTTATACTTGATGAAACAAGATTGAAAAAGAAGCTCCACATTTATGCTAAATTTGATTCCATAGAAAAACCTACTACCAGCAACAAAGTCATTTCATTATCATAAAAGGATTAGTTCATTGCAAGATGATTCATTGATTATGAGCCAAATAATGGCTTCAAGGTACAAGTAGCAAAACTACCACACTCTCAAAGAAGTAGACCAAATCCCTACTATTGTTAGAGATTCCAGCAAACTCAAAACAAAATGCACAATTAACCATCAAAAATACATTATCGGGCTGGGAAGGTGGCTCAGTGGTAGAGTGCTTGCCTTGCATGCCTGAGGCCCTGGGTTCAATTCCTCAGCACCACATAAGCAAAAAGATAAAACTGGAAGTGGCGCTGTGGCTCAAGTGTGGTAGAGTGCTAGCCTTGAGCTGAAGAGCTGAGGACAGCGCCCAGGCCCAGAGTTCAGGCCCCATGACCTAACCCCCCCCAAAAAAATATATATATAATCATGAAAAATATGATACACGCAAACAAAACCATGCATTTTAATAAATTTGTACATATTTAAGACCATATAATAAATCTTAATACAGGATCTAGTTAAAATAATATAGTCCATGAAAAGTATTTTTCTTGATCATAAAAAATTAAATAAGAAATTAATAACAATATTACTCTTGAAAAACTCAAAAATTTGCATACTAAATAGCAAACATCAAAATAACTTTTGGTCATAAAGGTAATAAATATGGAAACATTTTGAATGTAAGTTAAAACACATTAAAATAGAAAGTACAGAATGTAGCCTCTAGAGTAGTTTAACAAAAGTTTCTAACACTGAATGATTATGTGAAAGAGGTCTATTTTTCACTATAAGTTATTAGCATGCATCACCCAATACCAGGAGATTTTCATTGTGATTATTTCATTGATGTATACAGTATGATATTAATTGGCATACAAAATATATTTTGAACTTTTGAAACTGAGTAACGGAAAACAATTGATTTTTAAATTGCCAAAAAGGATTTGAAAATTAGTAACAAAGCAGTAGTGCAAATAGAAAAATAAACACAGGAAAAGATGTTTAACCTTACTAGCCATTAGACAGTATTGAGAGGCTTAATAGACATCCATTAAATTGTTAAACTTAAATTTTCAATAATATATATTCCATAATATATAAAGGAACTGAAGCCCTTATTGATGAAAAGTGAAAAAATATACAAATGTAAAAATAATTGGCAGTTACTTAAAAGAGAAATAGAGGAAAGAGGATTTTTTGTGGGAATTTGTTAAGCATCTTGATTATTGATTAAATATGTGACATATATACTAACAGACTTGTCAGACATTATCAAATGGCACAATTTATGGATGGTTTGCCCTGTATCAATAATACTTTACTGAATTATTAAAAAGAAAAACTATGTAGCCAGAAGAGATGCATAAGAAGTAAAGGGAAAGAAAAAGAGAAAAAGAGATAGGAGTGTGGGAGGGAGGTAAAAAGGGAGGGAATAAGGGATTAAAGCTAGAAGAGTAAGATAGATGTTTAAACTTAACCCAGATAAAAAGATAGCTGGGATTTATGCAAGGGATAGCATATTTGAAGTTTTAAAGATACATATGTGAATGAAAATATAAGTAACATAATACCCCAGTATCTTATGACACAGTGCTGAACATTGTATGAACATAACTACAGCATACATTGAAAGATGTTTATGCAGCACTCCTAACTTTATTTTCCATTCTAGGTTATTTGGTTCACAGAAAAATATTCTTACAGGCTAAGGGAACTCACAATGGTCTGCAGTTGGTTCAGTTGACTGAGCTGAGTCATTAAGACCTTTCATAACATTTCCTAGTTTACTGACCTATAAAATAAATAGCACTGTTTCAAAAATTCCCAAACATATTCATATCATATATAAAGCCACAACAATGGTAATTAAATCTTATGTCAAAATATCAGCAAATACTTGTAAAAAGACAGATTGCTGTCAAAAGTCTATCTTTGTCAATGGCCATAGTTTCTTAGTCCATTTTTTTTCAAATTCTTTATTATGATTAAGTGATTACATAATTTCCCAAATTTCACTGTATTGTGGGATAGGGATGCTTAGTCCATTTTTAAAAGTCTTTATGTAACATTTTGTTATGATGGCTCTATTTTGGCATTACTTTTTTAATGCATAATGAGTCACATTAGCTTAAATCATTTTTAATAAGTTACTATTTGATATTATTAAAGTTTATGATTACAGGCACTTTCAACTTATAGGTTGTTACTTCTTTTGAATAAAATCAAGTTGTAACTGTTAAACTTAAAATTGAACTGGTAGACATAGTAACTACTGAAAGGCAGATTTCGAGGATCAAGTTTCATGGCCAGTATTGGCATAGAGTTCCATGCATTTCATCCAGTTGCTTGGAGATGTGGTACAAAGCTGCCATCCAGCTATGACAATAGGTCAGTGGAGAGTGTACTTGTCATCCTGAGCACCACAAGGAAACACAAGAAATCATAGCTCACCACAGGCAAGCATAAAGCCAGGCCATCTCTCAGAAATAACCAATGTGAAAAAGGGCTAGGTGAGTTGTTCAACTGGTAGGGTGAATGCTTAGCAAAAATGAAACCTCAAGTTTAAACCTCGTACTGCCAAAAAACATTGATGTTTCTTAAAAATTCCATGATTGATCAAGATGCAAATTCCTTGTACAAATAAAGATATAAAAATATAACAATAAAATAAAGTCTATTTTTTGGGGGGGGAGGTCTGGTCATGGGGCCTGAACTCTGGGCCTGAGCGCTGTCCCTCAGCTCTTCAACTCAAGGCTAGTGCTCTACCACTTGAGCCACAGCGCCACTTCTGGCTTTTTTCTTTTTGCTTATGTGGTGCTGAGGAATTGAACCCAGGGCCTCAGGCATGCAAGGCAAGCGCTCTACCACTGAGCCAACTTCCCAGCCCAAATAAAGTCTATTTTTAAACAAAAAAAATCTACTACAGGCCTTTGTGTGGTGATACACATGCATAGTACCAGCTATGAAGGAAGCAGAGATCTAGAGCATCAATGTGTGCAGCAACCCCTGGCAAATGGTATAGAGGCTCCCATCTCAATAAATTAGCTCTACCTGGGTTTCCATGCCTGAACTCCCACCTCTGCAGGGGGCAGATAGAATTACAGTCTGAAGCAAGGAGGGACCAAAAAGAATGTCAACAAATACTAGGCTTTGCCTTCAAAACCATTATTAAAACCAGATATAAAAACAATATAAATTTGAAAGATCATCTAGAAAAACTAGATTTTTTTAAGAATCCATTTATCATTACTAAAGACAGACTTGGAGGCAAAGTAATAAAACCCCATATTGTATAGATGAAGTACTTAGTTCTAGTCATCTGGTAAATGGACACAAAGTAATCAACTCAAGGTCTATATGTCCAATCTTTTGTTAATTTTTTATTGTCACATTTCGCATTCCTCTCTTCCCTTTACTCAGTGCAGCCCTGATGAATCTAAGAAGCTGAGGATTCTTATCTGGAGAATCTGCTGCTTTAGTCCTTTTAGCCTCTCCAGCCCAACTTCAGAAATTGTGGTTGTAGCAGATACTCCAGGAAGGCCATTACTTGTCCTGACCTTTGTGCATGTTTGAATCATTCAATTCTTTCTGCACTCTATGCTGCAGATAAGTTGCACAGATGACCCCTGGGACCTAGAGAGCATCTAAAACGATTCAAGTGCTATTTACTGTCTTATACTGAATTTCAACAAAATATGTCAAATTTCCTGCTTCCAAACCTTTTCTCTTTCAATAACATGAGATCTCAAAGCCTCTCTGTCTCCTGCAGAGTGATTTCCTGGGATTTTTTTGTTGGTCATAGGGTTTGAACTCTGGTCTGGGTCTGTTCCTTAGCTCTTCAGCTTAAGGCTAGGCTTCTGCCACTTGAGCCACAGCACCACTTCTGGTTTTCTGGTGGTTAATTAGAGATAAGAGTCTCACAAACTTTCCTGCCTGGGCTGGCTTTGAACTGCAATCCTCAGATCTCAGCCTCCTGAGTAGCTAGGATTATAGGTGTGAACCTCCGGCGCCCAGCTTCCTGGGAATTGTTATTGGCAGCAATATATCTTCCTTGGCATCATTTCTCATGATGAATCCATATCCTTTGCTTACACTACAAAACTTCCTGGCTATGACTTATGCCTGCCTGCAGGCACCCATGAGAGACCACACAGGCCTCCACTCCAGGCATGATATCCCTGACATTAGTCTTGGGCAGTCCAGAAACTAGGGAGTGGGCAGCAGAGTCTCAGCCCCACTGCTCAAAGCTGAGCTGATACTGATTGATGGTGCTGCTTCTTTACTTCCTCCCAAGATCTGAGGGAAAATGGGCCTGGCACCCTGTGCATCTGCTCAAGGATCTCTGGGATCCACTCTGTTCCCACTATCTATCAAACAAAGTTCTTTTTATTATTGTTTAAATACCTTATGCTTTTCTTTAGATGTTTTCCTTTTAAGTCTAAAAAGAACAGTAAAACATTATCAGGTAAAATAAAATATATAAAATACAAGTAATATTGTCTTTTTCATCTAAAAATTGTCATAACTCACTTTTACTAGTGAAGTTTATAGGCTACTTAAAGTACATTTTCCTAAAATAAAGTAGATAGAAATATAAATGACAAAAATAATAGTACTGGACTGGATGCCTATATTAAGCATGAAGCCCTGAGTTCAAAGCCCAATACATCAACAACAAAATAACAACAATAATGATAATAATTTCCAGACCTGGAGAAGAAAATCAAAGCATAAGGAAAAACATACTGTTTCACTTGCATTATTTGATACAAATGTGTCAGCATTTTTTATTCAAAACCACAAACTTCTACAGATACTAAATCTCATTGGACATTGTTTGAAAGCCCTCATATGAGAAACCACTTTTTAAACAATAGTATTTAGCATTCTTAGGACCTATTATGCAAGTACTATGCATTATTTTAAGCACTTTACAGCAAGTTGATGAGGTACATAATGTATTAAGAACACAAACATTTAGGCAAAGAAAATTAGGTAACATTCTAAGCCCATGCAGCTGTTCAGTGACCGAACCATGATTGAGACTCATGAATTCTGTCTTCAAGTGTTTCACAATATACTATGGGTGCACTATTCATTAAAGGGCTTTTAAATGATGCAACAACAGCAAATGAATCCATACTAGCTTTCCATTTGGGTTGTAACTACAATTACTGAACCTTGGAGATTTTATCAAAGATTAAAAGACATAAATTCAACTAATATTTATTACACATATTAATAACACTTATAAGAAAAAAGGATTTTATGTGTTGTAACTTTAATCCAAAAGAAATTTTTCATTCACATTGCAACAGTTTTTAAATTGGATGTACATGGCCTTCCTTTATTCCAAGAATCAAAAATATTCAATTAATACCCCTGCTTTATAGTGTCTTTTACACACCACAGCTACTTAGGATGATGCAGGAAATATACCAAGAAGATTAAACTTTCCTAATTATGTTCTAGATTGGGTTTATGGATGAATTTTATTTTATTTTATTTTTGGTCTTGGGGCTTGAATTCTGGGCCTTGGTGCTATCCCTGAGCTCTTCAGCTCAAGGCGAGTACTCTACCACTTGAGCCACAGCACCACTTCCAGTCTTCTGGTGGTTAATTGGAGACAAGATTCTAACAGACTTTCCTGCCTGGGCTGGCTTTGAACCTCAAACCTCAGAGCTCATCCTCCTGAGTAGCTGGAATTATAGGCATGAGCCACCAGCACATAGCTTTTTGGTTGTATTTTATAGCATAATTTTTAAAAACATTCTCCAGGGTATTTCAATTTGAGATTATCATTTGAATGTTCATTTACATTACTCTAGTCCATTTCTTATCCATTTCATAATTAAAACTTGTTATTATATCTGACCGGTATGAATGCATATGCATATAAACAAAAGCAGAAAGAATAATTCATTCTCTATACATTCTCCAACATCATTACCAGGCCTTGTAATACTTGAACATAGAAATTAAATCAAAAACTCATGTCCTTCTCTACTGAAGCATTTCCAACAGTATTGCAAACATACTAACAAAGCTTCACTTTACAAAGCATCATCTCCCATAAAATTCACATTCATAGCCAGGTACTGGTGGCTTATGCCTGTAATCCTAGCTACTCAGGAGAGATATGAGGATTATGGTTTGAAACAAGCCTGGAAAGAAAAAAAAAATCATGTGACTCTTATCTCAAATTAGACACCAAAAGCTAGAAGTAGAAGTAAAGCTTAAGCTGCAGCCTGTTAGCCTTGAGTAAAAAAGGCTAAGCAAGAGCACAAGGTATTGAGCTCAAGCCCCAACATTACTAGCACAATCAGATATTTCTTGGGCTGTTATACAGCTTTTATGATTGCTTGTTCCAGTACCCTCTAGATTCCCAGAATGACTTCTGTGTGTCTACTTTTCCATGCTTTTCTTGTCAAATTCAAAAGATCCATAACTTTCACACATTGATATAGGGCAGTCCTACCATTTTTTTGTCTTCAGATCACACCACTTTGTATATTTTAAAAAGAAAAATGATTATCATTAGCATGTCTTTGAATGGAAATAAAGTATTTAGAGGTGGTACCTTCCTTGATCTTGGTCTGTTCTAATTGAACTACATCCATCCTTTATTTGTAATAAACTGACAGTGGCTGGAATGGCTTCCCATCAGTTAATGGGATAGGAGATGATGTGCAGGCTGTGTTTTCAATTTCAGTTTTCCTCACATGCCAGGCAGGAAGATATCTTAAAAATTAATTTAAATTTTTTTCTAATACTTCCACTGACAATGCTTTAAAAAATAAATCTTATAACATTCCAACTTATCTCTATCTTCATTCATTAATTCAAAACACAGCTATAAAGTAACAGCTACTAACTGAAAAATATATATTCTTTGGTTTAAAAGGAAAATCAATACATAATTGTGATAGGTGTTATATGATGTGCATATTAGGTAATTATGATTAAGAACATGGAAGGATTTATAAAAGAACAAAGAGAGTGCTTTCCAAAAGCTCCTGTACTATAAGAAAAAATATGGGAATAACCATTTTACTTAAAGACTAGATATAATTATCATAATAAATTACTGATCTTGCTATCATAATAAATTTCTTCATGCTCAATCATTTCTTTTACTACTTCTTATAGTTTAGTATCTCATTTCTTTCACTTCAGAAACTATAATATGCTTGAAAGATAAAAAAAAGAGAATGTTTTATTGATGGTGATGGCATATAATTAGATAATAAGCTAGTATATAATTTTATAATATATAATATACTACCTTATATAATGTATATATTACATATAACATAAAATTAAATATTATATAATATTATAATAGTATAATATACAATTATATAAATAAGTATACTTAATATGATCATATAACATATAATCATAAATTAATATATTATTATGTAATATATAATATGTAATAATATATCATGTGTAATATATATTATATATATTATAGGTAATATAAAATATATCCATATATGTTATTATATAATACATAATATATAATTATTATGTATTATATAATATATACCATATTTACCTATCATATTATATAACATATAATATGGAATTATATATTGTATAATTATATACTATCTTATATTATTTATTACATATTACATAATTACATACAATTATATGTTATATAAGTATTATATACTACTTAATTCTATAATATATGATATAATAAAAATGATATGTATATTTAGTAATATAACATATCATGTTATATTAGAATATTATAATATATTGTACTAATATAATAGTACATAATAGTATATAAATAATATAAGGATAATGTATTATATTATATAATATGTAATATAATATCATATATAACAAATAATATAAGAGATAGCATATGATAAATTCATTTCAAATAACATTGTGCCTCTTAAAATACTATATCCTGAAAAGTAATTTACACTCTATAATAGGATTTTCAGATGTTTCTTTCAGAGTATAAGAATCTGTACATTATTATAATTCATTACTATGAATTCATATTTGTTGTTCCACCATTTCCTTTCCATAACACTTTCACAAAAAATAGTAAGCATCTTTGGAATAATACAGAATCTCATAAATTAGTTAATAAATAATATTACAATCAACACAGAAATCTGGACAAATTTTATCAATTTATGAGAGAGACATGTAATAATCTCAAGGTTGAGAAAATCCATGGAGGCATGGGCAAAGGTGACAAGGAGTTTTTATTGGGCTGTCTGTGACTGCCTTGACCTGGAACCGAGAGCAGCCCAACCTCCAGTAGGGCAGAGTTTATATGTGTCAGAACCACACACAAGTGGCAGTTTACAGAAGCTCAAAGATGACTAGGAATGGGAATATTCTTCAGCTGTGGTCAGTATCAGGCAGATAGCATTCTGGAGGCCAGAGATTCGGGACTGGAATTGGGGGTTATCAAGGAATGAAAAAAAAGCTGAGTTATTAAAGACATAATCAGTATTCTCTTTAAGTTTTGCTTTCTATTTCTTTCCAATTACTAACAGTAAATTATTACATACAAAATACAACTGTATCCATATCTTGAAAAGGTTTTCTGGATTCAAATTATTGCTTTACACTGCTGTAGTGGAATTTTAAATTAAAATAAGCTTTTTGAGAACAATGTACATATTGAACAAAATCCTTTTTAAAACTCCTATAGTTAGTTAAGAATTCTATTGGATTCAGTCATAATAAAGAATTAGAAACACAGAAAATTTATATAAATACTGGTCCCTGCAGCATTAATGGTAATTCAAGTGCATGAAAAGTAACTGGAACTTCTCATTCCTACATAAACAGACTCCTATATGCTGTTACTAGTCATGAAAATCATGATTTTGAAGCATATGAATTAATTTATTAGCAGTATTGAGAGACAAAAACATGTCATATTATTTTCAAGATTTCCAATCTTCATAAAGCTAAGAAGTTTTCTCTGTGGTGTAACATCAAAAGGAAAGTCAGCAGTTTCAAAAATACATATTCACATGAGAATTTATATAAAATATAGTTCTAACATTTCTTCATAATACCTAAAATTGCAGGGCTTGTCCAATTCATTGTTTTCACTCACTGAATATAGATTCATTTTTGATAACCCTTTTCTCATCCCCTTGACCTTATGCTTCAATTTTTTCTTTTTCCCTGAAGGTACTTCACAGTGACTATTTTTATGTTTTATTAGTTTGTCACATGAAGGACATGCAGCCTTGAAATTCAGTGGGCAACCAGAATCTGTATCAAAGTACAAACACAGAAATAAAATATTAGCATGTTTTGTAAATAAAATACTATATTTTTCATATTTACTTATCATGCACTGAATCAATGTAAGTTGAGTCCTACAATGTGGAACATTGTGGATGACACACTGCTTCTACTATTTACCTAAACATGTAATGAAAAAGACAATCAAACAGCCAATATAAATTCAGATAGATGTTAAATAAAAACAGAGTTCTGTGAATACCTAAGGGAATTTTATCTACAATGGAACCAAAATGGCTGTCCTAGGACAATTATAGTGACGAAGGATAAGCAGGAATTAGCTAGAGAGAGGGTAAAGATTCTTTAGCTAATCAAGAAAATTTGCTGAGACTCATTCACCTATGATTTTACTCAAGGTGGAGGAATAGGTTCTGATTTAAATTCCTACCTGAAACAACAAAAATACATGAAAAAAATGTAATGGACATCAGACAATAAAGTGTAATCCTCAAATGATACTGCTTCCTATCAAGAGAGAGTTTCTAGACCCTACACAAGACAAGGACTGAATACTTAAACTGAGGTAATAAAGACGAGTCTAGTAAAATCAACATAGCTGTACAACAGGACAGAACATCAGAAAAAAGTAGTATATTGAAAAATCCTGGAGAACTTCAGAGAGCCTCCTCAAATATCTATCTGTATAACAATCAACAAGCATGTGCCAGGAGAATATATAGGACTAATGAAAAAGATGATTTGAGAAGATGAGATGAACTTGTGCCTAGTGCTCATACAGTGACTAGAGTGTCCATTCCTATTACCGGGCTGGACCAATTCCCATTTCACTGTACAATGGGAAGAGCAATAAGAAAGCCCTTAGAAAAAAGCCTATTAAGTGAAGTAACCCAGTCCCAAAGAAATTTAAGTCCCATGGTTTCCCTTATTTGCAATAATTAGTATACATATAAGATAACTTATCAGATGAGCTGAAAGCTCAAAAAACATGTACAAATGACCATATGCTAAGTGAAATGAACCCCAAGATATGGACACAAGAGGACTGTCTTTATTTGTTTTAAATGTACCATGTGATTTTACTTTTTTGTTGTTTCCTTTGTATATTCTTTCCCTTATGGCATATTCCCCATTGTCCCTGTACTAGATTTTGGTATCCTGCATCTTGCATATACATTTGTCCAATCTGGGGAGGGGAAGGGGAATAGCAAAATGCTGAAACAAGAACACAGGATGACCCTTTACAACAAGGATATCCCCAGGACAGTATATTGGAAATGAACTTTACAACTTGGTGGGGGATGGGAGGAAGAGTGGGAGAGGTGAGGGAGGGAAGGAATAGTGGGACAACAACTCATTGCCTTACTCATGTAACTGTAACCCCTCTGTACAGCATCTTTACAATAAAAATGAGTAAATATAAATAAATAATAAATAAATTTTTGTCATTCGGGTGGGTGGCATTCTAGCCAAATCTAGCCCAGCCCACACAGCTGGCGAACACCTTGGAATTAGAAAACAGAAATTCTCTAAAATCTCACTGGAAAAAAAAAAAATAAAAAAAAATAAAAATCCCAGACAGATCTTTAAAGCCAACAGTGTTTCTAGGCTCGGATGAGAGTAGGAACTCAGGTGCTATCCACCCATCCATATCTGGGAACACTAATGATTGCAGATATGGCAGAGTGGCACCCACGCCCAAGTGCTCTGAAGAGTCTAGGCTGTATTTAAGAGCCATCCCTAGATGTGAGCTAAAGAGAACCCCGCCCCAGTAAATAGCTGTCAATATTATAGGAGAAGATAAGGGAACCATTGGGACACCTAGGCACAGGCCAAAACTTCCTAAATAAAGATCTAGAATCACAACAGATCAAAGAAAGGCTGGATAAATGGATTGCATCATACTGAAGAGTTTCTACAAGTCAAAGGACATAGCTTCCAAGATAAATAGAAAGTCCACAGATCTTTACTAGATATTCATCAGACAAGGGCCTCATATCTAAAATATATTTAGACCTCAAAAATTATACCCCCAAAAAACAAATCCTCAAAAAATAACCCAATTAATAAATGGGCTAAAGACTTAAAGAGAAACTTCTCAGAAGACAAAATAAGAATGGCTACTAGATACAAGAAGAGATGTTCAATATCTCTGGCCATAAAAGAAATATAAATCAAAACAACATTGAAATTCTGGGCTGAGAAAGTGGCTCAGTGGTAGAGTGATTTCCTCGCATGCATGAGACCCTGAGTTCAATTCCTTAACACCACACAAACAGAAAAAGCCAGAAGTCATGCTCTGGCTCAAGTGGTAGAGTGCTAGCCTTGAGCTGAAGAGCTGAGGGACAGCGCCCAGGCCCAGAGTTCAAGCCCCATGACCAACAAAAAAAAAAAATGGGAGTCCACATTACCCCAGTTAGAATGGCCATTATTAAGAAAACTAACTATAAGAAATGGTAGTGTGGATGCAGCCAAAAGGGAACTCTACTTACACTGTTGGTGAGAATGTAAACTAGTTCAACCACTCTGAAAAGCAGTATGGAAGCCCTCAAAAGACTAAACATAGAGCTTCCCTATGACCAGCAATCCCATTCCTGGGCATTTATCCAAATGACCACAAACCAGCCTGCACTAATGCCACCAGTACAATCATGTTCATTGTAGCAATGTTTACCATATGTAAGATATGGACTCAACCCAGATGCTTCTCAGTGGATGAATGAATCAAGAAAATGTAGTACAGTGCACACACACACACACACACACACACACACAATGGAATTCTGTGCCTCCATCAGAAAGAACAACACTGCCCCATTTGTTAGGAAATGGAAAGACTTGAAAAAAAAATATATTAAGTGAAGTAAGCCAGACACAAAGAAACTTAGGATGCATGATTCTCCTCATATGTAGTAATTAGAGTATACAAGAAAGCAAATGGATGGTAAGGATGGTAATAGACAAAAAAAAATTATACTTGGACATGATATTAGGCAGGACTCTAAACATTCACACAGTGAAACCAAAGGAGGATATTCTTAGGAGAGAATCACCAAGACTCAATAGCTATTTGCATATTATCACATAAAATGATGTTTATCAAAATTAACTTCAAGAAATGGAAAAAAGAGGTTTATTTTATTTTTTGTGATTTTTTTTTGTTTTGTTTTTCACCTTTTGTTGCTACTTTTGATTTCTGCACTCTTTGTCTTATATGTAAGTGTATCTGATTTGGGGAGGGGAAGGGAATACAGAAACTGTAAGGAAAAGGGTGAACTAATTCAGCAGTGATACTCACTAGACACTAGACACTACACTGGAAACAAACTATACAACTTTGGGGGAGGAGTTTGAGAGGGAAAAAATTGGGAGAAAACCAGGGAAGAGGTTACATTGCTCAAAAAAAAGTACTCATCCCCTGACCTATGTAACTTTAACCCCTCTGAATATCACCTTTACAATAAAAAATAAATTTAAAAACGTATCATTCTGGAGGGGGACCAAGATGGCGACGGGGCAGTAGGGAAACGCCACAGCTCTCTCCAACCAAAAAGAGAGTTCGAGTTCCAACGTTTAATCTCCCCAAGAGACTGACAACAACAAAAAGACGAACACTCAGAGAAAAACCAGAGGTGGAAAATAACAAAAAAAGAAAGAGAGGAAAAGAAGAATTTCAGAACAGAGAAGAGCGAAGACCCCTCCCCCAACCTTTACTGGCCGCGTGGTAGTGCGCCAAGCCGCCGGCCAGCCGGCCCGGCGGGGGCTGCCGGAGCCACAGAGACACAGGGGGCTGCTTGCAGATCACCAGGTACCGGATTCCAGGTACCGAATTGCAGAACAGCGGATCGCAAGGAACAGAGAAACCTACCAGCCGGGAGTCTCCACGAGGATCCCACCCCCACCCCTCACTCTCCACCGGAGCGGAGAGGCTCCATCCCGCCAAAGCCGCCCGGCACCAGCAGCGCGACAAAGGGACCTGTCCGCAGACCACCCGCCCAATCGCAATCCCAACGACCCGGCGGGGGCCGCCCAACCCAGCCTGCAACCACCCCAACTGAACTCGGACTGCAACAACAACTGACGGACTGCAACAACAACTGACGACCTACAGGGTGAGTACCCATCAGGGGACAGGGAATCCATCAAGGGAGACCAGAGCTGGAGGGAATCCCCAGACCCTGACCTAGACTCCCTACCCCAACACCCGGACCACAAGACCCACTAAAACTGGGAACTGTTCGAGAGCTCCACCAGCCGGTGGAGCACACTCTGCTGGCCAGGCCAGAGCAAGAGCGCCCCTGAAGGGAGCTTAAATGCCCAAGCCAGGAACAGCGCCCCTGGGTCAAGACTACCAACAGTAGAAGAAATTTGAACTGTGTCCTCCAGGCTGCATAACCTAGGTGGTATACACATTAGCACAGGCCTAACGAGCGCGCTCCAGGCTGGGGCCGGAACCAGGCCAGGGGACCGGCGCCTGAACAAAGCAAAAAGGGTCAGAAGTGGGGCTGTGGCTCAAATGGTAGGGTGCCAGCCCTGAGCTGAAGAGCTGAGGGACAGCACCCAAACCTAGAGTTCAAGCCCACAACCAGCCCAAAACAAACAAACAAAAACACATCAGGAGCCCATAGCAGACTCCAGTATTTGGGAGAGTGCATCCAGAGCATCTGATCTTCCCAAGAGCACCCGCAGGAGCAAACACAAGCAGTCTAGGCTGCTCAACCCTTCCAAAGGCGGGAATTGCTACAGCAGAGAGCTGAGAATCCTAAGTAAGTCAGAATAGCAGCTGGAAATAGGCTCCCAACAGAATCCAGATCAGGCACAGACTCTCTCTACCAATACAGAATCAGCAACCAAGCAAAGACAGACACACCAAAACAAGATTGAAGAACAGTCTCCTGAACCCCCATGCGAAAATCACAGAGAAAAATCACAAGGTTTACCACTACCCAGGACAGCAAGCTCACCTCAAAAGCCAGCAGCCACGCAGGGGAGAGCCCCAGTGGGAGCAAAGCAGGAATGGAAGACAAAAACTACATCCAAGGGTTGCTGGAGGCAATGACTCAAGAAATAAAGCGAGAAATGGATCAGAAATTGAAAGAGCACAAGGATGAACTATCAAAAGATATACAGGATATCAAACAAAAATTGGATGCAAAAATAGAAGCTGCACAAACCTCAGTAAGAAGTGAGATAAACGCCAAATTAGAGGTAATGCATACTGATCTCACCTCATTGAGAGGTGAGATCAGTACTGTGAGAACCAACATTGAATCCATAAAGGGATCCATTTCCTCCATGCAAACCACAATAGAAGCCACGGTCAACAGAGTGAATGAAATGGAAGGTAGAGTGTCAGATACAGAAGACAGAATACACCAACTGGACCAAAAAGTGACAGATATGGAAAAATCACTCAAATTAAACCAAAGGGAAATTCAAGAGCAAGCAGATAATGCTAAAAAATTTAACCTTCGCATAATCGGAGTGGACGAAGGTGAGGAATTCCAGAGCAAGGGAATGCAACACCTATTTAACAAGATAGTCAATGAAAATTTTCCCCACCTCAAAAACGACCATCTTAACTACATCACAAAAGCTTATCGAACACCCAACAAGCAAGATCCCAGGAGAAACACTTCTAGGCACATTATAGTAAAAATGATGGATCTGAATAATAAGGAAACAATCCTGCATGCAGCAAAAATGAAGAAGGAGCTATACTACAACGGGAAAACAATTAGAATCACTGCAGATCTCTCCACACAAACAATGAATGCAAGAAAAGCCTGGGAAAGCACCATACGAGCCCTGAGAGCCAATAACTGCCAACCCAGACTGATATACCCGGCAAAGCTAGCATTCACATTCGATGGAGAACTGAAAACTTTTAATAGCAAAGAAAAACTAAATGAATACATAAACATTAAGCCAGCATTACAAAGAATTCTAAGAGGGGGACACAACCTGAAGAAAGCAACCAGGAACTGGGACCTGCCCCAAACAGGCATTACTCAAAGTCTAACTGAGCAAGCACAGGAGGAAAGGAAAGAAGAAAAACTTAGGAAAACGGAATGGCAGGGACAACAATGCATCTCTCTATACTTTCTCTTAATATAAATGGGCTGAATTCGCCAATTAAAAGAAAACGAACTGAGGACTGGATCAGAAAACAAGACCCATCCATCTGTTGCCTTCAGGAGACCCACCTCTCAGCCAAACATACAAACAAACTCAGAGTGAAGGGGTGGAAAAGGATCTACCAATCAAATTCCCCCAATAAGAAAGCAGGTGTAGCTATCCTGATATCTGACAAAATAAACTTTTCATTAAAATCAGTACAGAAAGACAAGGACGGACACTACATATTAATAAAGGGAACAATCCAAGAGGAGGATATAACCATCATCAACTTATATGCCCCAAATATCGGTGCACCCAGATATGTTAAACAAATGCTCTCAAACTTACAGAATAAAATAGATCCCAATACGATAATACTAGGAGACTTTAACACGCCACTCTCACCAAAGGACAGGTCTACCAACCAGAGGATTGGCAAAGAAGCTACCGAATTAAGTGAGGCCATACTTCAAGCGGAATTAACTGACATCTACCGAGTATTTCACCCTAAAACAACACAGTACACATTCTTCTCAGCAGCTCATGGAACTTTCTCCAAAATAGACCATATCATAGTTCATTCAAGGAACTTAAGCAAATACAAAGGGATCGACATAATCCCCTGTATCCTATCTGACCACAGTGGAATCAAGCTAGCTCTCAATAACAAAGCATACCGCAGAAATTTCTCTAATACATGGAAATTGAACAGCACACTCCTTAACAAGGCCTGGGTAACAGAAGAGATCAGAGAAGAAATAAAGCATTTCCTACAACTCAATGAAAATGAAAACACCTCACAAAGAAACTTGTGGGACATAGCAAAAGCAGTCCTGAGGGGCAAATTTATTGCCCTCAGTGCCCACATCAAGAGAATGGAGACAGACCAAGTAAATAATCTCATGTTGCAACTAAAACAGCTAGAAAAACAAGAAAAAATGGGACCTAAAGCTACTAGACAAAGCCAGATAACCAAATTGAGAGCAGAGATTAACCAATTAGAAAATCAGAAAACCATAACCAAAATAAACCAAACAAAAAGCTGGTTCTTTGAAAAAATAAACAAAATTGATGGCCCGTTGGCAAGATTAATTAAAAAAAGAAGAGAGGAAACCCATATTAATAGGATTAGGGATGCCACGGGAAACATCACAACACGTACCCAAGATATCCAAACAATTCTAACAGACTACTTTCAAAAGCTATACTCTCTAAAGGAAGAAAATCTGGCGGAAATGGATACATTTTTAGAGAAATACAAGTTACCCAAACTGAGCAAAGAAGAAGTTAACCAATTAAATAAGCCAATATCCTATAATGAGATACAGGAAGCTATCAAAAGTCTTCCAACAAAAAAAAGCCCAGGACCAGATGGATTCACAGCAGAATTCTATAAGACCTTTAAAGAAGAACTAATACCCATACTCCTCAAGCTCTTCAGAGAAACAGAGAAGGAGGGAGCTATCCCAAACTCATTCTACGAAGCCAATATCACACTCATCCCCAAACCAGGCAAAGACCCAACCAAATAGGAGAATTACAGGCCAATCTCCTTGATGAACACAGATGCAAAGATCCTTAACAAGATTCTAGCTAACAGAATCTAGAAACACATAAAAAAAATAATACACTATGATCAGGTAGGCTTCATCCCAGAGACACAGGGATGGTTTAACATACGTAAGTCAATAAATGTAATCCAGCATATCAACAGAGCCAAGGTCAAGAATCACATGATTATCGCCACAGATGCAGAAAAGGCCTTTGATAAAATTCAACATTCATTCATGCTAAAAGCTCTGGAGAAAATAGGAATAGAAGGAACATTTCTAAAAACAATAAAAGCCATTTATGATAGACCAATAGCCAATATTATACTTAATGGGGAAAAGCTACAACCAATCCTCCTAAAAACAGGAACAAGGCAAGGATGTCCACTGTCTCCACTCCTCTTCAACATAGTCCTAGAACCCTTAGCCAGGGCAATAAGGCAAGAAAAAGACATTAAAGGGATCCGCATAGGGAAAGAAGAAGTGAAACTATCCCTTTTTGCAGACGACATGATACTATACCTCCACGATCCCAAAAACTCCATCCCCAAACTTTTAGAAATCATAAGTCACTTCGGCAAAATAGCAGGATACAAAATAAACCCACAAAAATCAGTTGCCTTCCTATACACTGATAACGTAAAGGAAGAGAGGGAAATAAAGGGAGCAACCCCATTCACAATAACCTCCCAAAAAATAAAATATTTAGGAATTAACCTAACCAAAGATGTAAAAGAACTATTTAATGAGAACTATAAAAAGTTAAAGAAAGAAATTGCAGAAGACACTAGGAAATGGAAAGACCTCCCATGCTCCTGGATAGGCCGACTTAATATAGTAAAGATGGTGATACTTCCAAAACTAATATACAAATTCAATGCAATTCCTATTAAAATCCCAATGACGTACATCACTGAAATACAGAAAACAGTCCAAAAATTTATATGGAACAACAAAAGACCTAGAATAGCCAAAACAATTCTAGGGGATAAAGACAATATGGGAGGGCTATCCATGCCGAACTTCAAACTCTACTACAGAGCTATAATCACAAAGACAGCATGGTACTGGCACAAAAACAGACCCGAAGACCAATGGAACAGAATAGAAGATCCAGATATAAATCCACAGGCCTACAGCCAGCTGATATTCGACAAAGGAGCCAAAGACATACAATGGAAGAAACACAGCCTCTTCAACCGCTGGTGCTGGGAAAACTGGGCAGCCACATGCAGAAAACTAAAAGTGGACCCCAGCCTATCACCATGCACCAACATCAACTCAAAATGGATTAAAGACCTTAACATTAAACCTGAATCTCTGAAACTACTGCAGGACAGAGTAGGAGAGACACTTGAACTAATAGGCACAGGAAGGAACTTCCTGAACAGAGTCCCAGGGTCACAACAAGTTGGAGAGAGACTCGACAAATGGGACTACCTTAAAATAAAAAGCTTCTGCACAGCTAAATCTATCGCAACTAAGCTAGAAAGACAACCAACTAATTGGGAAAAAATATTTACCAGCAATATATCAGACAAGGGGTTAACATCCTGTATATACAGGGAACTCAAGAAACTAATCCCTCCCAAACCTAACAAACCAATTACTAAATGGGCAAGGGAACTAAAGAGGGACTTCTCAAATGAAGAAATAAAAATGGCAAAGAAACACATGAGGAAATGTTCATCATCCCTGGTGGTGAAGGAAATGCAAATAAAGACAACCCTGAGATACCACCTTACCCCAGTCAGAATGGCCCACATCCACAAATCAGCCAACGACAAATGCTGGAGGGGATGTGGAGAAAGAGGAACCCTATTACACTGCTGGTGGGAATGTACACTTATACAACCACTTTGGAAAGCAGTCTGGAGGGTCCTTAGAAAGCTAAAGATTGACTTCCCTTACGACCCAGTCATACCACTTCTAGGCATCTACCCTGAACAACAGGAACCAATATACAAGGACACGTGCACCTCCATGTTTATTGCAGCACTGTTCGCAATAGCTAGGATATGGAAACAACCTAGGTGCCCCACCACAGATGAATGGATCCAAAAATTGTGGTATCTATACACAATGGAATATTATGCAGCCATTAGAAATGACAGAATAATGGCATTTGCAGGGAAATGGATGGAGCTAGAAGGAATCATGTTGAGCGAGGTAAGCCAAGAACGAAGAGACAAACGGTACATGGTCTCCCTCATAAGTGGATGCTAAATCCAAAAGGTTAGGTGATACGACAAAACTAACAGGACTTAAGAAACAAAGAACTCCCGCTCATCTGGTTGAACCACTACTAAATATCCTCATGCTGCTGATCACAAATATGGTATATAACATGTGAACACTGTTATATATTACAGACTGTGGTAGACAATTTGTTCCAGGGAAGTTAGAATGAACTTGTGACTTTGAAATTATGTAATCATTTAATCACAATCAAAAAAAAAAAGAACCTCGGGGAAGGGAGGGAGGGAGGGGATTGTAGGGGGAAAACAATGGAGGGGGTAACAATGTTCAAGAGGAAGTGTACTCATAACCTCACTCATGTAACTGTAACCCTCTGTATAGTAGCTTTACAATAAAAAAAAAAAAAGATCAATAATGACATCTAAAGGAGAACAGATGTAACTTCCATAGCAGAATGTATTAGATCAGAAAAAGCCACCTCAATTGTATAGTAATCATAAACCTACTTTATTTCCAGACTTCCAACCCATAACTACCTGATGATTTGTACATTCATGCATTACATAAAGTAGCAAGAGAAGCTGGACATACGCAAAGTAAATCTTTACTTTTCTAACGCACCAAATATAGCATGTTCCCAAATAAAATCAGCATCTATATATCAATTTGTAAGTGAAATATAGAAATAAGTAAACATGAAAAAAAAAAACGTATCATTCTTTACAGAAATAGAAAGTCTATCTAAAAGTTCATATGGAGGCACAAAAGATCAAACAGACAAATTAATCCTCAGGATAAAAAATATGTCAACTATAAGTAAATGTGTAAAAACAGAAACAAATTTATAATCTTAGCCAAAATATATGACCTAAAAGCAAATCTGATAAAATGTAGAAAGGTATATATACTATAAAATATAAAATATTACTGAGAAAAATAAATGAAACCTATGTAAATACAAACAGACTCAAAGTACAGATTCCAAGTATTTTCATTTAGATGATAAAATGTACCTCAATCTAACAACTAATTCCATAAAGATTAGAAAACTTGTTTTCATTTGAAAAGCAGATTCTAAAATTCCTATGGGGTATTAGAATTATAGCTCAGTGTAGAAGCCCTTAACTTGCATATACAGACCTGGGCTTTAATTTCTATCCTTGACAAAAGAAAGATCATATGAAAACGAAACAGCCAAACCAACAAGAAAAAAAAACAAAATAGGAGGCATAGGAGTGTTTGTTTTACATATTAACCTAAAATTTATCAAAGGTTTAAAGCAAAATAAATAAATGGATGGAAAACATTAAAAGAGCAGAACAGACCACAGACAAATAGCTAATGTATTTTTTGACAAAAATCACAATGATATTGGAAAGAAAGATGCCTTTTCAATCACTGATGCTGTAAAAACTAGTCAACCATATCCACAAAATGAACTAAGATCCATACCTGAAGCCATATATAAAAAAGAATTCAACTAAATCATAGATCTAAATATGACTGAAAAGTTAAACACTACTCAAATAAAGCCCAAGAGAAAAATCTTTGTGATCCAGCATGGGTTAAAATCTTCTTAATGATGACACCCCAAAATATAAAAGTATATAAAATGGCCTTCATCAAAATTTTAAATTGCTACATTTCAAAAGCTACTGTTAAGAGGATTAAATGCCAAGTATGTTAGTCAATGATTGCAACTACACCTACTCAGTGAAGCCGACCTGGGCAAAAGTTAATAAGAACAACCTATGAACAACCTATGTGGTATACTAGAATCTGTGGTCCAAGCTGTTCAGGAGGCATATGTAGGAGGATCACAGTCTGAGACCACCACAGGGCAAAGATATGAAAATATCTAAATGAAACAGGGTTTGGGCCTTGACATAAGTGAAAAAAGTACCAGCCTAGCAAGTATAGGGCTCTGAGTTTTCAAATGCCATTATCATCAAGAGAAAAGAGCATAAATTGTGATGTAGATAAAATAAAATCAAATGTATAAAATGTCAGCATACTACTTAGGGTTTCACAAATTAGGAATGTTGTGTAATACATGTAATAAAATTACCAATGCACAAGACAAAATGATTTTAAAAACACCTCTAGATCTGAGGCTTAGTTAAAAGTAGTTAACTAGCATGTGTTAAGACTCTGAGCTGGATCCTTGTAGTGAAAAAAAAATACGTAACCACAGCAACAAAAAGAGGAAGATATTCAAGGTACAACCCGGGGAAATCATTCTAAAAATATTGCTGATAAGACAATGGTATTTGAAAGTGTAATGAACTGTTGAAATTCAACAAAAAGCAAATAACTGATATAGTAAAGGGCAAGAGGATTTGAAAAGACTATCATCAAAGACCTGCCAAAGTAAAATAAGCACATGAAAAGATGATCGGCATTACTAGCCAGGAAAGAAATATGAATAGTATGCACTGACTAAAATTGCTAAAATTAAAATAATTGTTTATATTGTAGAAGAAAACAAGGAATTGGAATTCTCATGTGCTATTTGTATAAATGGAAAATGATATATAATACATTAAAGATCCATTGGGTACTTTTATTGTTTTGGAGATACTGGCCATTTCACTTGCTTGCAGGCTCTCTACCACTTGAACCATGCCACCATCCTTTTCTTTTGTCATTTTTTTTGTCATTTGTGGGACCTGACTTCTGGGCCTGGGCACTGTCCCTCAGTTCTTCAGCTCAAGGCTAACACTCTACCACTTGAGCCACAGCACCACTTCTGGCTTTTTATGCTTATGTGGTGCTGTGGAATCGAACCCAGGGCCTCATGCATGCAATGTATGCACTCTACTACTGAGCCACCTTCCTAACCCCTTGTCATTTTTTATTGAATACATTACATGCTTTTCCTTACACTACAGTGAAATCCTATTTATTTTTCCCATATACCTGGATGACAGCCAAGTACCAACACACCAAATATTTTTGGGGTTAAAATGAGGCCTTGCAAAATCTTCTGCTCTGGATGGCCATCCAGCTAGGATTAAAGATATGAGCCCAAGTGCCAACCAACTTGGCAATTTCTTATTAGGACAGTATAAAATGTGGTGAAGAGTCTGTGAGTGATTAATTTGTTAACTATTGGTTCAGATGGTTAAGTATATTTAACAAGTATGTCAAACCAATCAAATGGTACACTTTCCAATTGTGCAGTGTTTCATATATCAATCTAACTCAGTAAAACTACCAAAAAACAAAACATGCTGTTCTAAAAACAAAAAAAAAAATCTAAGAAGTAGCTAGGGCAGAGAAAGATATACAGGATGAAGCTAAAGGAAAGAGATATTTAACCTTAGAGAATAAGAACAGATAGCTGTGAGTTAGAATGATCAGATCTGAATTTTTAATTCAAAAATACAGTTGCAAGTAGATCAGAGTTCTAGGAGGAGAAGAAACATGGGACGTAGTTTAAGCTTACCACAGTATTCCAGGTAGAAACAATAAGCTGATCTTATCATGGAAAAGACACAGGAGAGAAGCAAAGTCAACAAAAAGCTTGAGAATGACACACTAAGAAACCTACAGTGGGAATTATCATGTTTTTTTGGCTGACAGTTTATAGTAGCCCTCTATTCTATAGAGAGTGAATTTTTAACATGAATCTCACTATAACATATCAGTGTTCTGTGACTCAGTGCTAAGTGACATGTTCAATTAGTAGTGAAATATGCAGAGAGGCCTTATATGCATGCAGAAGACCTAACTGAACATCATCCTAAATTGTTCTGCAACCACTACATATTCTGAATATTGCAATGAGACTACTCACAATCATCTGTGTCTGTTTCACATGACAGAGCTAAATCATCATGGTCTTCCAGAGAATGTATTTGTTTTCTGACCTGAAAAATAAATACTATTTTTAAAGGCTCTCAAATAGTAAAAATAAATAAATACTAAAGGTACAGAAGTTTAAGTAGGTATGATATGAAAAAATACAGAAGCACCATGACTTTCGAAAGTAATTAATTTTTGTCAAATGAACCCTTTATCAGTAATTCTTAAGCACTTTTCCATGAAAATTGATTCACATTGACAGTTTTTCACTTTATCTTTTCTATTAGATTTTTAATTTTTATGGTAGATTAAATTATTTTTATAATGTACCATTCAATAAAATAGCATTTTCTTTAAAATCTGTAATCACAAGTACTTTTAGTTTATCTATACGAAAAAAGGCAAGTTTAATTTTTGAAATTAAATTTTGTAAAAATATCAGCTTGCACAGATAGGAAACAATTTGGAAACCTGTAAGGGCATGTTGTTGAACACTATGCTTTAAAAAGAATAATCTTTCATAACAGTTTATGTAAAAAAAAAAAACTCTATGATGTATAAGTAATGGAGATAGTTCTAGTAAGTTAGTTGGTCCTATGGCACTGAAGATCTTCACGTCCAATCTTTTCAATGTAATTTTATATTATTTTCTTTCTGGTGATGATGAAACACGATGGTGGTAGGATCTAAGAGATCTGCATTTACTCAGCCCTGCTATGCTGTGCCTGGGAAGCTGAAGAATTCTCAGATGCAAAAAATGCTGCTTTAGTCCCTTTACTCTCTTGTGCTTTACCTAAAGTATATCTGCATTTCTGATTCAAGTCGTGATGAACCTGACTTTGAGTTCAGCAACCTTTCTGTCTATTGACTGATGTTCTTCATGCTCTGCTGCCTTCTTCTCTGAGCTGCCTTTGACAAGAGGTAGTGAGAAGACCCACAGAAGCACATGTTTGGCCTCGGAGTCCTATCTTGATCTGCATCATGGCTGCCAATACTCTGGTGGAGAATGTGTAGGATATGCCCATAGGGTCACAGCAGAAAGAACAATCAGGTTGGTGGGCCCTTACCAGCCTTATTTTTCCTGGTTTGGGAATGCTCTACAATTGCTCCTTCTTCCCTTCTCTCAATATTCTGCTAATTCTACAGGTAAGTTGCATAGATGACCCCTGTTGTTAGCTGGACAACATCTACAATTATTATGATGGTTCATATTTACTGCTTTCAACTGAAACCCTAGAAGAACATGTCAGGTTTGCTGCTTCTACACATTTTCTCCTTTAACAATTAAACCCCACAATCTCCCCGTTTCCTGCAGGATAAAGTGATTGCCTGGGAGTTAACTCTTTTGGCAGCAGTATCTTCTTTGGCATCTTTCCTCTTAAAGACAACATAGCCATGTCTTTTTTTGGGGGGGCCGATCATGGGGCCTGAACTCTGGGCCTGGGCGCTGTCCCTCAGCTCTTCAGCTCAAGGCTAGCACTCTACCACTGGAGCCACAGCGCCACTTTTGGCTTTTTCTGCTTATGTGGTGCTGAGGAATCAAACCCAGGGCCTCAGGCATGCAAGGCTAGCACTCTACTGCTGAGCCACCTTCCCAGCCCAGCCATGTCTTATATTCAACCCTCTTACTCCTTCAAAACCTTTTTTGCTATGGTTTCTGCTCCTGCCTGCCTGCAGGTGCCCATGAGAGACTACACAGTGTTCCATTCCATATAATATGCCCCTAATAATGGATTTGAGCAGCACAGTAAGCAAGGGCTAGTTGGCTGGGTCTTAGCAACACTGCTAAGGTCCTTAATAGTGCTGATGGATGGTACTGCCACTTACCTGGGCCTCTCCCAGGATCTGATGGTCCCTAGACTTACAGTGCACTGCTTCTGCACTGTTCTCTAGGGAACACTATGCTCCTGCTACCAATAAGACTGTAGTTTTTCTTGTATATTACAATACCTTGTGAGTGTGTTTAGATGTTTTCTTCTTTAACCTAAAACAAACAAAATATTTTCAGGCAAACATTAAATATGCAGAATCTTATACAACATATCTATACTCTACTTTTGTTCTTATAGCTTATATTTAAGGCAAGAACACTGTTTAGGTTTCACTCTAAAAAGAGTGAACATTAGTGAGAAAGAATAATATTAAAATAAAACAAAGACATTAATTTGCCAGCAAATTAGCTTTCTGATGGTCAAAGCAATAGGAAAACCTTGATGCTACTTATATTATTTGACATAAAGAAGTGTTCTAAGGTGATTTTTGTTGTCATTTAAACAAGGGAAAAATACACTCCATTAAAGAGCATTAAATTCCATTTAGAAAATATTATACAAGTCCACATATGAGCAAATGTCTTCTTTAATAGTATTAGGAATAATCATCCTCAAGATATTCTATTATATATTATATATATTTTATATATGTGTATATGTTTATATTACAACTATGTTATATCCTTATATACAATATATTCATATATATTTATGAATAGAAGTTCAAAGGCAATTTACTTTTTAAGAATTTCCAGAGCAGGGCTGGGAAGGTGGCTCAGTGGTAGAGTGCTTGCCTTGCATGCCTGAGGCCCTGGGTTTGATTCCTCAGCACCACATAAGCAAAAAGAAAAAAGCCGGAAGTGGCACTGTGGCTCAAGTGGTAGAGCACTAGCCTTGAGCTGAAGAGCTGAGGGACAGCGCCCAGGCCCAGAGCTCAGGCCCCACGACCGGAACCAAAAAAAAAAAAATTTCCAGAGCTACTCAGGTAGCTGATACCTAAAGGATGAGTGTTCAAAGTCAGCCCAGACAGATAAGTTCTTGGGTCTCCGCCTCCAATTCACAACCAAAATCTGGGCTTGGCTTAAATTGTAGAGCATTGGACAAGCAAACAAAGTGAGAAAGAACAAGAAGCCTTGAGTCCAAGCACTGGTACAAGCAAAAACAAAATCAACTCAAATATTTCCTTTAAATCTATCAGGTTCTTAAATACTTAGACAATTTAAATCAAATTAATTGAATGCATGTGTTTTTTCTCTTCTTGTTCATTTCCCATATCATGTAAACTCACTCTAAAAGCTTCTTTCTAAAAGGAAATAAATGTTCTTAAATGTCATACTCTTCTTGTCTTGCATTTTCTATTGCATCTCTTAGTCAAAATTCTCAAAAATGTAGTAGAGCATTATCTTCTAGAGTCAGACTTCCATGATGAAAACTTATTGAAGCTGCTCCTTGATTTACCCTCATCGAAACCACCTTTCAGCAGCACTGATATTGTTAAGTAATCTTTGTTTGTTTTCAGACCACTCTATTCAATTTCCAGAAAATTACCATTAACTTTTCTTCAGCTGAAAAGTTTGCAGTGTTTACCTTCCTTCACCTTCATCTATTCCATCGGAACAGCATCCATCTGTCATTTGTAGTAGATCACTAGTTATTGAAGTGGGATTTTCATGTATTGACACAGAATTTCCTGAGGTCCAATTTTCACTTCCACTTTCCTTCACTTCCATGTCAGTCCAGAAAGGAGCACTCCTTAAAAAATTCATGAAAGTCAATATTTTCTAATAATTCCACTGGTAAAGATTTAATTATTCTCTGGTAACATTTCAGCTATTTCCCATTCTAAAATCAGTTATTAAGGCAAAAAATTATAGAGTACCAGCTAAAGACATGAGAACATGTACATCCTACCATAAAAACAGGAGAATAACAGATTGTGATATATAAGGATATATAAGTTGGGGTGGAATTGATGATACTTAAGCACAAAGAAGTAAACTACATAACAGGAGCTCACCACCACCCTCCCCCACCCCCCAAAAAATTGTGAGAGAGAACCAAGAAGAGAATATAGAGGCCTGTAATCCTATCTACTCAGGAGGCTGAGATCTGAGGATCACAGTACAAAGCCATCCCATGAGACTCTTTTCTCCAATAAACTACAAAAACTATAGGAAGTTGAGCTGTGATTCAAGTGGGAGAGTGCTAGCCTTAAGCAAAAGAAGCTCAGGGACAATGCCCAGGCCCTGAGTTCAAGCCCCAAACTGCTCCTCCCCCCAAAAAAATTAATTAAATAACTAAAATAAGAAGAGAATGTAAATGCAAAGATTGGGTACTTGACACTGAGGCACTTTCCAGTACCTTAGAGGAAAATGTTTAAAACATAGAGGGGAATGACTAGGAATAGCCCCACACAAATTTTGACACTTACACTAAAAGGTTGGAGCTCATTGCATATAGGAAATTACTCTTAGACAAGGGAGGAATAATTAGACTTGTCTTATAGTTTTGTTTAGGTTTTTAATATAATGTTTAAATGATGTTTAAAATCAACATGACAACAAAACATAAAAAAGGAAAGTGAGGAAGTATCTTTCAGAAAAACCATGCTTTCCAAATACCCAGATGATTATACATATATATAATGTATTACATATAATATACAATTATATATGTAATATGTTTATATATTATATATTTCATATTATACATATTTGTTGTATATTATAATATATTATATATGTTATATTTATATAATATATATTACATATTATAATATATATTATATATACTGTATAATTTGTGTTATACTATTATATACTTGACATATATGTCAAAAAAGAAATGTACTGATTATTAGTTTGTTTCAAAATAAAGTACACAATAAATTTTGTGTTTTTATAACAGTGTCCATCTCTATTATAAACCTGTGAACTTAGTAACAGATCATGCTGATTTTTTTATTGTAAAGGTGATATACAAAGAAGTTGCAGTTACATAAGTCAAGTAAAGAGTACATTTCTTTTTGAACAGTATCGCTTCTTCCTTTATTTTCTTCCAGTTTCCCTCCCCCAACCTCCCTACTCCACAAGTTATATGGTTCATTTCAACAGTGTCTAGTGAGTAGCACCGCTGAATTAGTTTATCCTTTGTCCCACCATTTTTGTATTTCTCTTTACCCTCCCCAAATCAGATAAACTTACATACAAGACAAAAGGTACAGAAATAAAAAACAGTGACAAAATAGGAAAATCAGAAAAAAAAACACACAAAAAAATGAAAATCATCTTGTTTCCACAGCCTGCTTCTTTCTTACTTACGGAACATACAAATGGAGCATTTATATGCAGTGACTATCATGTACATGCACAAATTTTAAATGATACTGACTTTCTCATGAAAAATTCCCCAACAATCAACAATTTTTACAGAAAAAGTAGAGACTCCTTTGAGCTAAGTATAATCATATAAAAATGGAAGATATTCTGTACAGCAATTGCTGAACAATTCTCTGGGACCAAACTCCAAAACTAAATTTCTGGAAAATGAAATATTTTCCAATTTGAACAGTTGAGCCAAGGAAATTTTTAATCAGAAAAAATGCAGTTAAAGCTTCTTCAAACACAAGATGATTTACCTGTAGCCTTGATGGTAATTACCCACCTAAACCATCTATTCATTAAATCAATGACCATTGGTCTTATTCTCCATACAATGTCAGCCACCTGTCCCCTAATAGACAAACCCAATACAATGAATATGCCTTTTAATACCAACCAATCAGCAATAGTAACAGTGAGTTCCATTTGTTATAGATACCCCTCCTTCTACCTTACAAAGAGGCCTTCTGAAAGTTAGCTGATCTGTAAATACCATGGTATGTGTCACTTACCTTCTCAATCAGAAAATTGGAACATAACCACATATATTGACTGTCTATAAAAGATTAAGACTACCACAGAAAGCTTAAAATCAATGAAGAGTAAAGATAAATATTTCCTTTGCTGGCTTTGTGCATATTTGTGTATGTTTTAATCAATAGCTAAAATGCTGATAGAATATGGAAGTCCAAGTGCAACAGCTTAGTAACATTCAAAACATTTAATCACTCTGCCACTATAAAGGATAAATAGTAACCTAAACATTACTGAAGACTAATAAGGAAGAAAGCCTGGGAAGCAGCTTGTTCCCTTCTAAAACTTGGCAGATATTATAACAAAACTGGCACAAATTGTTTCATTGAACAAATGCTTTACACATACTTTCATTGTGAGATAATACGTGAACTACACAGCTAATCTATTGCCTTTTTCAAGTTCTGCCCATCTACCCTAGCTGACTTCAGCGTTATGATCCAACCTTAGCTTCCCGTTGTTGGAATTACACATGTACCATGATGATTGGCTAGCATTATTTTTTTAACGATTAGTTACCTCATTATGTTACCGACTGGATAGTTTATGTGAGAGCCTGAACAGTGAAGTTGTGAGGTCTGACAGGATTGGGAGTTTGAAAGGCCTCTCCCAACATACTCGCAGAACACTGAGATCAGTCTAACAAGAATTCAGTTCTATCCAGGGCATGGGCTGATTGTACCCTAAACTGCCTGGGATCCTGGGGCTAGACTAAGATTTATGCAAATTGTAAGCTGTTCACTATTTAGGTCTCATTCCCAAGATAAGGAGGTCAGCTAACACTTGTATACAATATATAGTCACATGTTGAAGTTTATACCTTACTTCTCCACCTACTTCCCTATATGAAAACAATTTTAAAAAGCCTTAGTTAATGGAACCTTGGATCTGAAGCTGGCAGAAAGCTACAGGTCCCCCTGGTAGCCCAAACCTCAATTCTACAGTACGAGCTCCGTTACTGCCTTGCTCTTGATCGTGACAGTTTATTTTCATCGGGATGAGTGTTTACACAATTGACAACTTTATGGCATGACAATTCTAATAAACAAAAATATGGAAGAGAGAGGATGGCGCCAACACAATAGAAAATCATCCTAGCTCTCTCTAACCAGAGATTTGGGGTCCTAACACGCACTTCTCCCCAACAAAGAAACAACAAATATATGAACTAGCAGAAATGAGCAGGAAGTTAAAAACAAACTCATAACCTGTAGACACAAGGACAGAAAACGGCGAAGAGCCCGCCCCTGTCCCCCCATCCCACGCCTGCAGCGCGAGTAAGCCATGCAAGTGGCCCGCAGCTGCGGGACCTCCAGGACCTACAAGAGGTTTGCAGAATCCAGAGGCAGAAAACTCCCACAGCACCAGACCCAGAGAGCGCACAGAGACAGAGACCAGTGAGCAGGCACTGTGACACCTAGGCCTGGAGAGCGCCCACGGCATCACTGGTCAGTCCCCAGCGAATGCAGCTGAGCTGGGAGCACGGGGACATCCCGGGACCCCAGACCCGGCCTGTAAGCTGCAGCATTCAGACAGACACTGGTGGACCACAACCAATTCCAGGATCAGTGAGTGCCCTGACAGGAACGACCCTCCCCACCGGAGACTAGCACTGTTGGTGACCCAAAGCCCACACTCCTCCCTCCCACCCAAGAAAGGGCACCACACTGGAAGAGAGAGGCCGGAGCCCATCCCCATTCCTTCCCATGCACCCCCATCTGCTTCCTTCCAGCAGAAGGCCACAGGGATTCACACAGAAATCACTCAAATATGGAGGCTGAATAACACACTACTCAAGAACACCTGGATCACAGAAGAAATTAGGAAGAAATGAGAAAGTTCTTACAATTCAAGGAAAATGAAAACACATCACAACCGAATCTCTGTGATACAATAAAAGAAAGCAGTGCTGAGAGGAAAATTCACAGCCCTAAGTACACATATACAAAAAACAAGTTAACAGAAACAGCTCAAGTAAACAACCTCATGATGCGATTAAAACTGCTAGAAAAACAAGAAAAAAAATCTAAAACTACTGACAGAGATAGCAAAGATTAGGGCAGAAATTAATGAAATAAAAATTTTATGTATACATCAAATCAATGAAACAAAAAGCTGTTTTTTGAGAAAATTAATAAAATGGACACACCATTTTCTTTCTTTCTTTTTTTTTTTTTGTCAGTCGTGGGGCTTGAACTCAGGGCCTGGGTGCTGTCCCTGAGCTCTTCAAGGCCAGCGCTTTACCACTTGAGCCACAGCGTCACTTCTGGTTTTCTGGTGTTTTATTAGAGATAAGAATCTCACAGAATTTCTTGTCTGGGCTGGCTTTGAACCACGATGCTCAGATATCAGCCTCCTGAGTAGCTAGAATTTCAAGCATGAGCCACTGGTGCCCAGCTTGACAAACCATTTTCAAGATTAACAAAGAAACAAGAGAGGAAATTCAAATATACAAGGGCAGAGATACCACAGGAAACATTACAATAAACATCCAAGAAATTCAAGAAATTCAAGAATTTCAAGAAATTCAAAACCTATACTCACTAAAGAAGGAAAACCTAGAAGAAATGGACATTTTAGAAACATAAAATATGCCTAAACTGAACAGAGAAGATATAAACTGCTTAAACCAATAACATGCAACAAGATAGAGGAAGTAATCAGAAGTCTTCCAACAAGGAAAAGCCCAGGCCCAGATGGATTCACCACTGAATTCTATAAGATGAGCTAATACCACTATTCCTCAAGCTTTTCCATGAAATAGAAACAGAGGGAGTACTTCCAAACTCATCCTATGTAAACAATATCATATACATCCCAAAGCTAGGTAAAGATCCAACAAAAAAGAGAACTACAGACCAATTTCTCTGATGAACACAGTTGCAAAGCTACTCAATAAAATATTAGCCAATAGAATCCAGAAATGAATTTTAAAAAATTATATACTATGGCTAAAGAGGCTTCATCCCACAAATGCCAGGCTGGTTTAACATATGCAAATCAATAAATATAATTCACCACTTCAACAGATCCAAGGACAAGAACCACATTGTTATCTTAATAAATGCAGAAAAAGCCTTCGACAGAATACAACATCCGTTTGTGTTAAAAGCTTTGGAAAACTAGGAATAGAAGAAAGATTCCTTAAGAAGAAAAAAAGAAAAAGAAAGACTATATGTGATAGACCAACAGCCAATATCATACTAAATGGGGAAAAAGTAAAACCATTTCCCCTAAAATCGGGAGCAAGGAAAGGATGCCCACTCTTCCACTCCTCTTCAATATATTTCTGGAATTCTTATCACAGCAATAAGGCAAGAAAATGACAGTAAAGAGACTCACATAGGGAAAGAAGAAATTAAACTATCCCTATTTGCAGATGACATGATCTTATACCTAAAGGACCCAAAAACTCCATCCATAAGCTCCTAGAACTAATCAATTACTTTGGCAAATTAACAGGATACAAAATTAATCCACAAAAATAAGTAGCCCTTCTGCATACCAACAAGAAAGGGAAATCATGAAAACAATCCCATTTGTAATAGCCTTAAATTAATACCTAGGAATTAACCTAATGAGTGATGTAAAAGATTTTTGTGGTGAAACTATAAAAATCTAAAGAAAGAAATCAAAGAGGACACCAGGAAGACTTTCCATGTTCATGAATACGTAAAATCAATATTGTGAAAACTGCCATACTGCCAAAAATGATCTACAAATTCAATGCAATCTCCATCCAAATCCAAATGATGTTCTTTACTGAGATAGAGAAAACAACCCAAAACTTCATATGGAACAACAAAAGATCTAGAATACCCAAAGCAATTCTAAACAAATAAAAGTAATGAGGGCAGTATCACAATACTAGGTTTCAAACTCTACTACAGAGCCATAATAACAAAAACAGCTTGGAATTGGCACAAAAATAGACCTGCAGATCAATGGAACAGATAAGAAGACCTAGAAAGAAAACCACATACTTACAGTCATCTAATATTGAACAAAGAAGCCAAAGATATATAGTGGAAAAATCATAGCCTTTTCAACAGTTGGTGTTGGGAAAACTGAACAGCCATATGTAGAAAACTAAAAACTGCTTATCACTATGCACCAATATCAACTCAAAGTGGGTCAAACACCTCAACATCAGACCCCAAACTCTGAAACTACTGCAAGAGTAGGAGAGACATTAGAACTTACAGGTACAGGCAGAAACTTCCTAAATTGAGTCCCAGGAACACAACAGGTAGGAGAGAGACTTGACAAGTGGGACTATATTAAAATAAAAAGTTTCTGCACATAACTAGGAATACAGCCAACAAATTGGAAAAAGATCTTTATTAGCAATACATCAGACAAAGGCCTAATATCCAATATATACAATATGCTCAAGAAAATACCCCCCCAAACTTAATACAACAATTACTAAATGGGCAAGGAAGTTAAGAAGAGACTTCTCAGAAGAGGTAAAAATGGCAAAGGTACATATGAGGAAATGCTCATCATCCCTGGTCATAAAGGAAATGCAAATCAAAACAACCCTGAGTTACTATCTTACCCCAGTTAGACTGGTCAGCATTTTGAATTCTAATAACAACAAATGCTGGTGTGGATGTAGGTTCAAAGGAACCCTACTTAATTGCTGGTGGGAATGTAATCTAGTACTACTACTCTGGAAAGCAGTCTGGAGGTTCCCAAAAAAATCTAAACTTAGACCTTCCCTAGATCCAGCCATATTAATCCTGGGTATCTACAGTGAGCATCATGAGCCAGGATATGATAAGGACACATCCATGTTCGTTGTGGCACTATTCACAGTAGCCAACAAGCCAGATGCTCCACAATAGATGAATGGATCTGAAAAATGTGGTACTTATATACAATGGAATTTTACACAGTAATTAGAAAGAATAAAATAATGTTATTTGCAGGGAAATGGATGGAACTAGAACAAATCCTATTAAGTGAGGTAAGCCAAGATCAGAGAGACAAATAGTGCGTGTTTTTCCTGATATGTGAATGTTAGACTTAACAATCACTGGGATATGACTAATTATACAGAATTCTAGATACTCACATACAGTGAAACCAAAAGAGGATAGTCTTAGGAGAGAATCACAAAGGTGCAATACCTAAACACCTCTTCATATGCATACAAAATAGTATACATACTGAAATGAGCTCCAAAGATATGGAAATAAAGGACTTTTTTCTTAATTTGTTTTTTTCTTTTTTGTTGATTGTATTCTTTGCCTTATATATAGTGTATTCATATCCACATCTGCGGGAGGGTGGGGGAGGACGTGTAATCAGAGGAAAAAGAGTGAAAAAGTGCAGCAGTGGCACACACTGGCTGCACTGGTCATCGATGAAAGTGAACTGCACAACTCATGGGTGGAGAGAGGAGATAGGGAATGGGAGAGAATGAGGGAACAGATGACACTATGAAAGGAAATGTACTTAACACCTGAGGTATATAAAGGTAACTCCACTGTATATCACCTCTAAAACAATAATAAACAAAAATTTTTAAAGAGTTTCACAGACTTTGCTGCCTGGGCTGGCTTTAAACAGCAATACTCAGATCTCAGCTTTCTGAGTAGCTGGGATTACAGGTGTGAGCCACCAGTGATGGGCTAGTTTTGTTTTGTGTTTAGGTTTTTGAGACAGTGACTCACCCAGTAGCTCAGGCTGGCCTGGAACTTGCAGTGCTCTTGCCTTGGCCTCAGTGCTGTGATTACAGGCATGTGCCCCTATACTTGGCTCCTACTGCACATTTTTTTTCCAAATTCTTTACTGTGATTAAGTGATTGCATAATTTCCCAAATTTCACAGTATTGTGGGATAGTGATGCTTAGTTAAACTCACAAACACATTCTGACTTTCATGGGGCAAATTGTCTATCGTGGTCTACAACATTTATGAGTTCTATGAGCTTTGTGATACAGTTATTTCTTCCACATCAGGTGATAGGTACATTTCCTTCGTTTTGCATAGCATCAGCTGTTCCCTCTTTCCCTCTTGTTCCCTCCCTCCCATCGCTGTCATTGAGTTGCTTAGTTCGTTTTGATCAATGTCCAGTGCAGCTGATGGGTCCCGCTGTTGTATGTTTTCCCCTGATTCCCTCTAGTTCTGTGTCATACTCCCAGTTTCCCTCTGGTGTGCACATATATACCATATATGTGATCAGCAGCATGGAGTTACTTAGTAGTGATTCTACCAGATAAGTGGAAGTCCTCTGTTTCTTAAGTCTTGTTAATTTTGTCGTATCACCTTACATTTTGGATTTAACATCCACTTATCAGGGAGACCATGTGCCATTTTGCTCTTTGCTCTTGGCTTACCTCGCTCAGTATTTCTTCTAGTTCCATCCATTTCCCTGAAAATGCCATTATTTTGTACTTTCTAATGGCTGCATAATATTCCATTGTGTATAGATACCACAATTTTTGGATCTATTGCACATTTTAATGCTGGCATCTAACAGTTTTCATCTTCCTGTGTTTGTTTTTGTTTTTAATTTCAACTGGGATAAGAATATTCTGAGTAACCTTATTGCTAATTGCCTAAAACTGGCAACAATCCAATTGTCTTTCACAAGCACAATGGACGAATTGTGGATTTTCACACAATGTAACAATACTCAGCTATAAAATGGAGCGATGGGATGAACCTCCATACGCAAAAGAAGTCATACGCTGGAAGTAGCACTGTAGCTCAAGTGGCAGAGCTAGCCTTGAGCACAAAGAGGCTCAGGGACAGCTCCCAGGCCCTGAGCTCAAGTCCCTTGACCAGCAAAACAAAAGAAGCCAGACATAGAGTACTAGTAGTGACTTCGTTCATATGGACTTTTAAGAACATAAAAAACTAATCTAGGTTGGGAATGTGGCTCAGTGGTAGAGTGCTTGCCTAGCATGCATGAAGCCTTGGGTTTGATTCCTCAGTACTACACAAACAGAAAAAGCTGGAAGTGACGCTGGATTCAAGTGGTAGAGTGCTAACCCTGAGCAAAAGAAACTCAGGGACAGTGCCAAGGCTCTGAATCCAAGCCCCAGGACTGGGAAAACACACACACACACACACACACACACACACACACACACACACACACACACACACAGCTGGATGCCAGTGGCTCGTGACTGTAATCTTAGCTACACAGGAGGCTGAGATCTGAGGATTGCAGTTTGAAGCCAACCCAGGCAGAAAAGTGCCCATAAGATTCTTATCTCAAATTAACCACTTAAAAACCAGAAGTGGGGCTGTGGCTCAAAGTGGTAGTGTACTAGCCTTGAGCAAAAAGAGCTCAGGGACAGCACCCAGGCCCAGAGTACCAGCTCCAGGACAGACCAAAACAAACAAAAAAAAAACTGTCTTTTTTTCTTCCTGATATTGTACAGATCTGGATTTAAAATCTGAGTTAAAGGTGTAGCCCAATGATAATGTGTGTGGTTAGCAGGCTCAACTTCCTGTCATCAATTCATAGCACAAAAAAGAAAAAAGAAAATTAAAAGTCTGATTTTTTTTTATAGCCAAGCACCAGTGGCTTACAATCCTAGCTACTCAGGAGGCTAAGATAGGAGGATCAAAGTGTGAAGCCCACTGCAGCAGACAAATCAGAGATACACTTATTTCCAATTAACCAGCAAAAAGCTGTAATTACAGCTCAAGTGTTAGTGTGCCAGCTTCCAGCAAAACCCAAGCAAGAGTGCAAGGTCCTAAGTTTAAGCCCCAATACTGGCAAACAAACACAAAAATGTATTGTAGAATAATATGCAATGGTGTGTTTCACTGCAATGGTAAAAGAGAAAATGAACATTAAAATAGAACTAATGTAGGACAAACACACACCAAATACACAAAAGGCATCAAAGGCTATGATCTTAAATGTAAACTTTTGTCATATGAGACTGTGGGTGAAATTTGTTTTTGCTTATTTTCAAATTTTCTTTTCACAAAAAGTGCTGTTTGGTAACCTAAAAATTCTCAATATACTGCATGTGCACAAATTGACATGGTGAATTGAGACCCCTATTTAACTATTTAAAGTTAGTAAAAATTGTAAAACTAGACTATTTTTTCAACTTTTAAAAATATGAGGTTGTCATGGAAATCCACTGATATAATTCCCATGAAATATTTGTAAAACTATACAAAGTATGATAAGACTACGTAGTTTTTTAAATTTTTTAATAAAAACTTTCTAAAAAAGGAATACGTATATGAGTAAAATATTTCTAAAATATCATAAACACATATATATCCTTAACAAATACATTATAGATAACATATCCATCACTTAATGTTATATAAGTATATGTATATGATTAATATCCTTTTACAGGCATGCATGTCTTACCAAATTATATTTTCCTGGCTGAATAAGACCCAATTCTAGAAGTGAAATTCTTAGCTTAAAAGAATGATATACAGAAAATTTGGTTATATAAGTTAAACTTAAAAAGATTTATCAACTTAATCCGAGTGCATAAGAATTATATTTTTCACTTTATCATAGATAAAGTCAGTCCATAATTATAACAAAACAAAGCCTGAATATCTCTATTGGAAGCATATAATTTGTTAATACTGATTGTTAGACAAACATTATTTGCACTTTGAAATATTGCCATTGTCTTACTTGTGTTCTCCATTCCCTTTAATAAGGAACTGCTTGTGACTGCCATTTCCCAGTGGAGCTGATCTATCCTCATCCAAGTCAGCATCAGCAGCAACACCAGCAGGGGCTTCACAGCAATGCTTTTTCAATGATATTTTCATTTCATTCCTTTTGTGCTGCTTCTTTTTGTGTTTAACCTTCAATAAAAGTTTGAGGCTAAGTATAATTACCTATCAAAAAATTGTATGTTTTTCTTTTCATCTACTCCTTGCTATCCAACATTTTTACTTTCTCTTTGAGTGAAGTAAAAAGAAAGTGAGAAATGTATCCTGTTCTGTCTTTACTACTTCAAAATTTACATTCAACAGCTAAATTTAGAGAAAGTGACCAGACAGAGCTTTGTGATTGAAATGAGGTTTTCCTTTCCTCCAAGGAGCCAAACTAAACCTCCCCATTGCCTTTCTTTTTCTTTTTTTGCCCATCCTGGGGCTTGATCTCCAGGCCTGGGCACTGTTGCAGAACAACTTCTACTCAAGTCTAGCACTCTACCACTTGAGCCTCAGAGCTACTTCTGTTTTTTCCCCATGATTAATTGGAGAAAAGAGTCTCATAGACTTTCCTGTCTAGGCTGGCTTCAAACTGAGATCCTCAGACCTCAGGCACTTTACTTCAGTAGCTAGGATTACAGGCCTGAGCCACCTGCACTGTGCTCCATTGCCTTCTACAATATTTTCCTCATTGGGATCCTGGGAATGGACAAAGTGAAGTCACTCACTGAAATGTATGAATCAAGTGAGCAACAGTAGTAGGAGTAGAGAAAAGTTGCTGAATTGATAATACGTATTCTAGAAAATGAAATGGCTCCAATTTTCATACTCACTATTCACAGTATTTATGCAACTGAAAGATGAGTGTATAATTACCTACTTGAGCCTTATTAACTTTTGATATTCTTTCTTATTCATTGCTTTATTCCAATTAAGCAGTTTATACGCAAGCCACTATGAAAAAATACATTGGCCTTATGATCCTTTTAGCTACATCACTGGGATTATCTCAGGTTAGAGGTCATATGGTATTCTGGTTTCCCATGTTACATAGCACTTGGAAAATTGACATACTAAAGATAATGGAAAAACAAAGTTTCTGAAAAGATTTTTGTAAACTCTAATTATTCAGATGAAAGAATTGATCCACACTTAAACAGATACCATATTTTATATGTGAGATTCCATTAGCAGAAAATTGAATAAAATTGACTTGCCAAAAAAACCCACAAAAAGACAATAGCAGCAAGTGAAAGTCTCCCTGGTTTTGAAGTGAACTTGTAGTATTCATGCAGTTCATATTCTTCTTATAATTCTTGCTATAATTCTCTTTAGACAAACTTTAGATATTTTGTCACTGTGTGGTGGGAAATAATTGACATTTTTTTATTCAAGTTTTGCCTTTTTATATTTATTAGCCCTATGATTATAATGTAAAGGTTTCTAGTACAAGCCTCATGTGGGTCTTGTTTTCTTCAGCAGCAGAAATGCAGCTGTCATCATTGTATTTGTTGTTGTTGTTGTTTAAATGACACGGTTCATCTCTTTGGCGTGGATAAGCCACTGATCCTTTGGTTTACTTAATATATTAACTATCTAAGCTCCAATAAGTAATATTTTCGTAATCCTCCTGCCTCATCCTCCTCATTGATTACCGGCATGCGCCACCATGGCCAGCAATAATTAATATTTTCGGTCACATTTTTTCCTGATTTTTAAAATTTTGGCTGTAGTTAGGTTTGAATTCAGGGCCTCAACTTAGTTACACAAGTGCTTTACCACTGAGAAATTCTTCCACCTTTTTGCTATGATTACTTTTAAGACAGGGTCTTAGCCAGGCGCTGGTGGCTCACGCCTGTAATCCTAGCTGCTCAGGAGGCTGAGATCTGGGGATCACAGTTCAAAGCCTGCCCAGGCAGGAAAGTCCATGAGACTCTTTTCTCCAATAAACGACCAGAAAACCGGAAGTGGCACTGTGTCTCAAGTGGTAGAGCACTGCCTTGAGCTGAAAAGCTCAGGGACAGTGCCCAGGCCCAGAATTCAAGCCCCACAACTGACCAAAAAGAGAGAGAGAGAGAGCGAGAGAGAGAGAGAGAGAGGGTCTTGCTTTTGCTCATTTTATCCTGGACAATGCATGGTCTTTCTATTTACACTTCCCATCACAACTTGGGTGACAGGTACAAGCACTATATCTATCTTTTTCCACTTCGATGGGGTCTTGCACATCTCAAGACAGGACTGACTACAAACCTAGATCTTAACATTTCTGCTGCCTCAGTGATTGGGATTACTGGTTTGAGCCAATAATTGAGGTCATATTCTTTTCACTGGTGTTTAAACACTTAAACTCCTTTCATTTCAACAGCAACCGGTTCTAAGGTGTTTGCTATTAGTTTTTGTACTTTTCTAACTACATTTCTTCATTTGTACCAAAACATGCAAAAGTGGCTGATTTTCTTTGGTTTGAGTCACAGTCACTTTATGTGCCAAAGTGCATGTTTTCAAACTGACTTTACCTTTCAGAAATGGACAAAAAATAAAAGAAAATACCTAAAATTTAATATTAAACTTCTAATATATCTTTGCCTACTCTCAGATCAGTGAAATTATAATGAAGACATGAAAATAATTAACCTTGGACTAATGTAAGAGAAAACCATGAATCACACATTTCATTTTCTTACTGGTGTTTGAAATAAACTTAATTTATTATGTGTTAGTTTTTCCAAAATCTAAACTTGTTGATTTAATATTACAGAGTTTGCATTACATATAAGAAGATTTGGCCTCACCAAAATTTAAAGACTATGGAGTATGCAAATGAAGCAAACAATAATTTACTAAAAGGCAAAGTCAATAAACACCAACCAGAACAAAAACCAGATTCTCAAACATTAAATTAAATAACACATTTTGGTACTGTTAAGCAGTTCCACAGCTTATCAAATGTAGTTACAATGTATGCTAATGTCTACTAAAAACTAATAAAAATGGTTACCAGTTGTAACATACAGTTACATTTTATTCTAATGTCTACTAAAAACAGTGGATGAAGACTTTAATAAAAATGGCTACCAATTTTTAACACTGATATGAAGTTTGGTAGGAGGTAATTTTGTATACAACATGAAAATCCTTTTGTGATAGGTTTGATTCTCTAATGACCATTGGATTGAATTTATGACCCTTACTCCTTCATTCACTATAGACATAGAAAACACACACCAGAAGTAATTCTATAATCTTGATTCTAATAACTACTCATAACTCCCATTCTAAGTCACTGAGAATGATCTATCTTTTATTTGTTCACTTTTATTTAGTACAATTTGTCTTCTAAAGGAAATTAAAGGACTATCACCTTTCTCTAACATACAGAGAAAACCATCAAATAGGCATAACTTTTCTCGATAGTTCTTTACTTTCTTAACCTATTTTCAGCTTTACAAAAGACTTGGGTGCTTGCTTCGGCAGCACATACACTAAAATTGGAATGATACAGAGAAGATTAGCATGGCCCCTGCACAAGGATGACACACAAATTTGTGAAGCATTGCATATTTTTTTTAAAAAGGAATTGGATGCAACTTTTAAAATAGCTAATTATGATAGCAAATTCTTTACATAATTAAAATATTTTCAATAACTAAAAATAGAATGATCTAGTTTCACATGAATGCAACCCAATGTGTATAGCTGTTAGACTGCTCATAACTTCAGCTATATATTAACACAGATAAAATTTAATCTGACAATCTTTATTATTTAAGTAATATATGTTATACTAAATATGTTATAATAAATATTATACCAATGAACAACAAAAAGAAACATTTGCATAAATTCCAACACTAAACTACTTTAGCCATAATTACTACAGATGTTATGAACACACTAAGTTGTATAATTAAACTATTATAAATGTTATAATACATTTAACATAATATATTATAACAATATAATAAAATACTATAAATCAAACATTATAGACTGATTCTTAAAGGTTAGTCTTAAAGGTAACTTAATTGGAATGTGCTTTATTTTAAAACAAAGAACAGCCAGAAGTATGAATTTGAAAATTTTGCATACCTGAGACTTGATATTTTTCCTTCCATCAGGCTTTTTTTGTTCTTCCTCTAACATCACTTCTAAATTTTGTTTTCCTGTCAAGTTTATACATTTATTTAAAATAACATGCTTCAAACAGTTTAAACACTTTAAAAACACTTGAACACTTAAAAAAAAAAAATAGAAAGCTGCCTGCCGCAGATGACTCACACCTGTAATCCTAGCTACTCAGGAGGATAAGATCTAAGGACTAAGGATCAAAGCCACCCTGGGCAGGAAAGTCCATGAGACTCTTATCTCCAATTAACCACCAGAAAACCGGAAGTGGCGCTGTGGCTCAATTGGTTGAGCGCTCACTTTGAACTGAAGAGCTCAGGGACAGCACCCAGGCCCAGAGTTCAAGCCCCATGACAAAGAAAGGAAGAAGGAAAGGACAGAGAGACAGAGAGAGAGGAAGGAAGGAAGGCAGGTAGGCAGGTAGGCAGGCAGCCAGCCAGCCAGCCGTGGGTGGTAGCTCATACCTATAATCCTAGCTACTTAGGAGGTGGAGACAGGAAGATGGTGGTTTGAGGCCCATAGCAAAAGTTAGTGATACTCTCATAAACAAGTAATAACCTGGTGATACATGTCTGTAGTCTTGACTGCTCAGGAGGCAGATGTAGGAGAATTTTTAGCTTGAGACCTTATCTGAATAATAATCCTAAAAGCAAAATGATTAAGGTATGAACCCTGAGTTCAAATCCTGAGTTCAATTCTCATTAGCCCAATCCTCATTCATTAGCTCAAAAAAGATTTTTAAAAATCAATAATGGTAATTACATTTTTTTCAAATGAAGAATTGAAATCAAGTGTAATTCTAGCTGACTACAGAGTTAGGAAGTACTCGTAAATATAAAAACTCTGAAAATGTTTTAAGTACTGCCTATCACTAGGTTAAAGACATAAAAATAATAGTCAAGTCTGGTGACTGTACAATCCCAGCAACTAGGGAGGCCCAGACCCTGAGTTTAAGCTTCAGGACTGACCCACAAAAAGGAAACAAAACAAAAAAAGTTTAAAGTCATTTCTTAGCCAGAAAAATAAGGAAAAATAAAGACAAATCATTTATATATGAAAGTAACTTGAAATTTACATTTGTGTTCACAACTCCAAGACATGTTAAATTATCTTACCTAAAATTTAACATGCATAATTGGGGTAAAATGAAAATACGTTTTATGTTATATTATATAACACATTTCCTTACAGCTAACTTGATTACATACCTGATTACAAACAATAATTATATGTATAAAAGTAGGCCAAACCTTGAAAATTTTTAGCAAAGTACGAAGATAAAAGTTTAACATACAAGCATGAATTGCTCATCTAGAGTTTAATGACAAACATACTGAGAAAGACAACATAAAAACATTCTGATCTGCCTCAAAAATACCTAGAAATAAACCCAAGGACATCAGATAGATCTATTTTAAAACTATAACCCAAGGAAGGAAGATTAAAGTCATAAAAGGACTTCCTGTATTCATTAGTTGACAAAATTAACCTTCCTGCCTATATATCCAAACTTAAAATGTGATCCTCATAAAATTCCAATGACATTCTTCACAGAAAGAGAAAAACAATACAAAAAATTTATATATAAGCAGAAAGACTCCAAGTAGCCAATGTAATCCTGAGCATGGCTAAAGGTATAACAATTTCAAATTATTCTACAAAGCCATGCTAATACAACACCCTGTTGCTCACACAGAAACGCACATATATGCTAATGGAATACAACAGAGGACTAAGAAATGAATCCACACAGCCAGAGCCATATGAAAATACTAAAAATTGACAAATGTAATTGCATCAAATTAAAAGATTTATCCATATCAAAAAAAACACCAGAGTAAAAAGACAGTATAACAAATAGAAAGAATTACTTGTGAACTATCCATCTGGAAGCAATACATTTTCCCAGAATATATAAACAACTAAAAAATTAAACACCAATAGAATTTTTTAATCCATTAAGTAAATGGACTTATAAGGCAGAGATTATGCAGATTCACTTCAAGGCCAGTACAAAGAAGGAGTTGCCAAGATCTTATCTCAAAAACAAACTGAGTATGCTGTTGGATGCCTGAAATCCCATCTATATAGAGGACAGAGGTAGGAAGATGTAATACCAGGCCTAGTCTACCTCATCAAAAAAACCAAGCCTATCCAAATAAATAAATAATAATAATAACAAAACATGTAGGAAAAAAATGGGCTCAGCACATGGCTCAGGTGGCAAACACTTGCCAATAAGGAAGAGTCCTAAGCCTAGTACAGAAAAAAATCTATTAACCAAAAGTCAAATGAAGAGAGTTCTCAAAATGTATAAATGCCAATTAAATATATGAATATGGTGCACCTCATTAGGCATCAGGGATATTGAACACAAAATTAACTACACTGAGATTCTCTCTTTCTCCAGTCAGAATGATTATTGTTAAGGAAACAACAGCAAATACTGGCAAGAATGTAAGGGAAAGGAACACTCACAAACTATTGGTGAAACTGAAATTTACTCCAGTCATGATGAGAATCATCACAAAGATTTCTCCAAACTGAAAAAACATATGAAAGTAAAAGGCAGATTACTTGAGAAAGCAAAGAGGTATAGTTTGACAGTAAAGGAGTACAATAAAAAATGAGGGTCAATATTTAAATTTAAATTACATTCTATACATATATGAAAATGACAAGAAGAAATTTATTAAAATATACAAAAGTAACAATGTGGTTATCTCCTTAATTAAACAATTTGAAAATACATGGAATAAATTGAATCAAGTACATGAACAAGCAAATAATAAAGGATAAAAATTTATCTTGTATTAGTGGCACAAATTACATTAACTAATACATAAAACTATAGAATACTATTCAGTTTCGAAATGAAATGTGTTTACATTAAAGTAGAAACTTCATTTTTAATAAGTTTTTATTGTGAAAATACTGTACAGAGGGGTTACAATCACATGAGCAAGGTAATGAGTACATTTCTTATCAAGCATTGTTGCCTCCTCCTTTATTTTTCCCATACCATCCCTTCCCTCCCATCTCCATAACTACATCCCACCTCCCCTCATTAAATTGTAAAGTTTGTTTTTCCACATAGCATCTTGTACATCTCACTGTTGCAATGGGTCAACCTGTATCCCTATTTAAACATTTTGTTTTTTCCCTTCCCCTCTCCAAATACTACCAACATCAAATACAGTGAAAAAAGGGGTTATACTACAGAGGAGGGACATACAAAGCAAGAAAAACATCATGTGGTACCTTACAAATATGTCAGAAACAACAGCAAGAAAGAAAAAACCACTTGTGTCCTTATCTTGAAGTTCATTTGGCTTAACATCATCTTATCTGACATTTTCTGATTGTCTCAGATATGTACTAGATATTGCAAATAAGGGAACCATGGGACCTATGTTTCTTTGGACCTGGTTTACTTCAATTAATATAATTTTTTCCATGTCTTCCCATTTCCTAACAAATGGAGTAATGTCATTCCTTCTGATGGAGGCATTGAATTCCATTGTGTGTATATACCACATTTTCTTGATCTATTCATCTACCGAAGTGCATCTGAGTTGGTTCCATACTTAACTATGGTAAATAATGCTGCAATAAACAGAGTTGTGCTGGTAGCTTTAGTATGGTCTTACTTGTGATCATTTGGGTAAATGCCCAAAAGTGGGATTGCTGGGTCATAGGGGAGCTTTAAGTGGAGTCTTTTGAGGAACCTCCATAATACTTTCCAAAGTGGTTGAACAAGTTTACACTCCCACCAACAATGCAGTAGGGTTCCCTTCTGTCCACATCCCCTCCAGCATCTGTTGTTATTAGAGTTCTTGATTATAGCCATTCTAACTGGGGTGAGGTGGTATCTCAATATTGTTTTGATTTGTATTTCTTTTATGGCTAGAGAGGTTGAGCATTTCTTCATGTGTCTATTGGCCATCCTTCTTTCCTCTTCAGAGAAGTTTCTCTAAGTCTTTAGCCCACTTATTTATTGGGCAGTTGTTTCTTTGAGGATTTGTTGTTGGAAGATTTAATTTTTTGAGTTCCAGGTATATTTTAGATATGAGACCCTTGTCTGTTGTATGGCTAGTGAAGATCTTCTCCCAATGCCTGGGCTTTCTATTGATCTTGCTAGCTATGTCCTTTGCCATGAAGAAGCTCTGCCACTTCATGGAATCCCATTTGAACAACCTTTCTTTGATTTGTTGTGTTTCTGAGTCTCTATTAAGAAAATTTTGGCCTGTGCCAAGGAGACCTAGGGTTTCTCCTATTCCATCCTGTAATGTTTTCAGAGTGTCTGCTTTGACTCCGAGGTCTTTGATCCATTTGGAATTGATTCTGGTGCAGGGTGATATATAAGTATCTAGCTTTAGTTTTCTACAAGTGATTAACCAATTTTGCCAGCACCATTTACTGAAAAGGCTGTCTTTCTTTCATTCTATTTTTTTAGCTCCCTTATCAAAAATTAGATGACTATAGGTCTGTGGGTTCAATTCTATTCCATTGGTCCTGGGGTCTGTTCTTGTGCCAGTACCAAGCTGTTTTGATTACTATGGCTTTGTAGTAGAGTTTGAAATTTGGTATTGATATTCCTCCAGTACTGTTCTTTCTGTTAAGGATCGTTTTTGCTATTTGGAGTATTTTATTGTTCTATATGAATTTTTAGATTGCCTCTTCTATTTCCTTGAAGAATGAGGTTGGAATATTGATAGGTATTGCATTGAATTTGTAGATAGCCTTTGGAAGTATTGCCATTTTCACGATGTTGATCCTTAGAAACTTCATTTTTATCACAAAGGCCATTAGCTATAAACCTTTATAACAATTCAAAAATTGAATAAACCAACATTTTGAGAGAATGTGTTATATTTCTGAAACATGATTTCTTAAATAATGTGAAATTATTAGAAACTTAGGCTTTAAAAAATTTAAATGCGATATAAACCTGATTTTATTTATTTATACTATTGCCTGAGCTTGAACTCAGAGGCTGGGTGCTTGCTGGAAGCAAGTGCTCTACGATTTGAACATGCTAGTTTGATTGGCTAGTTGTTTAGAGATTGAATATCTAGGATTTTTCTATTGAGATTGGCTGACCCTCTGTCTCAGCCTCCAGAGTATCTAGGATTACTGACATGAGCCATTAGTGCCTAGTTTCTTTTGTTTTTGTTTTTGTTTTGGTCAGTTTTAAGGCTTGAACTCAGAGTTTTTTGGCTCAAGGCTAGGACTCTACCACTGCTCCACTTCCAGTTTTCTAGAGGCTAATTGGAGATAAAAACCATGGACTTCCCTGCCTGGGCTGCCTTTGAACCACGATCCTAAGATCTCAGCCGCCTAAGTAGCTAGTATTACCGGTGTGAGCCAATGAAGCACAACTCTTTGCTCTTTTTCAATCAAAACTCTCACAGTTACTTTTTTCTGTAGGGTAGGACAATTTACAGAAATTCACTATCAAAAATCTTACCAGAATAATTGCATGGAATACTGCTAAGTACATTTTCTTCATATTTGGAAAGTGTTTTCTTAATGCTATGAATTTAAAGAATGATAAAATTATTATTTTGATATTGATACAAAAACTATTACCAAATACATTGAATTTTGAGCATTTAAAACTATCTAAGCATTACTTCTGGTATTTATTCCGTATGTTTCAAAATTGAGCTAGACAAAATTTAGCAAAACTTATCATGAAAGAAGACAAAGATGAAATGATTCTAATAGAGGGCAACAGAGCTCAGCAGATTAACTTGACTGACATGGTACAGTGGAAAGTTCCCAGATTCAAAGAATAATTCTGTCTCTATAATAAACACTTTATTATTTTAAAAATCCCTTTATGTTAGGCTAAAAATCTTCTAAGCGTAAAGGATTTTGTATCTTTAGTTCTCTATATTATGAAAGCTAAGAAACATAATAGAAAAAACCATGTATAAAAATAGAAAAGAAAGGAATATTTTTGAAGATCATATAATATTACAATCCTTAATAAATTCAATCACTTTTGCAGGGTTTAAGATTGAAATGCTACATTTATCAGAAAATTATGAATGCTATCTTTGGTTATTCACATTTCTGTTTTGCAATCTTGCAAAGCAGGGCATATCAGTTATTTCTAATTTTGATTATTGTAAATTAATTTTATTAACATATTAGTCCTTAAATAAGATAAACTAATTGTCCCAAATTAGTAAACTAACCAAACAAAGCAAGGGCAGAAAATTAATAAAACTCAGGATCAGTAGATCAATAAGAGAATTGTCCTTAGTCTCCAACTGGCTTAGAAGACAAAATTCTCTTAGTGCATATACAGTAATTTGTTGTTGTTACAATAGGCACATAGACAAGAGCAGGAAAGAGGATGGGCCTACAATCTCTCTCCAAACTTGGGACCTTCCAAATATAAGCAACACCCATTTCAGGGCTGAGCTAGTGTACATTTAAAATCAAGAACTCAGATGATCATTGTATGACCTTCTGGGAGTGGCTCCAGACCAAGAAAAGCAAAAGAGTTACCACAGCATTTACCCAAATGTTTACAAACAAGACCACACTAAAGCTACCAGCACAACTATGTTTATTGCAGCCTTATTTACCATAGCTAAGATATGGAACCAACCCAGATGCCCCTCAGTAGATGAATGGATCAAGAAAATGTGGTATATATACACAATGGAATTCTATGCCTCCATCAGAAAGAATGACATTTCCCCATTTGTTAGGAAATGGAAAGGCTTGGAAAAAATTATATTAAGTGAAGTAAGCCAGGCCCAAAGAAACATAGGTCCCATGGTTTCCCTTATTTGCAATATCTAGTATATGTATGAGTCAAGCAGAAAAGGTCAGATAATGTGATGTTAGGAAAACGAACCCTTAAATATGTATTTTAATGTTTTTTTTCTCTCATTCATGTGTTTCTAATGCATTTATAAGATTATTTCTTTGTTGCTTTTTATGTCCCTCCCCCACAGTGTAACCCCCACTTTCACTATATTTGATGTCAGTATAACTTGTGGAGGAGATGGGGACAAACAAGTCGTTTAAGGATTCAGGTGGACCTGTTGCAACAATGAGAAGTACAAAATGTCATGTCAAAAACGAGCTTTACAATGTCGGTGTGGGGGGGGGGGGAAGGGTTGGGTAGGGGAGAGGGGGGAGGCTGGGAAGGGAGGTGAAGGGTAAACAAAGGAGGAGGTGGCAATGCTTGTTAAGAAATGTATGCATTATCCTGCCCATGTAATTGTAACCCCTCTGTACAGTATGTTCTCAAGTAAAATAAAATTAAATTAAAAAAAAAAAAGAGTCACCACACATGTGCCTGTCTTCATTCTCCCCAAAAGCTCAAAACATGGTGGCTTAAATATGCTCTGGCTCATTAGAAATAAGGACAGACCTACAGATTTCCAGTCTTATTCCTTCTTCAACAAAATACACACATTACAAGTAGGGTTTGTATTCTCTACATGAAACCTCATTCTCTCCTGTACTTCTCCTTTCCTGCTTAATTTATTTTCCACCAATCTTCTCAGAAGAAGTATAAATAGCCAACATACATGTGAAGAAATGCTCAACATCCCTGGCCATGAAGGAAAATAAATCAAAACAACCCTGAGATTCCAGCTCACTGAAGTTAGAATGACCATTATCAAGAATACAAAAAAACAGACTCTGGCATGGTGAGGGATAAAAGAAACCCTAATATACCGTTGGTGGGAATGTAAACTGGCTCAAACAATCTGTAAAGCAGATTCGAGCTTTCTGGAAAAACTAAATGTAGAACTACCCTCTCCAGCAATACCATTCATGGGCTTTTTCAACAAGAATATAAATCGGGATATAGTAAAGCTACAGTATAGAAACAGTGATAAAGAAGGTATAGACACAGCCCAGATGCCTTTTAATGGATGAATAGATCAAGAAAATATGGTGTATATACACATATTGTAGTTTTACTCATTCATTAGAAAGGATATTACATGGGCTGGGAAGGTGGCTCAGCGATAGAATGCTTGCCTTGAATGCATTAGGCCCTGTGTTCAATTCCTCAGCACCACATAAGCAGAAAAAGTCAGAAGTGGCACTGTGGCTCAAGTGGTAGAGTGCTAGCATTGAGCTGAAGAGCTCAGGGACAGTGCCCAGACCCAGAGTTCAGGCATCACAACTGACCAAAAAAAGAAAAAAAAAAAAAAAAAGATATCACATCAATTGCAAAGACATAGATGGACCTGGAAAAAGCTTAAGTAAAGTGAAGTAAATCACCCCCAAAACAACCAAAACAACAGAGGTTGCATGTTTGTTCACATATGTGAAAGCTAGATCTAATTTATAAATATACAAATAAACAAATATGAGGTTGTATGCAAGTGTATACAACATATTAACCAAAGAATGGTAGATGCAAGGAATAAATCAAATGGAATCGTTTCTTAGAGAGACTAACTCAGTCCAACAAAATGAATATCAAGAAACTGTCCCTTAAAGATGAAGAAGGCAACAATGAGATGTACAAGTTGTTATGTTAAAAAACGATCTTTACAACTTTGGCCAGGGTGGGGGGAGGCAGGAGATGGGAATGGATAGGAAGGGGAAACAAAGGAGGAGGCAACAATGCTTGATAAGAAATGCACTCATTATCTTGCCCATGTAATTGTAACTCCTCTGTACGGTATTTTCACAATTTAAAAAAAAAGGATGAAGAAGGAGCCACGCACTGGTGGCTCATGCCTGTAATCCTAGCTACAAAGCCAGCCCAAGCCAGCCTGGGCAAGAGAGTCCATGAGACTCCTTTCTCCAATAAACCACTCAGAAAACCAAAGTGGTGCTGTGGCTCAAGTGGTAGAGCACTCACCTTGAGCTGAAGAGCTGAGGGACAGCGCCCAGGCCCAGAGTTCAAACCCCACAACAAACAACAACAACAACAAAATGATGCAGAAGGAGAGATCAAAGGCAAAGGAATAGACAAATGAGATGAAGAAGTAAGAATGCAGTCGCACTATTCAATGCATATCCAATGAAAATTTGACTTTTATATCTATATGTCAAATATCAGGATCCATAATGACCAAGAGAAAAGACAAAGCTCTACAGTTTTAATAGCAATGCTGCAGCCAGCCATGAAATCAACAAAAACAAAAGAATGACTATGATATCTTCTTTTGTTTCACTACATCTGATTTGTGAAATAAGATTGTGTTCTTTGCACTGAATGAACCTGACTTTCAGACATTGGAAAATTCCAAAACAATGATAGAGAAGATAACTCTCTACAATGATAACTCCATATTCTTCTATATAGAACACTTCAATAAATACATAGATAAAGAATCAAAGATATGACACCATTCGTACTAGAGTCAAAATGGCCTAAATTGGAATAAAATGGAGAATGCTCAGATCCTTAAGGACAAAGGCCTTAAAATTCTAAACTTGGAGAAATGAAATGTAATGATTAGAAAACTTGACTACTACATTTAGTGGATTCAATCCACTATACTGCCAAAATTTTACCTAAGATAAGGAATTGTGCATGTATTGATTCTTGTAATTATTCTAAACTTTGCTTAGTTTTGAGCTGATAACTTACTAATTCATTGTCATTACAAAACTACCTGAACTAAACTAAACTATAAAATCTCAGAGGACGAATAAATATGTAATAGTTATCATTATTTTAAACCTCAATTTAAAGTTGAATAGTATTTTAATATAGACACTTACACTTTACAATGACTCCCCAAAGCATAATATGATGCAGGACATCCAAAGGCATCTTTTAAAAAGACATCAACGCCTTGCTGAAGAAGAAACTTGACCATATATTTTGATTCACATTGGACAGCATACATGAGGGCTGATCTAAAATAACAGAGGCAAAACTTCACCTTTCAGTATTTTAATATGCTTATTTACATGGGTAATTAAATAGGTTTGGTAAGTTTAATATCATGCCTGTGTGTGTAAAATTGACTATTTACATATACCAGCAGTAACAAGTATCCTACACATCAAGCATTCACCTTTGTCAGTTATCTCCAAAGCAAAAAACAAAACAACAACAAAAAGAACACAATCAGATGCCTCTTGTCTCATTGGAGTATTACGTAGTGGATTTCCTAATTTAATGCATTGCAATGGAAAACTAATATTCTGAGGGTCACATGTCTAATGTAGGTAAAGACTTCAATGAGTAATACTCTGTTATTTCCCTCATCTTATGTAATAAAACCCACAAGCAAGTACAAGTCAAAAAAGCAAAATAATATTAATCCTATCAAATATTAATGGTAATGGCAACTATAATAATAATAGTGTAGTATGCAAAGGCCTAAATTATACATACATAAACTTACAATTCCTTATCATGAATGATATATTCCTTTTCATATAAGGATATTTACTGATAAGTCTTCTCCAGTTCCTGGGAATTTGGGCATAAAATAGTGTGAATCTAAAGTTTTCTCTTTACCACCCACCTATGACTTATCTCTATTAAAGAACAGGTTTGTTCTATTAAATTCTACTTTTATTGCAAGTAAGTCCATAAAAACTTCTATGATTTGAAGACACAGTGCTCCACAAAGGGCTCAATGTTCTTGAGAAGTGAATGGATTCTGAGTGTACTAAATGCATCAATGAAGTAACTAAATTGATACGTTCAGAGATAGATTAACTACCAGAAAAGAGAACCAGATGGGGGGAGTGGTCCCTGAGGTCCCCTGTGCCTTTGTAAAGTTTATCTTGTGCTAGGACTCTTTCACCCATCTTTCTGCTGCCTAAATTCCAGGAAAGAAGCATCTCCCTCTCCTCTACCACATGCTCCTGCAGCCATAGCATTCTGCCTCGCCTCAGGCCCAGAGAAAACAAAACAGCCAACCTCTGAAACCAGGATCCAAAATGAGTCCTCTTCACATTGTTTTGCTCAGGCACTTTTACACATGATGATTAGCTGATAACAGTACAACAAAATAAACTACATAGTAAAAAGGGGAAATACCTGAACAGATATCTGGCAATAGCAGAACATGTCATTTCAGGATAAGCTACTATGAATATTCTTCAAAGAGTTTGATTTGAAGCAAAGAGTTATCAAAAAGATAAAATAATTTATAATTTTACTTAATATACTATCTCTTACTTTGCATAGTATCTTAAAGAGGTATAAAATATGAGCAAAATATTATAAAATGGTTAATAATTTCATAGTGTATGACAAATTAAACTAAAATCCATACTATATGCACAATATTCAATGTACATAAGTGAAAATGAAACAAGGTAACTTGAGATGGATGGGAATTTGATAAATGTGGGAGATTAGTGGAAGGGGTAAAATTGGTTAGATGCATTGCACCTATAAATTGATATGTTGCATTGAAACTGCCTTGCACAATCACTAAAGGTAATAAAAAAAAATAACATAGATCATTTATTCTTTAAAAGAAATAGGATCCCCTATGTTTAACATAGTTAAACACAGGATCTCCTATGTTTAACTGTTCTTTGACAGTGTGAAGCATTTGTGTAGATACTTGACATTATATTCTAATAAATATAAACTAAGCTTTTTCTATCAATGTGCTATTTCTGATTTGAGTGAAATCTCCCACATTAGAACACAAGACTTGTGAAAAAAAGAATAAATAACAATACCTATTCAGCTCATCGACTGCGTGTATATTGGCTTTATTTTCTATTAAAAATTCTGCCATCTGCTGTTTGTTTTCCTTCAGAGCAAGCAAAAGTGGTGTGAGGCCATCCTGTGAAATAAATTTAAAAAAACACACAAGAACAATGTACAACTCACGAAATTACTTATTTCTCCACTAAGTTGAACATAAATACATAGAAAGAAAATAAACAGCAATTTCTGCCTCTTCAAGCCATTGTCCTTTCACACACACACACTACCTTCACCCTTTGAAGGGCCCTCTCCTGATAAGACTTTTCACATGACAGCATTTTATCCTGGTATGGGAGAGTCCTGTAACTGATGCCATCTGAACCAACAGTTACTAACTGAAACTAACTCACTGATACTAAAGATCAATGCAATTATAACTATGGTTTACCTAATAAGGCTATGGAAATAAGGAGTCCTGATTTCTGCTGGAGTTCCCAAGAATTTAAACAGGGAATCCAAAAATTTAAACAAGCAAATTTATTCTCATCTATGAGCCACATTTAGTCCATAGGCCTTGTGGTCTTATGCTTTTTTATTATTTCCACATGGCTGGAGATAAAGGATGGATTTGCATATGAAATCTTTTCTGTTCTTAATATTATCTTCAAACAAAATACTAGACCAGAAAACATTTTTAAAAATCAAGAAAACTTCAAGTATTTTTCTATATGTCAGTTTCTCTTTAATTACCCATTAATTATTAATTGATACATTCAAAGGATAGCTGAAGCTAAATAACTGTATGACTTTCAGAGATTAAAGCTGCCATGCTGATGGTACCAGGGTTCTTTGAACTTAACAGACTTAGATCTGACTCCACACAGCATCAAACGAACATAAGACACATGATTTGCAACTGTTCTATAAAACAAAACAAACTTGATTCTGACATTGAATTTTCTTGAAGTAGAGGGTGGAGAGGAGGGAGAGTTGTGTTTGTTTGATTTCTGCCTCCACTGATGCTTGGATTCAGGGTCATGCAATTTGCCAAGGCTTTCCTGTTCCTGGCTGGCATTCTGTCACTGGACCTAGCACTGCAGCCCAACTTTTTTGCTGATTAATTGGATATGGAATCTTGGGGACTTTTCTGCCAGGTCAGTGTTAAAACCTCCATCCTCAAAGTATCAGTTTCCTGAGTAACTAACATTAAGGATATGAGCTAGATGTGTCTGGCCATAACTGGCATTTAGAACCTGTTTACCTGAATTAATACAAGAGATGACATCCTTATGACTGACTCTATTTATTTTTATTAAAAGACTACTCATAACCAAATTTCGAACACCTTCTAAATGGTTGTGGATGTCTATTCATGAAAAGGCAAAGGATGTTGTACTGTAAGCTCTTATGGCCAATCATATTTCTTTGAATCCCTCAAGGATGGAGGTAGATTAAATGAAAGATAACCTTTCATTATTAGAAGAGGGAAACATGGCATGTGTTTTCACTTTGTATAAATGTGTGTGTGTGTGTGTGTGTGTGTGTGTGGTTTATTGAAGAAGATCAGCCTGCCCCACCTTGCTTCAAATGGTGATACATAAATTTCAGTCTCCTAAGTAGCTAGGATTACAGGTATGAGCCACTGCTACCCTGAAAGGTTTTACTTTTAAAGAATAAGGAATAATTGCGTCACGAAATTCACTGAGTCAGTTATTGACTAAGAGTTACATCACAGTCTGAAGTATATACTTTTTTTTCTTTTTCTAAGACCAAGATCAGGAACAGTTATCTGCTACTTTCACACATTGGCTACAGCCCTACCAACTAAGTCATGTCTCCAGCCCCAGGATACACTTTTAAATATGCATATTTTGGCCCTATTAGATTTACCAAAATAGAATCTTTAGGAGAAGCTGAAATGTGCACATTGTCAAAACTTTTCCCACATTAATATGTAGGAGAAACTTGCAGAGGACCAGAGAATCATTCCAGTATCATCCTTCATCACGTGGCAATTTGGACAAAAAGAAAAAATATTAAAATTCACAGTCATTTACTGAGTACTCCTTTAATTTCTCCACTTAGAGAAAGTGACAGGCAATGGACCAAGAAGTTCAAATTACAACTTGATTTCATTTTCCAGAACTACAAAATAAAATAATTCTCAACTCTCAGCCAGAGACTATACTTTTAAGAATATAGTTTAAACAATTATCTAAGTAGCTATTCCTTCCAGAAAAGGATAAAGTGAAAGAGAAACATTTGATCTTTCCTTTGGGTTTCCACATATTCAACATCTAGTCACTTCTGGCCAGGGTTATTCAGATTCTATCTAATTTCATCTCTAGGCAACTTTTGTAACTGCAACATAATTTTCTCTACCAAATTAAGAAATATTATCCCCCAAATTGAAGAGCATTTTTCCTAGCACATAAACTTTTTGAAAAAGTTTAAATAAACCATTGTTGGTATTTTTCTCTCAATTACCTACATTCAAATTGGTGCATAGTTGTAATTGCTTTCCCTCTACTATGTTTTTAATGCTTCAGTCTCACCACAGAGAGAAAATTCACTTTGATAAATCTTTTCAATAGCAACAAGGTTTCCAAATTATTATGTTTGGATATGAAGATAAATCCCATTTCCAAGGAAAAATGTACCTGTACATTCTGAAACACCTATGCAAGTATCACTATTGGAAGTAAACTATTTGAAAGTTTTTAAAGGACATTTTCTTTTGGTGAATGTTTGAACTTCTATATGTGGGAAATGAACCCTATATGTTACTACTAGAACAAATGCACTTCAAACAGTTAGGAGGTATGGTTTAGCTATCTCTACCTTGGTTTGCGACTCAATACTTGCATTGTATGCAAGCAGTTTGGCAGCTATTGGCACATTGTTAGTGTAGATGGCATAATGGATGGCAGTGTTGCCACTGGCATCCCTCACATTTGGATCAGCGCCATATTTGAGTAGAAGAGTCACACATTCCTCATGCTGACATTGTGAAGCCTGTGGGTATCACAGCAAAAGACAACTCATCAATTCAAGGCATTCAAAGTAAACATTCCACAAATTTCAAGGTAGATATTCCACAAATTTTATTTGTGTGTGTGTGTGTGTGTGTACGCGCGCGCGCGCGCGCGTTTGCGCACACACACAGGATCGCGCACATACTAATCCTGGGGTTTGAACTCAGGGCCTGGGAACTGTCCCTGAGCTTTTGTGTTCAAGGCTAGAGCTCTACCACTTGAGCCACAGCTCAACTTCTGGCTCTTCTGGTGTTTTTAATTGAAGCTAAAAGTCTCATGGGCTTTCTTGCCCAGGCTGGCTTTGAATTTTAATCCTCAGATCCCAGCCTCCAGAGTAGCAGAGTTTAGAGGTGTGAGTCAATGGCTCCCAGCCAATTAGTTATTTTAAAGTGAGATAAATTCTTCTCATTTTAAGACTTTTTTAATTGGGGAAGATTGAGACAGGCTCCCAACATGTACCTAGTCTGGACAGAACTTAAGATGCTCCTGCCTCAATGTCCAATATTGGGATTACAAGTGTAATCACTCCTCACTATTAATTCTAAGTATTTAAATCAAATCCATGTCCTGATTAAATGGTTTACTATTAGCTACCTTAATCAGAGCTGTGCTGTTGTCACTGTCACAAATATCAATCTCACATTTCTCTATGAGAAGAGCCACAATAGCTAGATGTCCATAGGCACATGCATAATGCAGAGCAGTCCTGTGAAATGAGAAGACATTTCAGGAAATTATAAGACCTTAAAAGAAAATAGCCTAATTATTCGTATAATTTTAAATATGAAATAGCATTAATTAGTTTTTTTCAGAAGAAAGATTAGACTATTTGACTTTTAAATTGGTTGTAATATTTTTGCAAGCAAAAGGCTCTCTATCTGTAATCCATCTCTGCACCAAGCAACTTTTTGAAGAAAAGACATACTTCATGGCCTTTAGATACAACAATTTGGGATTAGAACCTAGTTTAAACTCTGCTATCTATTTGTTACTGGCTAACCTATCTTTCTCATATATATATATATATATATATATACATATATATATATGTATATATATATATATATATATAATGAACATATATATAAGGAAGAGTAAAACAGTAGTTTAATACAGAACATCATAGTGATTTCTCAATGGTCATCTAGACAAATATGTACAATACTTTGTACACATGTCAGCTCACTACTTGTTAGATAATGACAAAGATACCTTTCACTTACATGAAATAACAGTTATATCTGTTGTTATGTTAGCTTTTAAGAACTACGTATTACAATAAGTCTAAGTTTCATTCTTTGAGACATTTTGAACTGTGTTGCCCATTTGGCCTTGGTCTCAAGATCCTCCCACTTCATCTGTTTATCAGGGAGGTTTAGGGACAAGTACCTGGCTTAAGATGCTCTTTTTCTCATATTTTGAATTCACTTATGTTAATCGTACAAAGTTTCATCATGCTATTTCCATAATAGCATATAAAGTACTTTGATCACATATTAAAATGATGTTCATTGTAGTCTATATGATGCTAGGACAAAATTTAAAAAGCAAGAAGAGTTTGGTGGTTTGAGATGTGATAAAGAACCAGTCAATGTTATTGTCATCACTTTTTTAGAAAATCCAGGCACTGTTGACCAATTCTCCTTCAAAACTGGTGAAAATGGCAATCTTACATAGCTTAGTGTTAAAAAAAAAAAGACAAACATTGAGCCATTATCCTACTTCAAATATTTCTCATTAAAGAACCTGTACAGATTAATGAATAATGATTTAAAATGGATATTGGATTATATGTGATAAATTTTTAGCTCTGAAATAGATATAGTTTGGAATATTTCTCATTATGAAGTTTTTAATGATTATACTATTTTTTAGTATTTACATGAAAAATAAAATGCTGTGTATTCTTAATTGTGTTAGATGCAGGATAGATTAGGGAAAATGAAGCATGGGAAACAGCAGACAAGAATTCAGAGACAAACTGTATTAATGAATTGCTTGATTTAAAGGCATTTAAATGGTACTTTTGCTTTAAGTTATGCACATCATTGTAAGTTGTAGCATTTAGTAAACATACTTTTAAAAAGAAAAGAGTTTTTTCTCTTTGACTTTATCCACTTTACCAGATAAAAAAGTTTGGGTACACAATAGAATTCTATGTCTCCATCAGAAAGAATACCATTGGGGGCTGGGAAGGTGGCTCAGTGGTAGAGCGCTTGCCTTGCATGCCTGAGGCCCTGTGTTCGATTCCTCAGCACCACATAAGCAAACAGAAAAAAAGCCGGAAGTGGTGCTGTAGCTCAAGTGGTAGAGCGCTAGCCTTGAGCTGAAGAGCTGAGTGACAGCGCTCAGGCCCAGAGTTCAGGCCCAACGACCGGACCCCCCCAAAAGAAAGAAAGAAAGAAAGAATACCATTGTTCCATTCTTAAGGAAATAGAAAGACTTGAAAAAATATATATATTAAATGAAGTAACCCAAACCCAAAGAAATATAGGTTGCATGGTTTCCCTCATTTGTAAGAACTAGAATATGTATATGATATTCTTAAGAGAGGATCTCAATAACCCAACTGCTTAGTGCATAGGACCACATATAATAAAGAGTATCAACCTGAACTTCAATACATGGAAACAAGAGATTTTTATTAGACCCTGTATATAGTTTCTTTTTTCCAATTGTTTTATCTTTTACTTTGTTTCTCTTAGTTTTTGTACCACATATTTTGCATATAAGATTGTGTAATATGTGGATAGGAAAGAGAATCACAGAAACAGCAAGACAATGGATGAGCCAAAGCAACATTGTTACTCACTTGATACTATGTTGGATATGAACATTACAATTTGGAAGGGGAAGGGGAACAGGGATGGATAAGTGGGAGATAATAAGGGATGGAGTAACAATGATTTAAAACAATTGTACTCTTGCTTTACCCATAACTTTATTTATAAAATTTTTAAAAACTAAAAAATTGGGGAAATGATTTGTCTTATATAAAGTATGGACATATTTTTTAAAACTTAAGAATAGATTTCTATCTTAAGGAATGTGAATGGTAAAATCTATGCTTAAAGGAAGACCTTAACATTAATGAGCGAAGATAACTAGAGCAACTTTGAAATCATTTATTTGCATCAATTTATTAATTTTTTAAAAAGCTAAACACATTAACTGTGATTTTAAAAAGGTAGGGGACACTGTCCTGGGATGAAATTGAGCCTTATCACCAACTCTTTTTTCATAAATATCTGATATTTAAGGGCTCATTACATCTGTGAGATGTGATCACATTTCATGCCTAGGTTGTATCTGTCTTTGCTTTGCTTTACTATTAAACTCTTTTGGTCTTTATCTCCATGTGTCCTCAAATTCTTTTTTGTGACTAAACTAGGGTATCTTAGGGGGAGACAGAGGCTCCCTCCAGTTTGGTGATCTCCTCACTAGAGACTCATTGGTTCCTGATCAGGTAACAAAACTACTTTTTTTTAAACAAACACATACGTAAATTTATTAAAAGAAAAAGTCTTAACGCTAAATAGGCAAAAATATAAATTGTGGTTTTATGATTATGTTCATTTATTGAACAGCTGTAATGTTTGCCCACATTATATAAGATATTTCACTTTTAAAATGAAAATGTGGCTTACACCCTTAATCCTAGTTGCTCAAGCTACTAAGATTCAGAAGACTGTGGTTCAAAGCCATCCAGTGCAGAAAAATTTTAGAGATTCCATCTCTAAAATAACCAGCAAAAAGCTGGGTTGAAGTGATGGCTCAAGTGGTAGAGTGCAAGTGGAGTAAGCATGAGGCTCTGGGTTCAAACCCCAGTACCAGCAAAATTTAAAAACTTAGGTTGTCATTACATTTTTTTTAATTTTATTTTATTGTCAAGGTGTTGTATAGAGGGGTTACAGTTACATGAATAAGATAATGAGTACATTTCTTGTGGAACATTGTGACCCCCTCTCCTTTGTTTTTTCCTATTATCCCTTCCCTCCCCTACCTCCTCCACTCCTTCACACACACACACACACACACACACACACACACACACACACACACACACACACACCACAGAAGTTGTAAAGTTAGTTTCCAACATAGTGTCTGTATGTATCATTGTTACAATGGGTGTCCTTGTTTCAGCATTTTGTTATTCCCCTTCCTCTCCCCAAATTAGATAAATGTATATACAAAATGCAGGGCACCAAAATCAAATACAGAGACAACAGGGGATATAACATAGGGGGAAGAACATACAAGGGAAAAATTTTAAATATCACATAGTACATTAAAAAAAACAACAAAGAAAAATGTCTTGTGTCCATATTTTGGGGCTCATTTCACTTAGCATCATCTTATATGGTCATATGTACATAGCTTTTGACCTTTTCTGCTTATCCTAGACATATACTAGTTATAGCAAATAAGGGAAACCATGGGACCTTGGACTTTGCGTACTTCACTTAGTATACTTTTTTCCAAGTCTTTCCATTTCCTAACAAATGGGACCATGAGATTCTTTCTGATGAAGGCATATAATTCCATATACCACATCTTCTTGATCCATTTATCTACTGAAGGGCATCTGGGTTGGTTCCATATCTTAGCTATGGTGAATAATGCTGCAATAAATATAGTTGTGCTGGTAGCTTTAGTATAGCCTTGTTTGTGATCATTTGGGTAAATGCCAAAACTATTTTTAAATAACCACCACAGACACTGGAGGGGGATTTTTTTTAGTGGATTTAGAAAGAAGCCAGCATTTTGCTTCTATTTTGTTTCTCATAACAGTAGCTTGTCTAAGCCGGACGCTGGTGGCTCACGCCTGTAATCCTAGCTACTCAGGAGGCTGAGACCTGAGGATCATGGTTCAAAGCCAGACCCAGCAGGAAAGTCCCTGAGACTCTTATCTCCAATAAGCCACTAGAAAACTGGAAGTGGTGCTGTGGTTCTAACGGTAGAGCGCTCGCCTTGAGCTGAAGAACTGAGGGACAGCACCCAAGCCCAGAGTTCAAACCCCACAACCGACAAAAAAAAAAAAAAAAAAAAAAGAAAGAAAGAATAGCTTGTCCAAGGGTCCCATATCTAAAATATTCTTGGAACTCAAAAAATTAAATCCCCCAACAACAAATCCTCAAAGAAACAACTGCCCAATTAACAAATGGGCTATAGACTTAAAGAGAAAATTCTCTGAAGAGGAAAGAATGGCCAATAGATACATGAACAAATGTTCAAATGGGGCAATGTCATTCTTTCTGATGGAGGCATAGAATTCCATTGTGTATATATACCACATTTTCTTGATCCATTCATCTACTGGTAGGAGGGAGAGGAGGGTTGGGTGGAGGGAAGGGGAGGGCGGAGGATGGGATGGGAAGGGGAAACAAAGGAGGAGGCTATAATGCTTGATGAGAAATGTACTCATTGTCTTGCCCGTGTAATTGTAACCCCTCTGTACAGTATTTTCACAATAAAAAAAAGAAATGCTCAACTTCTCTAGCCATAAAAGAAATGAAAATCAAGACAACACTGAGATTCCACCTCATCCCAGCTAGAATGGCTATAATAAAGAAATCTAGAAACAACAGATGACAGAGGGAATGTGGCCAAAAAGGAACCTTACTGCATTGTTGCTGGGAGTGTAAACTTGTTCAATCACTCTGGAAAGCAGTATGGAGGTTCCTCAAAAGACTTCACATAGAGCTCCCTTATGACCCAGCAATCCCACTTTTGGGCATTTACCCAAATGATCACAAACAAGATCATGCCAGAGCTACCAGCACAACCATGTTTATTGCAGCATTATTTACCATAGCTAAGATATGGAACCAACCCAGATGCCCCTCAGTAGATGAATGGATCAAGAAAATGTGGTATATATATATAAATACAATGGAATTCAGAAAGAATGACATTGCTCCATTTGTTAGGAAATGGAAAGACTTGGCAAAAATTCTATTAAGTGAAGTAAGCCAGGCCCAAAGAAACACAGGTCCCATGGTTTCCCTTGTTTGCAGTGACTAGTACATGTCTAGGACAAGCAGAGAAGGTCAAAGGCTATGTACATATGACCATATGAGATAATGTTAAGCGATGTACCCCAAGACAGAGACACAAGAGGTTTTTTTTTCTCTTTCTAGTGTTTTTAATGTATTTGTGATGCACTATGTGATTCTTTTGTTTCTATTGTATGTTCTTCCCCCATGGTATAACCCTTGTTTTCACTACATTTGATGCCGGTGTTCTGCATCTTTATATACATTTTTGTAATTTGGGGAGGGGAAGGGATATTGCAGAACGCTTAAAAGGGGTTGCAGGCTGACCCACTGTGATGATGAGATGTACAGGACACTATATTGAAAATGAATGTTACAATGTGGCGCAGGTGGGACGAGTTGGGGAGGTGGGGAGGGAAGTGATGGTAGTGATGGAAAATAAAGGAGGAGGTAACAATGCTCGCTACGAAATGTACTCATTACCCTACTCATATAGCTGTAACCCCTCCGTACAACATTTTTACAATAAAAGATACCAAAAAAAAAAAAAATGGCTTGTCCCCTAGACCTTCTCAAGGTGTGCAGCGCCCAAGGGCTGAGGAGCCTGCGGTACTAACAAAGTCCAGCATCCTCAGTGAAGTCAGAGCTCTCCCCTTCCGAGCCTCCCCTGGCCTCCTGTTCCCCCATGCGGCCGAGCCTTGCCCTCACTCCCAGGCCCTCTGACCTGTTCTTCTTGTCTCTGGCATTCACGTCGTTTTTCCCACCTAAGAGCTTCCTCTGCACTTTGCCTACGTCGCCCTGGCTTGCAGCCTTGTGGATCTTTCCTGACGCTTTGTATCTGGAGAGGTATCTGGCAGAGTCAAAGCTCTCGGCATTCGCGTTCTCACTGGCACAGCACAGGACGCTCCTGCGCGGGCCGGCGGAGGACCCACAGCAGTTCTGGTGCTCACTTCTCAAGACGAAGTTTGTCTTCATGGCTGTGGCTGGTGGCCTCACAGACCCCTCCCTTTCCCTTTCCCGCTCCTGTCCTTCAGATGATGGCTGTCTGGTGAATTCAAACACAGCACTTTATAAGGGAGTCAATCAAGTCTACACAATGTGTCAAGAAGGGGTATGATCCCTACTTGGGTTCCCAAGAACAGCGGGTACTCGATGTTAAGCAACGCTCATAAACACAGGTGTGCGCGTGCGCACCTGCATGCGCGCGTCCAACTGGGGCAGAAAACAGTGGTCTTCCTGCACTCTTGTCCTGCCTGGACTCTAGAGCAGCCCGGTGTTCCCTTGAATAAAAGATCCTTGTTGGCAGGTGGAGAACATCAAGGATACCTGGCATCTCTTCCCTTAGCCTCAGATCTTTATGGCAGACGCTTCTGGGCTCTCAGGCCTCTTCTTCCTCCCGGGCTTGTCCCTACGTCCCAAAGGCACTGTTAGGGCTTTCAGGTGAGCTATCCAAGTCTTGTCACATAGCCCCTCTGTATAGGGCAGTTGAGGATTTAGTGTCTGACAAGGACAGAAGTAGCAACCTGTGGTCAAGAGTGATCACTGCAGATGTGCAGGGCACAGCAGATCTTCATCCAATTCCAATGTCATATAATATCAGTGGGAATGGAACGAATGCCTGGATTCTTTGTTAAAGGCAAATAAGGTATTTGTGAGAAAACTATCTTTATACATAACTCCATAGAAAATGAAGTACAATCTGAGAATGCTGCAGGCCTTGACACTAAGAAAGTTCTAGAAATTCAAAACTTTCCATATACCACTTCTCATTCCCCTTCCATATTCCTAGAGCCTTGACAGATTACATCCATATGCACATTCCTCCTACCCTTTGGTCCATACTTTTCTTTGTTTACCTTTAATATTCCTGTTACATCTATAATGAATATTATATATTCACAATATATTGTGAAGCATATGTAGCATAATATTTAGAAGTTATTAATTAGCCATTTACTTTTCTCAGAAATCCATTCATTTCTTCTCATTATGTTAAAATGTCAATTTAAGTGTCGTTCTGAATCTCAAAATTCCAGCCTGGGCAAAATGGCCTGCAATTCCCTTTGTACTCTCCCTCAGAAGTTGGTCGGGACTAGAAGTAGCAACCACTGACTCCATTTCAGTTACATTTCTACCACTACATTTCCCACTCTTGGAGTAGTGTCTATCACCTCTTTTTTCTTCCTTGCTTTGTTTTCATTTTCCTTTGTTCTCCAAATTTTTCCCAGTTCCAGCTTGTCTTCATACCAGCTCCAAAACCCTTTGCTCTTTCTTTGCACAGCATCCTCTCACTTCCTGAGACAAAGGTCTCAGCAGACTTAGGCCCAGAAATCCCTGCTCTGCTACCTCCATGTAGCCCATTGTGTCCCATGCCAAGAGCAGGCCAAAGCTAGGAAGCATGCCTTTGCCCTACTCCATGCCCCATCCTGTCTGGCAAGGAAAGACAAGAAAGACAAACTACAGTAGCAAAGCCAGAAAAAAACCTGAAGCAATCAACCTTCAGTGGAAAATACCCAAACTCTATCAGTGGTCTCTCTCTGGACATGAAGCTTGGGAACTGTATCTGCCTTTCAGGCCAAAGAAGGGCAAAAGAGTCCTTTTTTTTTTTTTTTTTTGAAATTCATATCCAAGCTCAGTGCTGGTGGCTCGCGCCTATAATCCTAGCTACTCAGGAGGCTGAGAACTGAGGATCATGGTTCAAAGCCAGCCTAGGCAGGAAAGTCTATGAGACTCTTATCTCCAATAAACTACTCAGAAAACCAGTAGTGGTGCTGTGGCTCAAGTAGTAGAGCACACTAGCCTTGAGCTGAAGAGCTGAGGGACAGCACCCAGGCCCAGAGTTCAAGCCCCACAACTGACAAAAAAGAAAAGAAACCCATATCCAAAACAAACAAACAAACAAACGAGATTTATCTGGTTTTAGTCACTTAGGAGCAGAAGCTGCAAAGATTTTTTTAAATACTGCCACCTCAATGTTGAAACCACATCTTTCTGTTTTATACTGTGAAAGTGTTACCTATGACAAATCTAGTTGCTTTGCTTGTTACAAATCTGGTTGTTTTCTTGAAGAAATAATTTAAATTTTAAAGTCTTTATAAATATATAAGTGATACTGTTTAATTTGTGAATGCATGGTTTGACTGTGCAATTTGGAGGTATTTTCAAACACATAAAAGCCTCAACAACAAGAAAAAAATTATCCAAAACCTTGTACGTGAGTCAGGATGCATTCTTAGAGTTGAATCATAAATTTTTGTACTTGATTTCCCAATGCTTGTAATTAGAAAGATCTACTTTTTCCTCTAAGTCATAGGCTTGAAGTCATGAGTCATGAGCTTGAAGTATATTTCCTAAATAGTATCAAATTTCCAGAATTGCATTGGAAATATATCAAATCTGTCTCCCCGACCAGAGTACACTGTACACTAGGAATGTGGTATCAAATGTAAGAAACAGAATTGTTCCCTGTAGTTCTAGGATTACAATCCCATTCCCTTTGCCCTCAACACAATCAAGAGATCCTGAGTGAATGGCATGCCCACAACTGGACAAGAAAAACCTTGGTAAAACTTCCTAAGAAGATGGTCTCTCAGGAAATCCTGGCTTCTCCTTTATGACTATGAAAAACAATGCCAAACATTAGGGTTGTTTTTTTTTTTTTTTAAATTTTATTTTATTTTATTTGAGAACATACTGTACAGAGGGGTTACAATTACATGGGCAGGATAATGCATACATTTCTTACCAAGCATTGCATCCTCCTCCTTTGTTTACCCTTCACCTCCCTTCCCAGCCTCCCCCCTCCCTCCCACCCAATCATACCCCCCCTCCCCCCCCCCCACCGACATTGTAAAGCTGGTTTTGACATGACATTTTGTACTTCTCATTGTTGCAACAGGTCCACCTGAATCCTTAAACGACTTGTTTGTCCCCGTCTCCTCCACATGTTATACTGACATCAAATATAGTGAAAGCAGGGGTTACACTGTGGGGGAGGGACACACAAAGCAACAAAGAAATAATCTTATAAATGCATTAGAAACACATGCATGAAAGAAACAAAAACATTAAAATACATATTTGAGGTTTTGTTTTCCTAACATCACATTATCTGACTTTTTCCGCTTGACTCATACCTATACTAGATATTGCAAATAAGGGAAACCATGGGACCTATGTTTCTTTGGGCCTGGCTTACTTCACTTAATATAATTTTTTCCAAGCCTTTCCATTTCCTAACAAATGGGGCAATGTCATTCTTTCTGATGGAGGCATAGAATTCCATTGTGTATATATACCACATCTTCTTGATCCATTCATCTACTGAGGGGCATCTGGGTTGGTTCCAAAACATTAGGGTTTTTAATGTAATATTTTTGTCATAATGACACTCCCATGTGTTTACTGACAAGAGGCATCACTTACCTTCCATAGGTCATTCCATTTCTACCAGTGTGACTGCACAGCGAGCCTCCCTGATTATTGTCAAGTCCAGGGTTTGGAGGTCAGCAATGCCTCACAAAGGGCTGGCCTCACCAAAACCAGTAGGTTGTAATGTGCAGCACACAATGCCCACGTGATTTTGCAATTCATTGCTTCAAGTGAGCTAGCATTACAAGTTTAGGTAGCAAAAAGCCAAGCACACAATCTGTTACAATTCCAGTATGCTCCTCAAAGGAGGGTATAATAGAAACAGTGCTCACATTCATCAAATATTGCTTGGATTGCTTCAAAACTTCTTTAATGCCATAGTCAGTCTTGAAAGAAAGTGCAATTTTAAGGAGGCAGCTGAATTTTCTCCCAATACATACATACTTATTCTAGACTAATAGGTAAAACTAATTGGCCAAGCAACTTGGCATTTTATAATAGTTGGGAAAAGTAATTAATTTTGATCATTATCATTAATCCTTTTATCCAAACAAATGTTTTTCACTTAATTCTTTTAATATATTATTTTAAGTAGTTGTACAAAAGATTTGGCATTTTTAATTATATTTTACCATCTTTAAGTAGTTGTACAAAGAAGTTACTATTCAAGAAATTAGATTATGAATATAAAGTATCTTGATTAATATGTTTGTGTGGATGTATATGTAACCCCAATGTGTTTACTTATGCATTTATAAATTAGTTCTAGATTCCATATGAGAGATTTAACTTTTTTCCCCGGTACATACAATTCATTGCAAATTATGTAACATCATTCTTCCTAATAGATGAGTAAAATTCCATTGTGTATATATACCACATTTTCTTGATTCATTCATCCATTGAAAGGCTTCTAGACTATTTCATTATTCAGCTATGGTAACTAATACAGCATTGGCCATTGTTGTGCAAGTGGCTATTTTATTCTAGCTTGTAATCTTTTGGATAAATCCCCATGAGTGGTATCATAGGATTGTTCTATGTTTAGGTTTTTGAGGAATCTCCAAACTGATTTCCAGAGTGGTTGAGCATATATGCATTCCCACCCACGGTTTATTAGGGCTTTTTTTTCCTCCACATCCGTGCCAGAAGCTGTTGTTTATATATCTGATGATGGCCATTCTAACTGGAGTAGGATGGAATCTGTGTTGTTTTAATTTGTATTTCCTTTATAGCAAGAGATGTTGATCGTGTCTTCATACATCTATTAGCCATTATTACTTTATCTTTTGAAAAGTATCTATTCAGCGCAGTTTCTCATTTCTTAATTGTATAGTTGACTCTCTTGAGGATTTTGTTTTCTTAAGCTCTTTGCATACTATGCAATATTTGGTCATTGTCTGTTGTATTGCTGGCAAAGATCTTTTCCCATTCTGTAGGCTGTCTTTTTGGCTTGTTAACTATATCCTTTGCCTTGCAGAAACTGCTCAGTTTTATCTAATCCCATTTGTCCATTTTTTGATTTGCTGAACTTCTGGAACTTTACTCAGAAAGTCCCTGCCTGTGCCAATATGTTCTAGTGTTTCTCCTACTTCTTCCTATAGTAGTTTCATGGTTTCAGGTCTTACATTAAGGCATTAGTACTGGTATTAGTACAGGGTGACAGATAAGGATCCAATTTCAATTTTCTGCATATTGATATATAGTTTTCCCAACAGCATTTATTAAAGAGGCTGTCTTTTATCCATCCTATTTTTTTAATTCTCTTACCAAATATTAATCCTTTTATTCAGGTAAATGTTATTCACTTGATTGAACTCTTGGTTCCCAGATTAGAACCTCTTCACAGTAATTTTTCAGCAATTACCTAGCCAGTTGAGACACTTTTGTGTTTCATTTTGCCCTTTTTTATTTATCTATGTTCTCAATTCATCTATAAAATCTTAACACTGGCTTTGTAAAGTCTTATTACCCCTCTGCAGAACCTTATTCAACTTGCCCATATCACCCACTGTGCTAATCAAAGTTTCATTTTTGAGATGGCCAAATGAGAGGATTTGAAGTTCAACAGCCTTCTTTATGGTGCCTATTTGATGAAGAAAAAAGGCAGTGTGATCTGGTAAGAGGGAATTAATTAGCCACAAAGAAAGAGGAGCTAATTACTGATCTGTTTGTGAAACTTAACTTCATGGTCTTTCATAGAATGAATTTTCATAATAGAGGCATTAGTGGAGATCTCAGGATGGAGATTTTAGTATACAAACCTAAGTTAAGGGTCAGTGGTTTCTACTGGCTTGAGATAGACAGTGTTTTGCAAGCTCTTAAATATCTACTTTAACAATTGTTACCAATTAAGTTATTTATCAGTAATGTTATCAATGGCTAATGAGAGAACAGTGGTGAACCACAAAAGTTCTAAAATAGCTGATAAAACAAATAACCAAACACAAATGTGTCCAGAAGATATATTTAGCATTTGCCTTGGGACGATGTCCAGGGTTAAGAAGCCTCTTGTTCTTCATATGTATGTCCTATCATTCAATAGCTTCTCCACTTAAAATTTGAATGAACATTGCTCCTTGATAGTCTTTCTCAATCTGGAACCCTTTTGTTTTAGTATTCCTTTCTTCTGATGGCAGGAGTATTAAGAGGATAGTCCAGAGAAACTGGTATAAAAGGTGAGTGTAGGCAAAAACTGCTTTTACTTACCAAGTCAGTGATTTGTACCTATTGATCTGCAACCAGTTTGTTGGTGAAGTTGAATACAGAAGAGGGAGTGAGTCACAATAGCTAACAAAACAGCTAATATGGAACTTACCTACTTATTCTTTAATCTGTCAATAATTTCAAAAGTTAACCAAAATAACAAGAAACAGTTGTCTATTGCACAAGATACAGTAAGAAACTGAATGAACTTAGAAGTACATTCTCTACCAGTCAAGGCCCCCAATAAAAATGCAACCCAGAACCCCTCTGTACATCACCTTGACAGTTAAACAAATTTTAAAAAATAAATAAAAAACAAGACCAAAACAAAAGTAACCCAGATAAAACCTTGATTTCAGCCTTGTAAGATCCTGAGTAGAGAATACAAATAATTCATTAGCCAGTTCTCTGACCCAGAGAAGCTGTGCAATTCAAGGGCTACAGGAACAAAAAAGTAATCCACAAAGAAAGAAAACTGCCAGAAAAATGAAAACTCACCATCTATATAAATTACTGAAAAATTATTATTTTCTTTGTAATTCTACAAAACATAGACTCTTCCCAATTTTATTTAACTCTATCCCACCACTAGAAAAGAATAAATAAAAGCTCTAAGACCTATAAAGGAAACAAATTTGTCAATATTTATATATGACCTATGTATATAGAAAATACAAATTAAGTTGCAGTTAAAATATTTAAATGAGAAAAATAGAACTAATAAGAATTTGCTTGGTAACTAAACCCAAATTCATTTCGCTGGTCAGATTTCTGCTAATGTAACAAAATACCTGAAGTGATCAAGGTAAAAAGAATGAAACAATATTTGGTTCATAGTTTTGGAGGTCTCAGTTCATGCTTCTTCCATGTTTCTTGGAGTCGAGTGATACAGCCCATCTTGGTGGGTGCTTATGGTAGAGCTACCTAATTTATTTATAGCAGCTGGGAAGAAAAGAGTGAAATGGAAATATCTAAGGACCTCAACCCCTTTCCAGAGCAAGTCCATAATGACCTAACACCTTACTAGTCCTCATCCTGTGAAGGTTTCCCCCTTTACTTTCCAGTAGTGCCTGTTTTAAGAAACCTTTAACATAGAGCTTTGGGGAGACATTTCAGACTCAAATAAAAATCAATATCAATATGAAAAATACCAATTTAAGTTTCTAAACCAGGAGATATGAAATTCTGAAGACACAAAGACCTCCATTCAAAGTGTCATACCACTCTTTTCCTCCTTTCAGCTGTGCAATTTTCTGACAGCCAACGAGGGTAGAATTGTAGAGCGTTGGCACACTCCTGCCTGGACAGCTGAGATGGGTCAATTTGGGCTAATTCACTGGTCATCTGTCTGGAGAGCTGAGTTTGGGGTTTCAAGTGCTGAGCAAGGAGCAGAGTGCTGAGTGTTGTGCTTCTTCCATGCCACGCTCCAAGGTGAAAACACCATTCATTAAAACTGTGTGACTGCTGACTGAGCCCTGGTGAGCACACAGGAGGAAGTCCTGCCTCTTCATCTCTGGCATAATCAGCTTTCCAAAGCAACAGCACCTACCCTGTCCCTGATGAATATTCTCTGAGACTGTGTCAGACAGCCTGCAGCACTCAATCTCCACTTCTGATTGACTTATTCCTGATTTCTATTGTCTAAAATTCTGCAGTTCCAATGCAGAGCTCAGTCCTGATTTAAAAAAAAAAGTATGAACTCAAAATAGTGATTTCATACCAATCTGTTGAATACCATGATCTACAGACAACTATTGATGCCAAGTTGGGAGCCAACTTGTTCTCCAGGAAGGATATAAGAATGAAAGCCTTGAGTGAGCAGTAATCAGAAAGTTTTACTGAAAGAGAAAGATAGATAGAACTCATGGGAGAAACACAAAGACTGGACCATGGCAATATGTTGTCTATGGGATTTTACCTGTTGCTCCTAAGTCTCCAGCAACTCCTTGCAGACCATATCTGTTTCCATCCTTCCCTACAGCACCTCTGGGCTATATCAGAAGCTGCTGATGCAGGACCTCTTTCTCTGAGGTCAGCTGCAAATAAGCAGTCACTTGATCTTGATAGGCTGTCACATACTAATACAGATGACACAGGCCCTAGTCTCAGTGCTCCTGAAGACCTTGGGCAGCTTAGTTCCTTAGCTTTCCCATCATCTGAAACTCTCGCAACTTTTCCTGTAGCCAGCCCAGATTCTTTGCAGATGGTTCTTGTTGTACTACTATACCAGCAAGGTACAGCATGGTCAATTCCTTGCCATTTGTGAGCCTTATGAAGCCATCCAAACCTAGGTCAGCTGTTTCTTGAACTGATGGTTCTGTCACAGAGCACATCTGATAGTAGTGTGATTGTTCTCCAGAGTCTCCAGTACTGTTTTGCCATCTTCAGACTGCTGGTTCTAAACCTTGGAAGCCACCTCAAACACAAGCAGCTGCTACACCTACTCTAAGGCAAGTTACTGTCTTCCATCTGGACTGGCAGCTGTCCAGCCATGTGAGTCTTCAAGCTGCTGAGCCTCTACCTGGAGCTGCTGTTCTGCCTGCAATGGTCCTTCTGGGAATTTTGAGGGTGGTGTCTTCTCAGCTTTTTCATGAGTTCTCCTGTAACTGTGCCCTCTCTTCATTGGCCTGTTGTAACTACTTGTGGCCATGTGGGTTTTCAAATAGGCTAGAAAATTGCTATCCTCAGACATCTCTAGCTCCTTTTGTAACTCCTCCATTCCACATCTTATGGCTGCTTTCTCCAACAATAAACACTGAGGACTTTTTTTTTCTAGTTCAGAGTTGTGTTCCTGTAAGTCCTGCTTTTGTTATTTTCCTATAGCTCTAATTTTATGATATTTTTTTCTTAAACTCCTTATTATGCTGCTCAGCTTGCCTAGGAGACAGAAAAAGGATTTCTAGCTACGCCACATGCAGTTGGGAAGATTGCTGGTAAGTAGCAAGACCCTCCAGCTGTACATAGGCCTTTGTGTGGTAGTTATTTCTCGGTATCAGAGCTACAGGTCTTAATTCAGCTCTCCCTGCTCTTGGGCCAACATTTGCCTGCATTCATTCTGCTTTTGTATTTCATCCAGTATGTCTTGGTTTTGTTTGGTCAACTTCTCTTTCTTATTTTTTGTTTGAAGCAGAATTCTAAGGCTTCATCAGCCCTTCATACAGACTCTCAAGATCATGCATACAATGGAAATATGGAAGGCTGTTCCTGTCTGTTTTTTGTAGGCTATCAAGGTCTTTCAAAAGTTGTTGAGGTGGGCTGGGAAGATGGCTCAGTGGTATAGTGCTTCCCTTGTATGCATGAGGCCTTGGGTTTGATTCCTCAGCACCACATGAGCAGAAAAAACCAGAAGTGGTGCTGTGGCTCAAGTGGTAGAGCTCTAGCCTTAAGCTGAAGAGTTGAGTGACAGCGCCTAGGCCGAGAGTTCAGGCCCCATGACTGGCAAAAAAAAAAAAAAAAGTTGTTGAGTTTTACTGGTTTCAACCATGATATTTCAGCCATCATATCTTTAATTGATACCATGGCAATAGTAATAGCATCTGGGGAAGGAACACTAAGAGAACCACAAGTCATCTGCAAATGATGGACACAAGCAGGTAGCATATGAGCAGTATTGTCTTGAGTTACTGTGGTTTTTTAATTCTTCTTTGCTCCTTCAGGAGCACCAAGGTTGTTCCTCTGCCTTTGTTTTGTTTTTTCTTGGCTGCAGTCAGTTTTTGCCATCTAGTTTCTTCTGACATGTCAGAGGTAGGATGAGGAAGAGGGGGAAAACATATTACCCTGATTCCAGCAAATAGGGGTTCTGAGCAACAACCATGAACTTATCTTCTACAGTTTTTCCTTGTGGTGTAAGCCAGAAAAAAATTCTGTGGCACTTAGGCACCATGGAATGTGGAAGTGGCCTAGATCTCACACTCCATTGGTCAATGAGAAAAAGGAACTAAAAGGGGCAGGACCATCTTCCCCTAGCCTTTAGTAACTATTAAAGTCAAAATGGAACTTATTTAAAAAAAAATAAAGTCACAATGGGGGCTTTGGGCAAGATTGACCCCACCCTGCTCACCCATGGGGGTTGAGGAGCAGTTCCCAGGGATCAAAAGAAGCTTTACATTCAAGGAATTATTCTCCATGAGAGAATTATACTTATCTGGAAGATCTAAGTGGCTGCTCTCTAGCCTTGATCCTCCCAAGCTACTCACCTCTACCTCTTTGTTTTAGAGAGCTTTGTACCCAAGGCTGAAGACAGTGGGTGACAAATGGGTAGTAGGGAATAATAGTCCATCATTTTATAGTCCCTTTTCCTGAAACTTCACAGTCTGTCCCTACTTTCACATTTTACATATCACCTTCAAGGTGTCTCCCATTTATTCCTCATACAATCCTTTTTCCACAACTTCCTATCTCCACTTGCTCCAGGGTCCCCAATCCTAGCAGCGCTCATCTGATGTTCCCCAAGTTGGATTTGGTCCTAGACTCCGGACTACTTATCTGTAATTGCCGCTCCTCTGCCAGCCCCCAGTGCAGTAAGCCCTGTACCTCCGGTGTCCTGTTCACCTGCTAACCATTCTAAGAGTGCTCTCCAGGCTGAAGAGAAATTGCAACTGGCCCTTCTGAGCCCTGATGAGTGTATCTGTGTTACATTCCTCTTCTCTCCATTTCACCCAACTCAACCCTCTTCCAAGCAGACCAGTTCTTAGAAATTCCAGGGCAGTTTTAAGCCCTGAGCTCTTTTTGGCCTTTCTTCCTACCTTCCATTCTTCAAAAAACTGTTGTCTTGTCCTCAAGGTCCTGATTCTTTATTTTTTTTACCTCTGTGATTTTCCAGCTACAAATTTTCCTTTCATTGATCTCTCATTCTACTTTAGTCTTCTTCCTTTTCTTTGGTTTATTTGACTAAGAATTTCTCCATGTTTATATTTTTTTAAAACCAAATTTTAACTCATTGATTCATTTTAATGTTCTCTTTTTTGTCTTTATTTCTTTTATTTCTTCCCTGATCTTATTAACTTTCAATTTTGCTTGTTCTTATTTATCTAAGTTACTCAGTGGGTACAATCCTTGAGCTTTTCTGCTGAAGGCTAATGCTCTACCCTTTGAACCACATCTCCATTTCTGGCTTTTTCAGTAGTTAATTGGAGATAAGAGTCTCACAGGGGGTGGGAGTTTAGCTCAGTGGAAGAGTGCCTGCCTGATGAATGCAAGGCCCTGAGTTCAGTCCTCAGCTCTGGGGAAAAAAAAAAAAGAAAAGAAAAGAGTCTCATAGACTTTTCTGCCAAGATTAGCTTTGAAATATGATCCTCAGATCTTAGCCTCTTGAATAGCTTACAGGCATGAGCCACAGTGCCTGACTTATTTTCTACTTTTTAAAACCAGATGAGACCATAAAATCAATTTTCTTTCTTTCCATCTGTCAGTCTGTCTTTCCTGTGTGTGTCAGTGTATCTGTATATCTGTATCCATGTATTTTTATGTGGACTGGAAATGTGGCTTGAACTCAGGGACTTGAATTTAGCTTTTCCCCTCATATCTACTGTGCTACCACTTGAGCCATACTTCTAGTTACCATTTTACACTTTTATTGAAGAGATAGTCTTGCAAAATTTTCCAGCTGGGCTGGCTTTAAACTGCAAACCTCCATGTCTGAGCCTCCTAAGTAGCTGAGATTGCATATATGAATCACTGGTGTTTAGCTTGTCTTTTTCTTATTTCATGCAATACCATTGGATGTTTTCAATCTTGTATCTACTTTGTATTGTTTGGATTCAAATAAGCATATGTATTTCCTCCAATATTTAGCATTTCCTTTAAAATATTCATATATTCAACTTTTTTGTTTAAGATTTTGTGAATTTTCCACTAGAGGAAAGAAGAGTGATCAAATACTCAATTTACATTACATAAAAATTGAACTACTTAACTTTGGGGGAAACTGGGGAAGAATGAAGGAAGGGGTGACATTCTATTTATAACCTGAATTATGGAATTGTAACCTCTTTGTACAACTTTATAAAAAAATTTAAACTACAGAAAAAAACAGTCCCCAGAAGAGAAAAAGATTATTGCAATGCATATGACAGAATCCAAGGGAAAATATAAAATATTTTCACTGAAAATAAAATAAAATAGAAAGTAAGCAGAGTTCTCTGCTTACTTTTAAACTAATAAATCTTAGAAGTGGCAATGTGACTAGTTAATAATATTCACAGATGATATGCCTCACTAATTGCTCTTAAAATTACAAGTCAAATCACAATTATTCCTGTAAGTTTGTTAAAAATTATTAAGGGCTGAGGACATAGCTTACAGGTAGAGTGAGTGCTGAGCATGCATTAAATCCTGCATTCAGTCTCCAGCACCAAAATAATAAAAAACTGGATTAATTAAAAAGTTAAAAAATCGATTTTGTGAAGTTAGCCTTTCTTTGTGGTTTTCTGTACTCTGCTGTTATATAGATTGTAAGATGTAAGTTGTTCATGTAGATATAAACACACACACACATACACACAAGGAAAAGCATTTATATTAGGCACGCACAGACTGAAACCTGTATGAGCTTAAAATATGCAAAAATTTGATTTACTGCATTCAAGTACTAGCCTCTATCAAGTCAATCTTCATAGACACAAATACACACACACACACACACACACACACACACACACACATACGGATACTCAATGACACCATTGCATTAATTCATTATATAACTCTTACACAAATCATCTTTTGCTTGTTTCTTCTCCCTTTTCTTTTAAAAAAATAACACATTTTCACTGTATTTTATGTTGGTATAATTTGTGGAGGGGAAGGGAAAAATCAAATTGTTTAAATAGGGATACAAGTGGACTCATTGCAACAATGAGATGTACAAGATGTTATGTCAAAAAACAAACTTAACAACTTTGGGGGAGGTGGGGGGGGGAGATGGGAGGGCAAGGATGGTAAGGGGAAACAAAGGAGGAGGCAACAATGCTTGATAAGAAATGTACTCATTACCTTGCTCATGTAATTGTAACCCTGCTGTACAATATTTTCAAAATGAAAAAGTTATTAATTAAAAATATTTTATTATTATAAAGATAATATACAGAGGGGTTACAGTTATATAAGTCAAGTGAAGAGTACATTTCTTTTTGGACAATGTTACCTCTTCCCTTGTTCCCAATTTTCCCTCCCTTCCCCACCCATAAATTGTATAGTTCATTTTCAACATAATTCTCAGACCATTACTACATTTGTTTACCCCTTGTCCCTCCATTTCTGTGCCTCTGCTTACATTCACAAAGACTTACTAATAACAGGACAAAAAAGAAAACAATAACAGGAAAAAATACCCATTTCCACTTTCTGGTATTTATCTGGATGAATATTATTTTGTATGATCAGATGCACATAGGCATTGTGCCTTTCTGTTCTTCTCCTAACACTATCCTTCTTTGGTCTTACTGTGTGTGAATGCCTAGTGTCCTGTAAAATTTATCATGCTCCAATGTATTTCAGATCTAGCTTTTGCATATGAGAGAAAACATGGTCTCTCTGTGCTTTGCTTACCTCACTTAATATAATTTGTTCTAGTTCTATCTGTTTCTCTGCAAATGACATGATTTTATTCTTTCTAATGGTTGTGTAAAAATCTATTGTGTATAGGTACCCCCGTTTTTTGGATCTACTCACCTACTGTATGGCACCTGGGCTGTTTCCACAACTTGGCTATTGTGACTAGTGCAACAATTAATATGTGCAAGTGTCTTTATGGTATTCTGGTTTGTGATATTCTGGGCCGATGCTCAGGAGTGATATGGCTGGGTCTTAGGGAAGACCTATATTTAGATTTTTGTCTAGAGTGGTTGTACTAGTTTATATTTCCACCAACGGTGAAGTAGGGTTTTTTTTTCTCCCACATCCTGCCAACATTTGTTGTTCAAATTCATGATGTTGGCCAATCTAACTGAGGTGAAATGGAATCTCAGAGTTGTTTTTATTTGCATTTCCTTTATGGCCAGGGATGATGTTTCCTCTATTTTCTTAACAGTATAGTCAAATAGAATTCTTCCTCAAGAGCAAGATAGATGTGGAGATTTTAATTTTTGAGCAAATTACCATGTAGATCTCTAACAAACATTCTAGTTTCTCTGTACTTTATATCCTTTACCTGCTAATTGCTAGCACAATGTTTTCAAATGAACCCAGATGTTCAGAAGAGGTTCTGAACAAGGGATCCAAACTTACTTGTCACAAAATTGGCAAAAGCCAAATAGTTTGACTGAATATAGCAACATAGCTCGATAGAACTCAAAATGGCTCTGAAGAGTCTTTATACGACAAGGAAAAGGAAGGGGAAGACTTGAGGAACACTGATCAGGGGAGGTCTTGCCAAGGTTAAACTTCAGACCGCCTATATTCCAGATGCAATGTTCTCTGCTTCATCATATTATGGCTAAAAGCAGCTGATGCTGGACAAAAGGCAAACATGAGGGAAAAATTCTGAAAAAAGGGATCCTAGCAGGTGCAGGGATCCAATTTCATTTTTCCTTTCCATCTCTGGCCCACTTGCTGTAAGTAGCCAGCATGGAAAAGGTATATTTTAGACCCCAAGCTGAACTCCAGTTCTACTTGTCAGCCCTTCCCATTCTCCACTAGATGACAAATAAAGAGATTTGGTAAAGCACACTGAAAGAAGACAGCTAAAGAAGACAGCCCTTCTGTACATCTTCAGCCATCTAGATAAAAGTTGAAAGTTTGAAATGCTAAAGTTTCTTTTATGTTACTTTATAAGATTTTCTAAGTTAGATTTAACTTGTTGGTTCTTTCTGTCCACTACTTATGATGTTGCAATGAAGCAACTTATTGGACAAGCTGTAGTGATCTCATGGCTTAATTAGGAGTATAGGCTATATGCCTCCACCTATAAGACTATAAGCTTGTGGGTACCAGTGGCTCATGTCTGTACTCCTAGCTACTCAGGAGGCTAAGATCTGAGAATCACAGTTCAAAGCCAGCCAGGGCAGGAAAGTCCGTGAGGTTCTTATCTCCAATAACCACTAGAAAACCAGAAGTGGCACTGTAGCCAAGCGGTAGAGTGCTCGCCTTGAGCAAAGAGTGCAGGGATAGCATCCAGTCTCAGAGTTCAAGTCCCACAAGTGATTTTAAAAAAAGACTATAAGCTGGAGGTTTTGTTTCTTTCCATATTGACCTCTTCATAGTTATTGATGACCTTCTGACTGTCTTCCTCTGTATTGATTCTAGAAATATTAGAGACTGTAGGAATATGAAAGGACATCAAAGACAAAGTGCAATGTCTATCTCCTAGTCTTAGAAGTGACATAAAATCCTATCAGACCAACTGATCAAATGTAACAGTTCTATGAGGGGACTGGGATCATTGGGCATATTTTGGAAGCCAGCTACTATAATTTAGTAAAATCTGATACAGTAATGTAAAAGAAGCTTTAACATTTTAAACTTTCAACTTTTATCATGTCCATGTTGGCTTTAGGAAAATATTAATTCTTTAAAATGATGCTTTTTAGGAGCAGATGTAGCAATTCTACTTTATGAATCTAATTGCAGAATATGGTTCTTAGCTTTTGCCTCTTTTGAGATTGTATTTATGGTTACACATTGCATATTATAGTGGTGTTGCAGATACTATGTCCAGTGTCCTGTGAGTGATGAGGAAGAAAGGCTTTATCTGTTCCATAGAGAAGACAGTAGAGCAAGAAATGTAAGTCTACCACAAAACAACCAAATTCCTTTTCTAGTCCTGGTACCTTACTCATATGAAATAGTCAATGCAACCTTCAAGATTTTATACTCTCAGGCCATTGACATGTCATTCCATAGTTGTATAGATCCCAGAAACAACTCAGGATCATGAACACTGATTCTATTTTCTCTGCTCTAATAACACCAAGGAAAATGATTTGTTATTCTTTGTCTTGATAATAAGAAAGCAGACCTCTTGGATAAAATAGTAATTTTCAGTCATTCTTTGCCACCTTTGGTGACAAACTGACAGTTATTGGTTTTCTGGCTGTGTGTGTGTGTGTGTGTGTGTGTGTGTGTGTGTGTGTCTGTGTGTCTGTGTGTCTGTGTTTCTGTGTGTGTTGGTGGCTGTGTGTCTGTGTCTGTGTGTGTAGGTGTGCCAACACTAGATGTTAAACAGAGCTCTGTGCTCTGGTTTGGCTTTTCTTCTCAATGGTAGCTTTGTACCACCTACACTACATGTCCACTTTATATCTGCCCAGGCTATATTCAAAATTTAATCCTCAGCCTCCTGGGTAGCTAGCATTCATTAGAAGCTTGAGCCACCAGCACATAGCTATTTTCTGGCTTTCATTCCAGGAAATTTTAAAAGGAGAAATACTGGGTTTTATTTGTGTGTATAAAAACTCTACAAAGCCAGACATCGGAGGCTCATGCCTATAATCCTAGCTACTTAGGAGGCTGAGATCTGAAGATCATGATTCAAAGCCAGCCCAGGAAGGAAACTCCGTGAGACTCTTATCTCCAATAACCCACTCAGAAAACCAGAGTGGCACTGTGGCTCAAGTGGTAGAGTGCCCACCTTGGGGTGAAAGCTGAGGGACAGCGCCCAGGCCCAGAGTTCAAGCCCTATAACCGACAAAAGAAAAAAACTCTACAATTAGATATATATGCACATGTATATGTACTAATGTCTTAATATTAGCTATTTTAATTATGTACCAATAGTGGATCAATACATTCAAAATGATTAGATATGTAGATATTATATTATAAATAATATTTTTACCATTTAAACATGGAAATGAGAATTCTGGAATAATAATATATTGCTAATAAGATACTTAAATATTTTCTTTTAGTAACTTGCTGATCAAAAGTATTTGCAAAATATTCTTTAGAAATCTCTCCAAGTTTATATTGTTCCCAGTTCTGCCTCTTAACAACATGTCTTTCAATTTTTTATCTGAAAGAAATCTATACCTTTGTTTTGATTTCTCATTCTTTTATAAATGTAGTAAAATTAATTTATAAAATACCTAATCTATTTGATAGTATTGATAATTTTAGTGATGTGAATTATTGATAACTTCTATCTTATTGTATTTTTTATTATCCCAAACATCAAACGATGATTAATTTCAATGTAGTCTTATCACTAGTCCATTGATTCATTCATGTTTCATGTTGTTTTATGTAAGTATGTGTGAAGGTACATATTTCTGTATGTATATAAGTATGATATATGCATGGTATCTTTTTGGTAATGTGACAAAAAAAACTGGCAGCTACAAACACCTGAAATGCTTATCTAATTTACATGTACATATAGACACTTTCTTCATTCTGTCTCCCTCCCTTAATCAGAATAAAACATTATAATGATTGAATGGTTAATAGTGATCAGGTCTTGTGCATGGCTGGCAAATGGTCTAACTCATGAGACATGCTTTTGTTTGTATTTTAGGTGGTGTTGTTGTTTGTTGGTCCTGGGGCTTAAACTCAGGGTCTGGGCAATGTCCCTGAGCTTTATCCTCTCAAGGCTAACCCTCTACTACTTTGAGCCCCAGCACTACTTATTTTTTGGGTGGTTAGTTGGGTGGTTAGAATCTCACCTGAGCTGCATTCCTCAGATCTCAGCCTCTTGAGGATTACAGGCATGAGCCACCAGAACCCAGCCATATTTTAGTTTTGAGATAGGGTCTTGTTTCTACTTTTGAATGGCATTGACTCAAAATTATGATTCTCCTACCTCATACATAGGTGGGATTACAGGTGTGATCTCCCCGCCTAACCTCATTATGATTTTTAATTTATTTTTGTTGTGAATTAGGGAGTTATACTATAAATAACTATATGCCTAGTAGCATTTTATTGATTTGTCCTTGTAATTAAATCTTTGTTGTTGTTGTTGTTGTCATTGTCGGCAGTTGTGGGGCTTTAACTCTGGGCCTGGGTACTGTCCCAGAGCGCTTCAGCTTCAGGTGAGCACTCTACCACTTGATCCACAGCACCACTTCTGGTTTTGTGGTGGTTAATTGGAGATAAGGGTCGCAGGAACTTCCCTGCCTGGGCTGGCTTTGAACCATGATCCTTACATCTCAGCCTTCTGAGTAGGATTACAGGCATAAGCCACCAGCGCCTGATCTTTAGGAAATGGGTATAACCTCTCTTCTAAGAATTACTTTATTCCAGCAATATATTTATTCCAAGTTCTAATGTTGTATAATCTTTGTGTAAATACATCAAAATTCATTAGTGGAGTTTTTCTGTATATTTAGGTATTTTCTATTTTTTGGCTCTTATAATGTGATGTTACACAAATAATTTTGTGTATGTAATCCTGTGAAACATTTTCTGCAGAATATACCTAAGAATCACATGTATGACAGTGACATTATTTTTCTCAAAGTGGTCTTTATCAATTTACACTCTGAACAGCGATATGCAGGTGATTCATGTCTTCTTCAATTCTTGGTATTGCCACATTTATTAATCTCTGTAATAGATAGCTATAGGAATGCATTTATTATGTTATTCATTTTCATTTCGTTTGAAATTTTTTGCAATATACATTTTTTTTCTGAAAAATGTCTGCTCATACCTATTGAGTTCCCTTTGGATGATATTTTTTAAAATAATTTTGAATTTGGAAGTGGTGCTGTGGCTCAAGTGGTAGAGAGCTAACCTTGTGCTGAAAAGCTGAGGGACAGCGCCCAGGCCCAGAATTCAAGTCCCATGGCCGACCAAAAAAAAAAAAAAAAAAGATTTTGAATTTGTACTTTACCCATGTTATTTTCTTCCAGTTTTGTGGGCTTTTCACTTTCAAAAAAAGTTCATTTTCTTTACTTTTTGCTTTTGTCCTTGTTGCTGGTGTTCTGGTACTAGGGCTGGAATTCAAGGCTCCTGAGTCTGCCACTTGCGCCACAGCTACACTTCCAGCCTTTTGCTGGTTAATTGTGGATACAAATACAAAAAAAACAAAACAAAACAACAACAACAAAAAAAACAGATCTCAGCCAGCCCCTGTTACAGGCATGAGCCACTAGAGCTAAACAGAACCTCTCCTTTTGATGATCATCTATTAGCCCCTCCGAATCTCTATTAGATGGGGAAATTAATGCTGCATCTTTTCTTCATTTTACCAAGTTATTGCTATTCCTTAAGTCCTAATTATCGGATTCGCGGCACGTGTAGGCTTTTTATTTTTATTCAAGGTCAGCTGGTTCCTGATAATACAGACTTCGTTTGAACCCCAATAGTTGGCATTGGGTTTCCATTCTGACACCTGATCCTGCATTTCCCACACTAGGAGCCCGAGGGAGAGCGCCAGAGCCATCCGTTTTGCATGCTGCTCAGGTTCAGGACCCAAGTGGGCCATTAGCTACGGCAGCAGCCCCGCACCATCGCGGGTTTAGGCACTCTCGACAACTCTGTAAAGCCCGCCTACACCACAAGCCCCGCCCCACACTCGAGCGCCCACCAATCGCAGAGCACGCTACGACACGTCGAGCTGTAGCGGTGGCCGGGCCATCCAGGAAGGAGGGGCGGCGGCCCTTGAGGAGGCGCGCGGTCCGAGAACATGTCTGTGAGTGATGGAGCCCGCAGACCCAAAGTAAGCCGTGGGCCACGGTGGACCCCAAGCCGTCTCACGTCACGGAAGCGGCAGGCTAGCGTGCCAGGTCCGGCAGGAACCAGCCGGCGGAACTCGGCGCGTGTGGCCGTGGCAGCGCGCGAGCGGGCGCGGCGGCCGGGCGGCTCGGGGGCGGCGCCGAGCTCGGGGCGGCCCGGGCGGCTCGTCGGCGGGCGCGGTGCAGCCCGCGCGGCCCCCGACCCCTCCGACCCTCGGCCGGGGACCAGAGAGAGGGGCAGACACTGGGCGACGGCGAGGGACTTGGGGAGCTGGGCCCTGGGGGGACCGGGCGCTGGCGGTTGGCTCCGTGCTGCGAGGCGCCGGGAGAGCCCGCCGCGTCCCGCCGCGTCCCGCCGCGTCCCCGCCGCCTCCGAGCTGCTCGCGAGCCGGGGACCCGCCGCCCGGTGCGGCCAGCGCCTTCGGCGGCTGTGTGGACGCCTTGCGATGGACGGGTGCTGAGTGACTGCACCTGCGTTCGCGGGCGTTTATTTCCGGATGTCATCCTTGGCTGGACTTTAGTCTGTTGAAAGTTTAAGTTCCTTGCTTTAAATCCGTATTTTTCTCATCGCATTTAGCACAGCGAAGCCTGTCTGTATGTGTGTCTGTGCGTGCATATATGTACCTATGTGCGGGTACTACTATGTACTACCATGACTTGAACTACTGTGATTGAACTATAATGCAGGTTCCCTACCACTTAAGACATACCTGTCACTATATTTTTTTGGTAAGGTCTCAGTTTTTACCCAGGCAAAGGAGACTGCCTTCTACTAATTTCTCCTTCAGTACTTGAGATCACAGGTGTGTTATCATCACTTCTGCTTATTGGTTGAGATTCGGGTCTCCATAACTTTCCTTGGGTTAGCCTTGAACCATGATCCTCCCAATCTCCTAAGTACCTAGGATTACATCTGTGAGCTACCACTTTATGTCCAGTGCTTTCTTTCTTGATTTTTTTTTTTACCCAAAACTTCCTGAAAAAGACCAGTGTATACTGGTTCAACGCCTTTATCTTTTACCATGCTTCCTTATTTCTCATATATTGCCTATGTCACACCATACTGTCAGCTATGTTACTGATTTCAGGGACTAAAAATGCCCATGCCACACTTACTTACCGATCATAATCCATTAAATTTCAGAAATATTAGTATAAGGAAATTCAACAACATATATGAAATTATATATACAATATAAATTACTTAATCCTTGCGCCATCTGGCACTTTTGCCAATCACCTCTCTTTCTTTTGCAGCATTCTGGGACTCATATAGTTTCCTGATTTCTCTCATACACAACTTCTCATATACCTTTTATTTTATGTTTCCAGTTACAGGGCTTGATCTCTCCAGCTCTCTCCATCTCATGGATCTGTCTGCCTAAGGTGTCTTGGAACCATATTTCTCATCTCTCTACCTACTAAGTTGCTAGGATTATAGACCTGAGCCACTGGCATCCAGCTGCTCATTTATTTCTTAGTGCCATGTCCAATTTGTGTGTGTGTGTGTACATGTGTGCTTTCCCACACATGTGTGTATGTGGGTGTGTGCATACCAGTCCTAGGCCTTGAACATAGAGCCTGGCTGCTATCCCTGAACCTTTTTTCTGTAGTCTTAACACTCTACCACTTGAGCCACAGCGCCACTTCTGGGTTTTTGTTGGTATATTGGAGATAAGTGTCTCAGAGTTTTCTGCCCAGGCTGGCTCAGATTTCAGCCTCTCTGAGTAGCTAGGATTATAGGTGTGAGCCACTAAGGCCTGGCTCATGTTCTAATTTTGTTTGTCCTTGTGCTTTCTTGTTTGTTTGTTTTTAACTTTACAAAATTGCTCTCTGCCATCTTATACATTGATGTTAAGTCTCACTGCTATATAGATGATTTTGAGATGTGTATTTGACTTTTAGCTAAACATTGTATCATGATATCATTATTCTTTCAGTCTGAGTCCACAAAACCCTAACAGTTCCTCCTTGCTTAGAAATCTTACTATTTTTGACTTGACATTGATTTCTGTCTCCTTCTTTCTATTACTTTTCAAAACTTAAGTTTTTCTTTTCAATTGTTGTATTATTTATTGCTGAAAAAATTACTTCATGTATTATAACATTACAACAGATGTTTATTATCTCATATTGCTTCTGAAGCTCGGGAATTTAGGTATGAGTCAACCTTGTGAGATATTGGTCAATTAAAGGGTCATTGGAGCTGGGGGATTGGTTCCCTACTTCACTCATTGTTATTGGCATATCTCAGTTGTGGTTTCTGTAGGGCAGCTCACAACATGGTTGCTGGCTTTCCTGAGAGCATGAGAGAGGGAACATCCAGAACAGAGAACCCAGTGTTTTTTACAACCTAATCTCAAATGATATACCATCTCTTCTGTCTTATTTTGTCACATGGACCAACCTAATACAGTACCTTAGGAAAGCTTAAAGAATGTTAATAACAACAAGAAGAACCCAGTGGAAACTGGGTACCGAGAATTTTTCCCCCCTTTTCCATTATTCTCAGTAGACTCAGTACTTCTTGCTTACAGTGTTGATGTGTGCTACTAGCTATCATGCTCCTGGCATGAGATGAATTTCCTTTGAGCACCACTTTTGCTATATTGCTATTCCTCTTCTTAAATATAATTTTCCTAAATATAATTTTACTTCTTTTTTTTTTTCTTTTGGTAGTGGGGCCTGAACTCTGGGCCTGGGCACTGTCCCTCAGCTTTTTAGCTCAAGGCTAGCGCTCTACCACTTGAAGCACAGCGCCACTTCTGGCTTTTTCTGCTTATATGGTGCTGAGGAATTAAACCCATGGCCTCATGCCTGCAGGAAAGCACTCTACCACTGAACCACCTTCCCAGACCCCCTAACTTTACTTTTATTGATTATATATTACATAATTTATATCAGACTTACCATGTATTAATTAATTTGTAAGTGTTAACTTATTCAATTATTTTTCTTCTATCTTTTGGCCTTGCTAGGTATACTACCAACTGCTGAGCCATGCCTCTAGCTCTCATTGTGTGTGTGGGGGGGGGGAGGGTGTTAGTTTCAGTACTGGGGCTAGAACTCAGGTATTTGTGTCTATGTAAGGGTGGAGTACTGAGGTTTGAGCTCAGGGTGTGAGCACTGTCCCTGAGCTTTTTACTCAAGACTGTTGCTCTACCACTTGAGTCACAGCTCCACTTTTGGCTTTTTAGTAGTTGATTGGAGATAAGAGTCTAGTGGAATTTCCTGTCTAGGCTGACTTTGAACCCTGATCCTCAAATCATAATCTCCTGTGTAGCTGGGATTACAGACAAGAACCACCAGAGCTTGGATCTCATTTAACTCTTTTAAGAATTTTGTGAGGCATGTAATAGTCACATTTTGTGGATGAGGAGACTGACTCAGCAGAGAAGTAATTTGCCTGTGGAAAAACTAGAGTTTGTCCACAGGTGCTCTGTTCCAGGTCTTGGTTTGGTTTAGGCTCTCATCGCCTTTTCCTGGATTCCATAATGTGGCTGTGCCTTATTCCTTAGCTTCATAGACTTTTTCATTGTTTATCCTATGGGTAAATTAGACTACTAATGTCCCTGTACTTTCTTTACTTGTACTTGCTAATATTCTTGGTTTGGAATGATGTCATCATTCCCATTTCTCCTTACTAAGCCCTAATCTTTTATCCAGTTCTACTTTGTCCCTAATGACTGAAGTTAAAAGTTGTTTTTTATTTTTTATTTTTTTTATGAGTTGTGGGGCTTGAACTCTGGGCCTGGATGCTGTCCCTCAGCTGTTAAGCTGAAGGCTAGCATTCTACCACTTGAGCCACAGTGCCATTTCCTGTTTTCTGGTGGTTTATTGGAGATAAGAGTCACACGGACTTTCTTGCCCAGGCTAGCTTTGAACCGTGATCCTCAAATCTCAGCCTCCTGAATAGCTAGAATTATAGGCCTGAGCCACCAACGCCTGGCTCAAAAGATTTTTTTTTCTATATCCTTGTAGGATTTTGTTTATCACTCTTATAACTTTTGGTTTTGAATGAGATTTGTGTTTATATCTTCATTCCCTGATACTACAAGCCTTATAAGATTAGAGGCTGTGTTTTCACTCATGTTCCCTAGAGTGACTGCTATAATCTCTTTTGTACATATTATATATTAAATACATTTCTTATGAACTTGCAGGTGTACCAGGTGTGTACAAACATGGAGAAATACTTTGGTTAAAAGTTGGCTATCAGCATCAGCCCTACAACTAAATACTCAGTTTTGTAATGTTAAGCAAGCCACTGTCAACCCCAAAACTACCAAAAAGACATCTCTAAAGAATAATGTTATTCATTTATGACTAGCAGAATATTGAGATGGAAAGACAGATAACATAGTAAACTATGAGTCTATTCAAAGAAGTTGAAACAGACTGAAGCTTTTAAAGGCAAAAATGAAAGCCATTATATAAGCCATTATTTTGAAACAGTAATCCTTAGCCACAACAATTAATAAGAGTGGCATCAGTCTGTGATTAAAAAGGTAGTCCTGACAGATATCCTTACGGAAGTATTTTTTGGTAAAGTTTCAGTGGCCTTTGTACAAGTTTGTAGCTCTGATGTAGTTCTTTGTGACAGTTACTGTCAGGCTCAGAGAACCCTTTAGAACCTCTTGGCTTTGTTTGTTTTTGTTATGATTTCCACAGTTAAAAACCATTTTGATTCTGAGAACTTTTTAGCACCACACAGATCTTTCTGTGTGAAAGTTGATGTAGTCATGGAGTAAAGTGGTAGAACTGGGAATAGTATTGAAATGACTGACTTGGAAGACTATAAAAAGGCAGGTGAGATTTATAACTAAAATTGAAAGGTAAAGAAGTGACTAAAGAATTTGAACTTGAGGGAAATAGGAAGGTTGAGGAAAATGGATTACAGTACAGCTCATAGTTCTTAACTGCTTCCTGCTTCCTTTCCATTCTTTTCTTATTGACAGAGAAACTATTTAGGCAAGATCATGAGAGAGAAATGAAGAAAAATTACATCTTCTTGTCGATACCTTCTTTCTTTAATTCTGTGGGTCTTCACCAAAACTTGTTTTATTTCTAGAGCTGCTTTTACGAGGGCAAGCACATGGTAGACATTAATTAAATACAATATGTGTATCTATTTGAATTGAGGGCTGGCTTATACTTTCACTTGGCTTTTTTGCTCACAGCTGGTGTTCTACAGCTTGAGCCAGGCCTAGTCAAGCATTTTGGTGGTTAGTTGGGAATAAGAACCTCTGGGACTTTCTGCTCTGGCTGACTTTAAATACCTGTCCTCATGATCAGCCTCCTGAGTGGGTAGGGTTTACAGGTATTAGCCACTGGTGCCCAGTCAATTCTTCCAGCTATTTTTATAGAAAGATCTTCTAATTTACCACTTGATTTCTTCTTGGATGATTTGTTTACTGATGTAGCTTTTCTTACGTTAGAATATTTGGTATTGACATTTTACTTTAGAAGTTATCTAATTCTTAAGACAGAAAGGCAAGTAAAAGAGCTAACTTTATTAAAGAACTTTTGAATAACAAGTACTTCACATACAGTACCTCACTTAAAAGGAAAGCAACAATTCCTTTTGTGTAAAACAGACTTTTTTGGCGCTGGTAATTGAATCCACAGGGTCCCTTTTCACACATCCTAAGCACATGTTCTACCTCTACTCACATTTGAAATACACCTATAATCCATTGTTGGATATGTTGGAATAATCCTGTAATTTTCATCCTTTTAAAAAATTATTATTGACATGTTACATTGGTTGAAATTTGGATGTTTTTTCAATCCTGTTATTGGGATAGTACTGATTTCATAGTGTGAATTAGCAAGTATTTCCTCATTTTGGGGGAAGTGTTTGTGCTAAATTCTTATCAGTGTTTTTTAAAAATGTTGGCATAAATCACTTTTTTTTGGGGGGGGGGTCCGGTTCTTGGGGCTTGAACTCTGGGCGCTGTCCCTCAGCTCTTCAGCTCAAGGCTAGTGCTCTACCACTTGAGCCACAGCGCTACTTCCGGCTTTTTTCTTTTTGCTTATATGGTGCTGAGGAATTGAACCCAGAGCCTCATGCCTGCAAAGCAAGTGCTCTACCACTGAGCCACCTTCCCAGCCCCCATAAATCACACTTGTAGGTATTTGTGCCTACGCCATTCTTTATGGGTAGTTTTTTTTCCTTATTTGAATCAGTTGTGCTGGTTTGTGTGTTTGTAGGAATTTGTTCATTTTATTCCAGTTATCTAATTTGTTGGCAGTCAGTTTTCGGGTAGTCATTTAAAATGTTCTCCATATTGTTAATTTCTGTAAGTTTAGTAGTGTTTCTTTTCTTTAACTTAATCCCAATTTTTGCTGCTTGAGTGATTTCTCTTGTCTTAGTTGAGTCTAGTAGAAGATTATCACTTTTGCTAATCTTTACAAGGAACTTTTAATATTGTTGATATTCTTTATTTTTCTTTATTTCACTTTTTATATTAAGTGGAAGGTTATTGATTTGAGGCTTTCTTTTTCTTTCTTTCTTTTTTTTTTTTGCCGGTCCCGGGGCTTGAACTCAGGGGGCCTGGGCACTGTCCCTGAGCTGCTTTTGTTCTAGTGCTCTACCACTTGAGGCACAGCGCCACTTCTGGCTTTTTCTGTTTATGTAGTGCTGAGGAATCGAACCCAGAGACTCATGTGTGTGAGGCCAGCACCCTACCACTGAGCCACATTCCCAACCTGAGACTTTCTTCTTTTTAAACATATACATTTATAATTATAAATTAGCCCACAAGTACTAATTGAGCTGCATCCATAAGTTTAATTAATGTCTTCTCATGTGCATGTGTCTGTACATGCCAGCATGCCATTCCTGGGCTTAAACTGAACCTGGGTGCTGTACCTGAGCTTTTTTGCTCAAGACTAGTGCTCTTAAGCCACAGCTCCACTTCTGGCTTTTGGGTGGTTATTTGGAAGTAAGAGTCTCCCAAACTTTCCTGCACAAGCTTGCATCAAATCATGATCCTCAGATCTAAGCCTCCTGAGTAGTTAGAATTATAAGCATTAGCCGCCATCATGTGGCTGGCTTTCATTCTTTTCAAAGAACAGTAGACCTTTGGTATCCATGGTTATGTGGTTTCCTAGGTGATCAGTATTGAGGAAAAATTTCATATGCTGAGGATGCTTTGTGTCAGTACTGTAGTAAAGATACTTGATCTGGTTTTTTTTTTTCCTAACACTTTCAACTTCCATTAAAGACATGCTACTTTTCAAGAAACACTATTTTTTCATCACTTAAATTATATGTTTAATTTTTTTCTTGCTTTTGGTGCATTATTTACTTTTGGGGGGGGGGACACAGATTTTCACAAAATAACAGGGAAACACTCATTAGATCATATGATTATTTAAAATAGATCATAACTGACCCAGAGCTTTATTGTATCCACTGATCTGAGTAATGTGTGCTTGGGAGTTTAAAACTTTCATTTTGAAATTTTTACTCATTTCAGTTTTTATTTATTTATTTTTTGGTGCTGATCCTGAGACTTGAACTCAGGTGTGGGCACTGTTCCTGAGCTTTTTTTTAAGGCTAGTGCTCTACCATTTCAGCCACATCTCCATTAATTGTAGATAAGAGTCTTGAGGGCTAGGCAAGCACTCTACCACTAAGCCACCTTCCCAGCCCCATTGTGCTTCTAATAGTCCAGTAGAATTCAGCAGTGAATATATCCACTCCTGGCTTTTTCTTTGTTCAGAGACTCTACTACTGCTTTAATATTATGCTAATTTTAAAACTAAGTTATTTATATACTCTTAGTTCCATTTTGGTAGGTCTTTGTAACCAGAATTATATTTCTTCTCAATTTTCCAATTTAATGGAATTTAATTTTTTCAAAATAATTTTGAATAGTCTTCTGAATTTAATCATATGTGTTTTAATATCTCTTTTTTGTGTCTGATTTTATTAATTTGGATCCCTTCATTTTCGGTTTGGTTAGTTTGCTAGGGCTTATCAATTTTGTTGATCTTTTTATAGAACGCATCAATTCTTTTTTTTGGTTGATTGTGGGGCTTGAACTCGGCTTGGGCACTTGCCCTGCGCTCTTCAGCTCAAGGGGAGTGTTCTATCATTTGAGCCACAGTGCCACTTCCAGTTTTCTAGTGGTTTATTAGAGATAAGAAGTCTCACAGACTTTCCTGCCGGGGCAGGAACCGTGATCCTCAGATCTCAGCCACCAGCACCCGGCTACTGCATCAATTCTTTATATTGTTGTTTTAGTCTCTATTTTGTTGATTTCTACTCATTCATCTTGTGAGTTGCTTCTTCTCTTTTTGGTAAGAACTTGAGGTGTATCACTAAGTTATTTGAGATCTGATTTTTTAAATTTAACTACTCTTAGCTATAATCATTCCTCTTAGAACTGTCATCTCTGTGTCTTATATGTTCTGGTATAGTATGTTCTCATTTTCATTTAATTCTAGGAATTTTTAAATGTCCTTGATTTCTTCAACTGATTATTCATAGGGTATTGCTCAGTCTTCATGTGTTTGTATAGTTTTTCTTAATATTGGTGTCTAATTTTATTTCATTATGATCTAATGGGATGTAAGAAATGATCTCAGTTTTCTTGTGTTTTTTTAAAAGCATGCTTTATGGCCTACTGTGTTACCTAGTTTGGGGAAAATTCATGAATTGCTGAAAAAAGCATATATTCTGTAGCAGTTGGGTGGACTATTCTGTATGTTTATTCCTATTCTTCTGTTTAATTTTGTAGTTTGCTTAATCTATTCATGAAGTGAATTATTAAAAAAGACCATCCAGGGGCTGGGGAGGTAGCTCAGAGGTAGAGTGCTTGCCTTGCATGCATGAGGCCCTGGGTTTGATTCCTCAGTACCACATAAGCAGAAAAAGCTGGAAGTGGTGCTGTGGTTCAAATGGTAGAGCGCTAGCCTTGAGCTGAAGAGCTGAGGGGCAACACCCAGGCCCAGGGTTCAGGCCCCATGACTGACAAAAAGAAGAAAAAAAAAAGACCATCCACTCTTATTGCATCTGACCTATCTTTTATGTCCAGTAATTTTTGTCTTATGAAGTTGGGTATTCCAGTGTTTGATATCTTCTTGACAGATTGTTCCTTTACTAATATAATGTGTTGATTTTTATGTATCTCTTCTAATTCTAGTTTGAAGTGTATTTTGTCCAAATTGAATGTACTCCTGCTTGCTTGTATTTTTTCCGATCATTTCACTTTCAGCATGTTTGTCTTAGTGAGGTATATATGTTGTATGCAACAAATAGTTTCATCTTGATTTTAATCCAGCCAGCCTATGTCTTTTAATTGAAGAGTGAAGGCAATTTACATTTAGGGTTATGGTTGAGAAGAGTTTGTTTTCCTTTTCCTTTTATAAAAAAGTTGTTTTGGCTGATAGGTGATTTGAACCTTACTACTTTACATTTGCTAGGCAGGCCCTCTACCACTTAAGCCACCACACACTTAATTTGTTTGCCCAGGATGGGTTGGTCCTACCTATCCGTACATCTTGCACAGCTGGAATTATACATGTTTGCCATCATTCTAGATTTAAGAAGTGTTTTCTGATATCTGTCATGCAAAACTTTGGGACGGCTAATGATTTGTATCTCCCATATCCCTCTCTTCCTCTTTACTTTGGGAGTTTGTTGACTAGTTGTACTATCCATGTGTTTTCATTTTGCTATCAAATTGCTCCATCTTTTAGAACTTGATTGCAGATTCTAACAGGGGAGTGCTGATATTGGTATACCATTGAGTAAAGAACAGTCCCCTTCTATCTGGTAAGTCTCTCTTTTTTGACTCAGCATGAAACTTCCGGTAAGATGCACATGAAAGTGTGAGGGAAGAAGGAAACACTTGTCATCTGGGTCAGCCAGATCTTCCCTAGCAGTCAGTGGAGTGACAGATGTCACAGCTAGATTGCTCTCAAATCCTATGTCTCTGTCTTTTATGAAGATGCAGAGGCATTAAAAACTATGAATGTATTGCCACCATTCATGAAATTGTAATTGTCAAATATTGAAGTTAATTCTATCTTGTTTTCTTTTAAAAATCTTTACAACAGAGGAAAAGGAAGTGGGATATAGAGTATCCTTCCTTTCCAGAAGAGAGTCCACCACAGGTCAGAAGAGCAAGTCTTAGGACAGTGGACACAGCCTCTACCTCCCTCTCTGAAGCATGGCTCAAGTGTGGAGAAGGATTTCAGGACATCTCTGAAACTATGGTAAAGTAACAATAGGGTAAATCTTAAAATTACTGAGTGTTCAGGCCATTGTTAGTGTATTTTCTTGGAATTCTGTTTTGTATTTTCTTCTTAACACTATAGTTGATCCTGCACCTCTTTTTCTCATTCCTTGAATTGCTTTACTTCTGGCAAGTTATTCACTTCTTTATTCAACTTATTGTAAATGAAAGCTATATACTGAGAATTGATATGCATTGTAGTCATAAACTGACATATTGAGTTGAAACCCTTTTTATCAATACTTAAAATAATAGAATAAGGACACATAATAAATATATACTGAGACTGTTCTCAGAAGGTGAAGCCATACTGCTCGTTAATAATGTATCTATGAGATATTTATGTATGTAGACATTTTGGCTCTTGAGATTATGGGTAATTTCTTCTAATGTTAATTTACAATATAGAGCAGTGCTATCACAGTATAAATATAATGCAGGTACAGGTAGTAACTCAAGTAGTTAGAATGATATATATTAACCATCGTTGACATTGAATTAATATAAAATGTTTTGATCAACTCTATTTAAATTCTGGAAAATATGAAACTAAGTTTTTAAGTATATGAGGAGCACATGCTTAATTCAAGTATAAGATAACAGAGAGGAATATACTAAGAATAGAGTTTAGGACTTTGTAACTGGATTTTTAACTAAAAAGAGTTTTGAATGTTGTTTGCTCTTATTCATAAATTACATTATTGTTGTTATTTTACCTGCAGCCAATAGTTGCCAAGGCAACTATTACAAAAAAGGATATTGAATTATCACCAAGACCAAAGAAAGGTAATAATAATTTGTTGATTTCTTGATAAAGAAGGTCTAAGGCTATCTTCTCTGGTGTTTTTTGTTTGTTTTGTTTTACTTTGCATTCTTTTAAAAAGTTATTTGCACAGATTAGGTAAACTACATATTCATGTTAAAACAAAAATCGCATCAACGTAAAAAGGTGGGTTTTTTTTTGTTGTTGTTCTTTGGGTGGTATTTTTTTTTGTGCTGGTCCTGGGGCTTGAACTTGGGACCTGGGTGTTGTCCTTGAACTTCTTTTTTTCAAGGCTAGCACTCTACCACTTGAGTCACAGTTCTGCTTCCAACATTTTTTTAGTCATTTGTTGTCAGTAGAATCTCATGAACTTTTCTGCCTGGGCTGGTTTTGAACCCTGATCCTCAGTTCTCAGCCTCCTGTGTAACTAATATTACAAGCCTAAGTCACCCACACCTGGCTAAGAAGGTATTTTGGGGAACCCCTTCATTTTCATTACCATCTAACCCATTTTTTGTTGTTTCCTATTGATAATTATTAACTGTTTTTTGCATGTCCTTATTGAGTTCACTTTTTTATTGTTGTTATTAAAAGTAGAAAGTTTTGTCTCTTTGTTTTATCATCACATTTAATGCTGCCCTTGTTAAAATAGAACCAAGATTAGAATAATTGAAAACTTAAGTACTTGCTAGAGATTTTTTTTCATAAATTTTTAATCATAGAGTTCTGTAGGTTCAGACTCTATAACTTCAGGGTAAAAACAAAACAAAACAAATTTTAAAGCACTCAGAGTTTGGTTCCTAACATTGAAGGGGGAAAAAAAAGGGGAAAAATCATTTGGAAATAAACTTATGACCTAACAACTATATTGCTACAAAGTAAGAAATTATTTCAGTAATTAGGGAAGCTTTCTAGAAACAAATACTAGGAAACTATTTTCAGACAACAGAAGTTGAATTTATTTTCTGCAATAAATTATGCAGGGAGCCCATACTCTGAAGCCTTACTGTGGTTTTAATATTTATGTGAATAAGATAGTCACAGAATTCTTAGGATGAGTGTGTACTTTCACTAAATGAGCTTGCCTTTCTTTGGGAAGGAATGTCCTCTTCAGGACCTCTACCTTTGAATCATTTCCACTAAAGACTTTAGTAAAACTAGGGATTTTTTGTAAAGCTATATTGCTGTCAGTAAAACTGAAGGAACGGGTGCATATATCAGGTAAACCACTGGCTTTAACCTGTGACGTAATGTGAAAGTAGAAGCTAGCAATTACAAGGATCTTGCTGTGTCTTGATTGTAATCCTGGAAAAACAACTAAATGTTAGGAGTTTGAGTTTGTACTTATGGATATTATAGTAATAAGTGAGCTAAAAAAAATAGTTGAAATACCTTGCTTCAAACTTTTTTAGGGGCTGGGAATGTGGCTTAGTGGTAAGTGCTTGCCTAGCATGCATGAAGACCTGGTTCCATCCTCATTACCGTATAAGCAGAAAATGCCAGAAGTGGTACTGTAGTCGAAGTGGTAGAGCACTAGCTTTGTGCAAAAGAAGCTCAAGGACAGTGCCGAGGCCCTGAGTTCAGGCCCCAGGACTGGCAAACAAAACAAAACAAAAAACATTTTTTAACTTTCAGAATAGAATAATAGGCAAATATAGTCATAATACTCAGTATACTTACATGAAAATGAAACAAGGAAACCTGAGGAGATAGTGTGGTTGGAATGGATGGAAGAGGGGACTGAATGATGAAAGGAGTGACACTGATCAAGTTAGGTTATACGTATATGTTGATACATTGAATTGAAATTGAAATTGAAATCCCTTTGTATAACTATTTAATTTTTTGAAGAGCTTTTTATTTAGGAGGTGATAAATTGATTGTGGCAATTAGTCTTCTATCTAATGTTAAAAAGAAAAATATAAAAGCCTGCCTAACATTCCACAGGATGGAATAAGGTTAATTACAGAATTTTTACAGTTAAGAGATTAAGCCTTCTAAGCAATATTGTTATTTCACTTACACTTAAGATTTCTTTTCTATGCAATTGAAAAATAAAATATCTTAAAAGTCTTTAAAAATACTGGCATATAGAATAAACTGACATGAGTCTTCCTATAACACACAATCTTCTGATAGAACTTCAGAAATTTTCTTTTCTTCTTATTAGTGACAAATGTTGTGATATTCAAATACTAATTTAAAAGGTTATATATTTTTCTGGAAATTTCTAAACATTGTAAATTTTGCTTGTGAGAGAATAAAATACTATATATAGTACTACTTGTTGCTCAATGATAGAGGATGTTTTGGAATCATTTTTTTTAGGCCAGAATATGCTTGATTTTCCTCTGCTGTACTTTTTGTAATTTTCAAAGGATGAAAGAACTTTTACCAACATATAATTATTGTAGTCATATTGTTAATAAAGGCTTAGATAGAAAAAGCCATAGGAGGTATTTTGTAGAAATGCCTTTTAAATATAGTAACTCTTAAAGTATTAGTTTAAGACTAAATAAAAATTTAGTACCACATTTAATTTATAGAGCTGAACTTCCAAGCAGGGAACATATTTTTGCAAAGTTTGCATAAGGTCAAAGTCTTCTAGAAATTATCTCCACTAGTTTTTCTTCTTATAGCCTGGCTTTAAGAGCATCCTTCCCTGATTGTACATGGAACTTTAAGCAAGAAGATTTGATAAATGATACTGTTTTTACTAGCAAGGTTTTGTATGATTGGAACTTTGGAAAAATGAATACACTTAAAATCTCATTGTAACAAATAAGCATGTCAGTTGTTTATTGTTATGTATTTTCTTTTTCTTTAACAGAAACTACCACATCCAGTACCATTGAGGTCACAAATATAACATGGAGTTCCAGTGGAAGTGATCTGTCAGATGAAGACAGGACACCTTTTAAATTACAGAAAAATAGTGGGAATGGCTCTGGAATAGGCAGGAAGACTTTGTGTCCAGAAGATGGAGACAGTGAAGGTAAATTACATTTTTTATAAGAAAACTGTTTTCTGTTAAATATTAGGGATTCAGTAGTGGGAGAAACTTAAATTCCTTTTGTATATTTGTTAATGATTTTGAGTCCTAACCCTTTAGAAACCTTTTCTTGCCAGACACCATGCCTGGGATTCTAGCAACTCAGGAGGCTGAGATCCACAGGACTACAGCAGCCTGGGAGAAAAGTCTGTGAGAGTCCATCTTCATTTAACTACCACAATAGCCGCTCATGTGGTAGAGTACCAGTTAAGCAAGCAAGTAGAGTGAGCTCTGGGCCCAAAGCTCAAATTCAGGAACCTGCAAAAAAACAAAGAGAAGGAACATTTTTTAAAAAATTTTTTTACAGGGGGCTGGGAAGTTGGTTCAGTGGTAGAGGGCTTGCCTCGCATGCATGAGGCCCTGGGTTTGATTCCTCAGCACCACATAAGCAGAAAAAAAGCCAGAAGTGGCGCTGTGGCTCAAGTATTAGAGTGCTAGCCTTGAGCTGAAGAGCTGAGGGACAGCCCTTGGGCCCAGAGTTCAGCCCCCACAACTGACAAAAAAAAAAAAGTTTTTACAACATTCTATGAGATAGACACTAAGGTATTTTTTGTTTTATTATTTTGAGATAGTCTCACTGTGTACCCCATACTGGCCTCTACTTCTGCCCCTCCTGCCTCTACTTCTCAAGTGTTGGGATTACTGGTGTGTATAACTATGGGTGGTGTTGTACAATATTGCATGGTGTTCTATAGTATTGTTCTTACAGTTTAACAATTTAGGCTTAGACTTGTTAGAATTGATTGGGATTCATTTTCAGTCTCTTTCACACCAGTACTAGTTCTCTGTACTCCCACATAATGTTATACCCATGCTGCCTTCTCAATAACTTGTTGCTGATTAACTACTAGGACAACAGTGTGTGGTAGTTACTTGGTAAAGGTTAAATTAGGTCTTTTCTAAAGGCATTTTATATCAGTAACATGTTTTAATTTAAAGCAGACTTTCTCAGTTTTAGTACTGTTGCTATTTGAAGCCAGATAATTCTATGCTGTTTTGCAGCATCTCTGGCTTCTACCCGTTGGATAATAGTAGCACCTCTCAGCTATGGTTTTTACCATCAGAAATATTTTCAGCTGTTTTGTGAGGTCCTCTAAAGCACAAAATCCATTTTATGACAACAGATATATATTATGAAAATAATATCCATTGTGTGTATATGTTTATGTGTATGTGCATGTGTGCATACATGTGCACGTGCATGTCTGTGTGCATGTCTGCGCACTGCTCCTGGGGCTAGAACTCAAGGTCTGGTCCCTGTCCCTGAGCTATTTTCCTCAAAGCACTTTATCACTTAAGATTTTTTTACTAATTAATTGGAGATGAGTGTCTCACTAACTTTTTTGCTCAAGCTGGCTTTCTGTAATCCTCAGATCTCAGCCTCCTTAGTAGTTAGGATTATAGGTGTGAGCCACTGGTGCCCAGATATAATATCCTTTTACAATTTTTAAAATATGTAGCTATCTAGAAATTTAAATTAAATAGTGCATTCAAAGTAAGCTTGTGACTTAGCTCTGATAGCTTATGTTAGCTATCAGAGGTTTGGATAGACAACCTCTCTGGAAGGTGGTTAAATTCCTTTGTTCTCTCATTTTGGTTCCTGCCATTGACATTTTGGTAGTTATCAGGTAAAGCGGTACTTTTAAGTTTATACATTGGCTGATAGTTCTCATGTTATTAAATTCACTTGTATTAGTTCAAACTAATTGTGATATAAACATGGTTTGTCCTCACACAGTTCAGGCCAAAATTTCAATATAAAAATCATGCACTTTTTATAGTGAATACTGTTGATGTGAGTTATATTGCAATAAATTTGGCATTAAAAAGAAAATTTGAGTTGTTTCTCCTATTGAAAGAGATATTCAAGGACTGAGCATCGTGTCTTTACTATAATCTCATCTACTCATGAAGCAGAAATTAGGAAGATGATTGTTCTAGACCAGCCTTGGCAAAAACATGATCTGGAGTTTATTGCATCCAGCAAATAGGGAATGATGGAATTCACTCCTAATCCCAGCCTTGTGGAGGAATGGGTAGGAGAACTGAGGTCTTAGACCAATGCAGGCAAAGGAGATGTGATACTTGTTTGCAAAAAATAAATGAAAAAGCCAACCATGGCTCCTGTGATATAGTGCCTGCCTAGCAAGTAAAAAATCCTGAAATCAAACCCCAAACCATGAGAGAGAGACAGACAGATTTTCAGATTCAGTAGTTTTCAAATCTCTGTGTCTAATGGAAAGCTACATTGAACCTTAAAATAAGTTAAAACATGTATAGGTATTGGTCTTTCTTTCTCTCCCTGCTCTCCTCTCTCGCCCTCTCCCTCTTTCCCTCTATCCCTCTTTCCCTCTCTCCCTCTTTCCTCTCCTTCTCTCCCCAACTCTGTTTTTCCATGCCTTCCTTTCCTTGTATTGTTACCAAGATTTTTATTTTGTCTAAAATGCATACATTTTTCTCTCTCATAGATGTATGTATATATACACACATATATACATATATCTGTGTATGTATATGTGTGTTTATGTATCTTGTTAATCTAACATATCTTCATTTTGTTAGAAGAATATTGGGACTTAGAAAAGTTAGATCACTTGTGCATAATCACATAATTGATGTCTGCCAGTTGATATTCAGATCTAAAGATTTCTAACCTGCCTTCTTGCTTTATGAAATTACTGTGACAAAATGAAATGCTCATCTTGTTTGTACAAATTATTTTGTATCATGCATTGCATAGCAGTATGCTGTTCATCTATGAGTAGTTATGTTTTATTTCTTGCAATTGTTTTGTTTGGTATGATGACTTGGTAGGCACTTTGTTGAATGAAAAAGTGAATGAATAACTAAATGCTTCACAAGTATGCAATGCTGGCAGCAGCTCTGATTATATGTGTGTTCCTCCTTTGGCTCTTCATGGCTTCCTGCTGAGATGGTTCAGCAACTTGGTGAATTTCTCATGCTTTTATTTTTCTGTCTGATTTGGATAACTAACTGTAAAGTTAGCTGTGGAAAGTAATCCCTTATGTATCTGCTTCTCTTGGTGGCAGTTTTGAACTCGTCTTTTTTTTTTTTTTGCTGGTCTTGATGAGGCTTGAACTTAGAGCCTAGGCACTGTCCCTGCCTTCCCTTGCTCAAAGCTAGCACAGCAGCACTTCCAGCTTTTTCTGTGATTAATTGGAGATAAGAGTCTCATGGACTTTCCTGTCTAGGCTGGCTTCAAACCATGATCATCAGATCTCAACCTCCTGAGTAGCTAGTATTAAAGGCATGAACCATTAGCACCTGATTCCAATCTTTTTTTTGTTTATTTTTTATTTTATTTATGTGGTACAAAGGAATTGAAACTAGGGCCTCACGCATGCTAGGCATGCACTCTACTACTAAGCCACATCCCTAGCCTCTCTAAACTTTTTTTCTTAGATGAATATTCTTTTAAGTAAGTTTTTTATTGTGAAAATAGTGTACAGAGGGTTACAGTTACATGAACAAGGTAATGAGTACATTTCTTATCAAGCATTGTTGCTTCCTCCTTTGTTCTCTAATCTTTTATAGTAGACTTTGACTGCCTCTTCTGGAACAAAATCAGAATTATTTTGTGTGCATTCTATCCCATATTTTAACTGTAGCCTACTTTTTTCCTTTTCAATTTTAAGTTCCTTTTATGTACTGAAAGTTAGTGCAGTTTTTTTCTTTCTAACATTACTTCAGTTTTCTGGAAATGACATTAATGCTATTCAAGCCTCCAAAATAAGACTTGACCTTTCTAAGTTGATTAAGGGATGCAGTAGTTGTGAGACTACTTGTGCTTTGTACTTCAGGAAATGTTTGTGTTATATGTCATGCCTCCATGACATAACTTCTTTCATTTATTTAGCCATGGCAGATTAGAATCAATGTATTTGATCATTTAATGAGCATAATTTAGTCTTCTGACCTAAAAGTATAGAAAAGTATTATTAAGGTGATGCTTATTAAGCTAAACTACAGTTTGAATTGACCTTAGTTGTTTTTTTACTGAAGAACTAAGTCTGTAGAACACATTACTGGGTGAAGACATCTGAAAGTTATTTTTAAAAAATTGGACTGTTTAAATGAAAGTACAATTCCATGATGAAATGGAGTAATGAATTGTAGAGAATTAGAATACTATATGCTTACTAGTAAAAGACAAAACCTCTATCATTTTACCTGAAAATATCAAGCTGTAAGAATCAACAATAAACTCATTATTTGTATTGTATATATTGTATTTGTATTGCTATATTGGATGTATAACAAAACTACAAATTGATAGTTCATTCTATTGCTACTGGACACTTGGGGTGGTTCATGCCATGGCAATTAAAAAGCTCTAAGATCAACAAAAAAAGAATAAACTGGAAGGATAGAGGATAGAATGGTAAATAATTTTCTGGAACATGCTAGCAAAATTACAAGGATTCAAAAACAACTAATGGGAGAAAGTTAGAAGAAACACAGTGACTAGAGATGAGTTTAGGAATATACTTTTTAAAATATATTTTCATTGTAAAGATACTGTACAAAGGGATTACAGTTACATGAGTACATTTCCTATTGAGCATTGTTACCCCCTCCTTTGTTTTTCTTCTACCATCCTTTCCCTCCCAGCCTCCCCAACTCCTCCCTCCCCTCCCCACTCGAAGCTGTAAAGTTCATTTTCAATATAGTATCTTGTATAGCTCATTGTTATAATGGGTCATCCTGTATCCTTATTTCATCATTTTGTTATTTTCCTTCCCCTTTCCAAATTAGAAAAATGTATATACAAGATGCAGAACACCGGAATCAAATATAGTGACAACTGGAGTTATACCATGGGTGAAGAACATAGAAAAGAAACAAAAAAATCACATAGTACATTATAAGTACATTAAAAACAACAGCAACAAAGAAAAAACCACTTGTGTCCCTATCTTGGGGTTCATTTCACTTAGCATCATTTTATATGGTCATACGTACATAGCTTTTGACCTTTTCTGCTTGTCCTAGACATATACTGGTTGTTGCAAATAAGGGAAACCATGGGACCTATGTTTCTTTGGGTCTGGCTTACTTCACTTAATACGATTTTTTTCCAAGTCTTTCCATTTCCTAACAAATGGTGTGGTGTCATTCTTTCTGATGGAGGCATAGAATTCCATTGTGTAGATATATATACACATTTTCTTTATCCATTCATCTACTCAGGGGCATCTGGGTTGGTTCCATATCTTAGCTATGGTGAATAATGCTGCAATAAACATGGTTGTGCTGGTAGCTTTAGCATAGTCTTGTTTGTGATCATTTGGGTAAATGCCCAAAAGTGGGATTGCTGGGTCATAGGGCGCCTCTCTCTATGTGTAGTCTTTTGAGGAACCTCCACTGCTTGCCAGGAATATGGTTTTTTTTATTGTCCAAAAGTTTTTAAAATGTTATAGTAACTAATGAGAATATATTTTATAAAAAATATTAAAGGAATATAAAATTAAGGAAGTTAAAATTCTATTTTTTAGATGAATTACAGTTTATTGACTGGGAAATGGACAGTGACAGGGAAGAAGCTAGTGAAGGCAATGAATGTGACGATGGAGGGAACACCGTGGAAATCTCAGATTGTGCTTCTTGTGCAAGTAGTCATTCTTTGGCAAGTGATGACAGGAAACTTGAGCTTAAGGTAAGAATGAATTATTTCAAAAACTTGTTTGCTATGTAGCATTTGCTTATAGGTAAGAACAAACTAAAAAACTTTTATGAACTTCATAACAGTTGTTTATTATAACCTATTGGTGTTCCCACTATTACCCTTACCCCCCACCCCTTTTCAGGAATAACCACTTTTTGATTCTAGTGGATTCCTTTTTTTTTTTTGTCAGTCTTGGGGCCTGAACTCGGCCCAGGCGCTGTCCCTCAGCTCTTTAGCTCAAGGCTAGCACTCTACCGCTTGAGCCACAGAGCCACTTCCAGCTTTTGTTTGTTTGTTTGTTTATGTGGTGTTGAGGAATCAAACCGGGGGCCTCATGCATGCGAGGCAAGCACTCTACCACTGAGCCATTTTCCCAGCCCTGATTCTAGTGAATTCTTTTATTCTTAGCTTCTTTGTCTCAATAACAGGTGAACCCTTTTGTCTGTAAATAATAAGCTTGGCACTACATGAATACTGAGCAACTATACTTTGAACATTTGCATCTTTTCATTCTCCCATTATAGATGCATCAACAGTTGATTAGATTAGTAGTCAATAACTATATGTTTATCAATAATGTTAATCACTAAAGTGAATTGTAGAGAAGAATTAGAATTTCTTTCACAGCCAAACCCCTTGGGCCTAGCAATTTGGAGTTTCTAGAGTTTTACTTTCTACTAATAAAAATCTTAATTTTTTTCTTAGCTCTGTCATTAAGCTTTTCATATATTGTAGGCATTCTATCAGTGCCATTTACTTGGAGAATTCCAGACCTCAGCTTCATAGCCACTCTAATTTGACTTCTTTACTCTTTACTCTTGAATTGTATATTATCTCCCTGAGGCCTCTTTTTACCTTCAGTATTAGTTATTTTGACATGGCTGTGATCAGAATACTTGAGAGAACCTTAAAATTGGAAAGATTTACTTTGGCTCACAGTTTCTAAGGGTTTAGTGATGGTAATGGGAGTGTTCGGCAGAGACGAGTATTACTAATATTACTAGTGGACAGGACATAGGAGGGCAAGTGACCAGGACTACATACAGCAGCCTTCTAAGGCATACGCTCAAGTCATCTACTTCCTCCATCTAGGTCTCATCTCCTAAAGATTTGAGAACCTCTCAAAATAGCACCTCTCAAAACCAGCTGGGGAAAAGAAAAACTCACTGGGGACCAAGCACTACAACACATGAGCCTGATGAACAATGCAATTTCATATCATTACAATATCATTATGGGAGTTTTTGTACAGCTCTCTCCTTTATGCAGCTCCATTTTACTCTAAAGTGTTTCCTGTTTTCATGCTCATTTTAGTAAACATACCTTCCCGTTGTTTCTTATAAATGATTTATAGAACATTTTTTGAGACTTGACATGTCTGAAGATGCTTTTAATATGCAGTGATAAATGGTTGCAGATTTGTACATAATTTTATGCTGGGAATAATTCTCCTTCAAGACTTTGTAAGTATTGTTTCAGTGTCTTTTAATTCAAGAGTTACTGTTAGAGGATCCTCATGTTTTCTGTACTTGCTAGTTCAATCAGCTGCCACTCTACACTTGAGCCATACCTCCAGCCTTGTTTTATGCTGGCTCATTGGAGATGGAGTCTTTTCTGCTCAGACTGGCTTTGAGCCTTGATCCTCCAGATCTCAGCTTCCTGAGTAACTAGCACTATGGGAATGAGTCACCAATACTTGGCTTGCTATTTTTATTTTTGATCTCTTAAGCTTTTCTCTATTTCTGGTTTTCAACATGTTGATTGTGATACCCCTTGGTAAGGTTTTTCTGAATGCCTAGGATTATAGACTTGACCCACTAGTGCCCAGCTAAACTTGCCTTTTGACTTACACATTGTATTAAGTCAGAAATGGAATTTTCCACTTGTGGTACTGTCAGCAGACAAAAAGTTTTAGATTATGAATGCTCAGTTACACAGATTTTTTTTACCCTCAATTTTTGTTGTTGTTGTTGTTGGTCATGGGGCTTGAATTCTGGGCTTGGGCGCTGTCCCTGCGCTCTCCAGCTCAAGGCGAGCACTCTACGGCTTGAGCTGCAGTGCCACTTCTGGTTTTCTAGTGGTTTATTGGAGATAAGAGTCTCATGGACTTTCCTGCCCGGACAGGCTTTGAACCACGATCCTCAGATTTCAGCCTCCTGAGTAGCTAGGATTACAGGCATGAGCCATCGGCACCCAGCTACCCTCAGTTTTTAAAATTATTTTTGGAACAGTTTGGGAAGGATTAACACTAATGTTCAGCTGTTGGGTAGAATCCAGCAGGGAAGTTGTGAGGCTCCAGACTTCCCTTTTTTAAATTATTGATTTCGATTCTGCACTTAATAGAGATAGATTTTCTATTTCTTCATGACTCAATGTTGGTTATGTTGTATATATATTTTTTTTCTTTTTTTTGTGGGGAGGGGTCAGTTGTGGGACCTGAACTCTGGGCCTGGACACTGTCCTTCAGCTCTTCAGCTCAAGGCTAGCACTCTACCACTTGAGCCACAGCACCACTTCCAGCTTTTTCTGCTTATGTGGTGCTGAGAAATGGAACCCAGGGCCTCATACATGCAAGGCAAGCACTCTACCTCTGAGCCACCTTCCCAGCCCCTGTTGTATGTTTTTAGAACTGCATGTATTTCTTCTGAGCTATCCAATGTATTGATTTATAATTGTTCACAATTCCTCAGTAATCCCTTAATATATTTGTATTTGAGTAGTATCATTTGTAATGTTACCTCTTCATTTTACCATTTTTTTTAGCCTTTCCTTTTTCCTTAATCTGTCACTTTTGTTTGTTTTAAATAAAACAACTCTTAGTTTGGTTAGTATTTTCTATTATATTTTAGATTCTTTTTCATTTATTTCTACCCCAGCCTTAATGACCTTCCTTTTATGAACTTTGGGCTTAGTGTGTTCTTTCTTTAAGTGTGTTCTTTCTTTAGTTCTTTGAAGTGTGGTGTAACATTGTTTGAAACCTTCCTTTCCTGTCTCCTCCTTTCCCCTCCCTTCTCCTCCTTTCCCTTCCTCTCCTCTGCTCTATTCTCCTTTCCTTCTCTTCCCTCCTCTTTCCTCTCTCCCTCTTCTGCGCCCCTCCCCACTCCCTTTCCCTTTTTCCCCACTTCTACCCTCCTTTCCCTTCTCTTTCCTGTTCTTCCCTTCCTTCCCTTCTCTCCTATACTCTACTCCTCTCCCCTCTTCTCCACTTCCCTTTGGTGCTAGTAATCAAGCCCAGCAGTTCCTCACAAGCATTCTAGGTAAGTGCTCCAGCACTGAGCCACATCTACTTAAACTCTCTTTGCCTCTGTCTTTCAAGTACTAGTATTAAGTTCTGCTATAAAGAAGTCTATCACCACACCTAGTTCTCCTTCTTTCCTGAGAACAGCTTTGTATCAAAGTGTAGTGTACTTGGTTTATAGTTTACTTGCAGTACTTTGAACATATCATTGCCAGTCTCTTCTAACCTAAAGGTTTGTGCTGAGAAATCTGCTGATAGTTGTACTGGAAATGTCTTGTATGAAATAGGCTTTTTATTTTCTCATGTGGTTTTCAAGATCCCCTTTTCCTTTGATTTTCTATAGTTTAGTTACATGTTTTGATATAGTAATGTTAGAATTCAGTCTTGTTATACTATGAGATTTTTGTACCTAGATGTTTGTATAAACTCTCCCTAGATTTGGGAAATTGTCTGTCATTTTATCTTTAAGCTTTCTCCTCCTTGTTCTCCAGTCCTTTGCTTTTTTTCCTCTCTTGGTAATTTCAAATGACTTAGATTCAAACTCTACTGGTCTTCTGCTTGGTTGAGTCAGCTGTTGAAGCTCTATAGAGTTTTTTTTTAGTTGCATCATTGTGTTCCTTAGCTTAGAGATTATGATTTGTCCATTTTATTTTTTAATAGTTTCTATATTTTTGTTAAACTTTTTGCTTATTTATTGGTTTAACTGATTTTATTTAATCTTGTCTACTTTCTTACAGCTCACTGAAGTTTTTGAACAAACAGTATTTAACATAGACAGGAACTTTATATGTCTACTTTTATCTTGAGCATATTACTGCTACTTTATTTTGGTTTTTGGTGATGTCATAGTTTTCTGTTTTTTTTTTTTTTATCTTTGTGGTCATTCATTGTTTAATTAATTGGAATTAGTAACCTTACTAAAAAGTATGTGGCAATCTAAAAATATATGGGCATCTTTAAAGATATGGATTAGATTAATAACTTCAGTGTAGAAGTAAAGGTTTCTGTGTTAGCATCTGCTTGTATTTATATTTGTCATCTTGAATTGAGAACATTCTTCAAGTTATTTTCTCAATATTCATTTATTGCTGTGATTGCTTCAGTAGCTGATTACCTGTTAATTCATGTTACTAGCCTCCCTACCTCCCTTACTTTTTTCCTTCCTCCTCTGCTCCTTCTGGAGTTGAAGTTAATGCTCTACAAGTATACTTGAGCCATGACTCTAGCCCTTTTTGCTTTAGTTTGCCTTGGACTGAGATCCTCCTCTTCTGTCTCTTGTAGTTGGGATTATGGAAGTGTCCCGCCATGCTCAGTTTGTGTGTGTGTGTGTGTATGTATGTATGCATATGCATATGCATATGCATTGTGCCATACTGGGGCTTGAACTCAGCCTGGATGCTAAAAAAAATTAGCCTTTCAGCTTTTTGCTCAAAACTGGTGCTTTATTACCTAAGCTACAGCTTTAATTTTGGATTTTGGTGGTAAATTGGAGAAAAGAGTCTTACAGACTTTCTTACTTAGGCTCACAATCCACAGAATCTAGGATTGCAGACATAAGCTACCAGTGTCTAGCTCACCTTGTTTTTTGAAATATATTTTTGCTAACTTCTTGTTCACGGCCTGGAACCACCATCTTCCTATCTCTGCCTCTTGTGCATCTGGGATTACAGGTGTATGCTGCCATGCCTGGCCCAAGTTCCTAGCTTTTAATGATATTTCTGTTAAGAGAAGTGGGTTACCTCTATATAACATTATATTTCAAGTTAACTTTTACTTTTCACATTTATCTAATATTTCATGAGCATATTTTCTAGTGATAAAGTAATAAAACATTCAGTTATGTTAGCTTTGAGGTAAAGAAATTGAGATGCTAGAAGTTAAATAGAACTAGTCTAAGTGAATTATGTACCGATGCTTCTTGATTAAGGATAGATTTATGTTCTAGTAATCCATTATAGACTGAAAATATCAAAAGTCATAGGTGGATTTAATATATCTAATCTATCAGACATCATAGTTAGTAACAATACCCAGTAGAATATCTTATGTTCACACTTGTGCAAGGATAACTGACTAGAAGCTACAGGTTGCTTCTTCCTAGCACAGTATCATACTATATTACTAGCCTGGAAATCACACACAAAAAAATCTTAAATGGAGGAGCTGGGGGTTTAGCCCAGCGGAAGGGCACCCGCCCAGCAGGAGCAAGGCCCTGGGTTCGGTCCTCAGCCCTGGAAAAAAAAATCTTAAATGGAATAATTGTAAGTTGAGAACCATCTATACCGGAATAATACTCTGAGAATATGAAGATTTATAGTAATTAGTAACTATTAACTTTCTAGAAATAAAAGCTTGTTTTTATAACTTACATATGTTTGTAGGAATGGAACAAACATGGTAGTTGAATATCTACTCTATAGCAGAATTATACTTCAACTCACAGGGAAGCATTGGTTATAATTCAGGTCTGTCTTGACTCCCTTGCCATGCTGAAGTGAGGTGAGGATTGTTAACTCAGCATCCAACTTTGCCTGTGATCATCATTTCATAGAGTTCTCGAAAACAGAATCCTATTACTGCTTTTGTAAAGGTAACTGAACTTGTAATATCAGCTAACATATTGAGTACTTCCTTGTTGAGTGAAAAGTACTTTATGTACATTTTTAGATCATTTAAGCTTCATATATTTTCCAGATGAGGATTATGAGGCAGAGATGAAATAATTTTCATTCTGTTCTCAAGTATCAAAATAAGTAACTGAGCCAGAATTCTAATTTAGCCACTTTAGCTTGGAAGCTATGTCTCTTGCCATTTTACTGTGTTAATTGTGGACATATTATTGACCCCATTTTAAATATGAGGGAATGAAGATACAGCTAGTAGATGACAAAATGAGACTAACTCATGTAGTCTGATGCCATATACTTTTCATTATTTGGTGTTGTAATTCTTGGAATTCCTACTACTTGGAGCAAAAGCAGAACTGAACCCTAACAGTAACTTCTGTGAAGTGTTTTTAAACATTTTTTAAAAGTCTTTAAATGCTGGTATTTAGTTGACAGTACTGTGGTATTCTTTCTAGTATTGTTTCGTTCATGTTTTCTCAGATCATTCCTGTAGAGGGCAGCAGAGGCAAACCTTGTCTTCATAACCTACATTTTCAGGAAGTATGAAGGAAATTACTGTTGCATAATTCTCATGTGCTTTACGTAGTGACCCATATGCAAGTACAGAGTAATCATCATAGTAAATATCAGATAAATCAAATGAGATTCAAGCTTTTTAATCAGAAGAGAACAGAGCTGGTTATCACAGGTGAAAGGTCAAAATTTATTTATTTATTTATTTTTGATGACGCTCTTAGGGCTTATACTCTGGGCTTAGCCACTGACCTTGAGATTTTTTTGTTAAGACTAGAGCCACAACTCTGTTTCTGGCTTTTTGATGATTATTTGTAGGTCACAGTCTTCCAGACTTTCCTGCCCCAGCTAGCTTTGATCACGATCATTAGATTTCACCCTCCTGTTCTAGGATTACAGGTATAAGACACTACCCCCTGGCTTTCATATGAATTTTAAGAAAAGGCAAATGTGGTTTTCAAATTTGAAATTTAGATCCATTATTATAAAATAGATGTCTTATTTATATTCTTACCAGTATAGGTAGAAAAAAAATAATTTAAGTAAGGGAGATGAAATTCTCAGCAAGTGTTAGCCAATAGTAATAAATTTTGTAATTCACATAGGATTTTAACCATTTAGAAAGTGATCTGACAAACTTTAAACATTTTATAGGTTTAAAAAGTATAGTTATCATTACCTTACTCATGTGACTGTACAGTATTTTACAATAAAAATATATACAAAAAGGATATTTACTTATTAAATACATACAATATAAAAGTCTTGACCATTTTAAAGTATATAATATCATTAAATATATATAATATGTATATACAATGCTGTACAATATGTATGGACACAAATACTATAGTCATACCTCTTTTTGTTTTTCTTTTTTCTGATATTTTGGTTTGAATTAAAAATTTAACTCTGCTAAGCACTAGCTTGATCATCTGATCTATACCCCTACACCTAAGCCTCCTTGTGTTTGTTATTTTTCAAATAAAGTCTCAGTTTTTAATCTATGCAAAATTGGAGCTCGATTCTCCCATTCACATCTCTGAGTAGCTTAGATGGCAGGTACATGCTACCATACCATCTCTTGGTTAAGATAGAGGTCTTAGAGATATTTCCATTGTCCTGGCTAGCTTCAAATTGACACTTTTCTAATATCAGCCTACAAGTAGCTAGGATTCATGGTATAAGCCACCAGCTTCTGGCCTCTAGAAATCTTTATCATATAAAACTGAAGCTCTATACTCAATAACATTTCTCCATTCCCAGCTTGCTAAGTTCTGATAATCACCAACCATACACACTTTTCTATGCCTACCTTTTTATTTTTTTAACTTAAAGAATCATTGATTTCATGTGAAAATTCCACTTGTTTGCAGAATATTTTTGTTGTCATTTGTGGTTACCCGAGTTTGAACTCAGGGCTTCATGGTTTCTTGCTTGCCTGACATTTTGCTACTGAGCACCATGCCTCTCTTCCAGCTTTGTGGTGGTTGTTTTAGAGATGAAATCTCATGGACTTTTCTACCCAGGCAGACCTCAAACCATGATCCTCTGATCACAGCCTCCTAAGAAGCTAAGATTACAGATGTGAGCCATTAGCACCTGGCAAGTTCACAATTCTACAATATTCCTTTTGCCCGTCTTCTCCCTTTTAAAAATAATGTGGGTGACTTTTGTAATACTATCTCAGTTCATACATATGTAATATAATTTCATCTTCTCCCCAGTCCTGTAATCACTCCATTTCCCTGCCCCCTCCCATTGAACAGTCCCTTCAACAGTGACTGATTTGTACTTCACATTATTATTATTTTTGGCATTTTAGACCTGGCTTTCACATATTGTCTTGAACTTAGTTTATTTCTGTAAATATGATATCCATTTCCATTCATTTTCCTGCAGATGGCATAATTTCATTCTTTATCAAGTTATGTATCATTTTGTATATATACTACACTTTCTGTATCCATTCATTGATTGTAGGGCATCTACGCCGATGCCACCACTTTGCTATTGTGATTAAATATGGGTATGCAGGTATCCATTCCTCTTACATGTTGATTTACACTCTACTTTTATCTGTATTAGGAGCCCTGAAATTGATTTCCTAGTGGTTGCACCATTTTACATTTCCACCAGTAGTGTATAAGGGTTCCTTTTACCTACATCCTTGCTAGCATTTGTTATTATTTGCTTTCTTGTAGGTTGCCATTCTGACTAGAGTGAATGGAATCTTAATGTATGTGTTTGTTTGTTTTGTTTAGAATATTATTGTTATAAAGGTGATGTGCAGAGGGGTTAAAAATTACATAAGTCAGGTAAAGAGTACATTTGTTTTTGGATGGTGTCACTCCTTCCCTCACTGTTACTGTGGTTTTGATTTGCATTTTCTGTCTGGGTGAGGATAATGAGCATTTCTTTATATATCAGCCATTCATAATTTCTTCTTCTGACAACTGTCTGTTCTATTTGCTTGTCCACTTATTTAACTTGTGTCAGTACTGAAGCTTGAACCCAGGACCTTGTGCACACAGCTTTTTTATTCACAGCTAATGATCTACTACTACTTGAGCTATGTTTCCAGTTGCAGCTTTTTGCTGGTTAATTGGAGATACATTTCCAGGATTTCTCTACCTGGGCTAGCTTTGAACCATGATCCTCAAATCTCAGCCTTCTTAGTAGCTACAATTATAGGCATGAGCCACTTGCTTGCTCAATTATTAATTGAATTATTTGGGGTTTATTTAGTTTTTTGAGCTATGTATATTCTAGATATATATGTACATATATAGGTATATAGATACATACATATGTATACCTATATATATATATATATACACATACATATATGTACATATATACACATATGCATACACACACACACACACACACACACACACAACTATCAATGATTTTCTACCCTTTTTTTTTTATCATGGGGCCTGAACTCAGCCTGGGTGCTGTCCCTCAGCTCTTCAGCTCAAGGCTAGTGCTCTACCACTTGAGCCTCAGCCCCACTTCCGGTTTTTTCTGCTTATGTGGTGCTGAGGAATCAAACCCAGGGCCTCATGCATGTAAGGCAAGCACTCTACCACTGAGCCACCTTCCCAGCCCCTGATTTTCTACCCTTTTGTAGATTGCCTCTTAGTTCTGAGTTTTGTTTTTGTTTTTTGCTGTGTAGGGATTTGATACAGTCACTTTTATCATTTTTTTGGCAATAAAGTAACAAATGATTATCCATGCTATAACTTAAAAAAAATTCTCTTTATTAAAGTTTCAGTTCTTACTTTGCATTCTCTGATGCATTTGGAGCTGGTAGGGGCCAAGTTTCAGTTTCCCGCAAGTAGATAACTATTTTTCCCAGCACCATTTGTGGTTTTCTTGTTGTTTTTTTAAAAATGTTTTTTATTGTGAAAATACTGTACAGAGGAGTTACAATTACATGAGCAAGGTAATGAGTACATTTCTTCTCAAGTTCGTTTTCCCACATAGTGTCTTGTACGTCTCATTGTTGCAATGGGTCAACCTGTATCCCTATTTAAACTATTTGTTTTTTCCCTTACCCTCCCCAAATTCTACCAACATAAAAACCAGTGAAAACAGGGGTTACACCATGGGGAGGGACATACAAAACAACAAAAAAATCATGTGGTACCTTATAAATACGTTAGAAACAATAACAAGAAGAAATCACTGTGTCCTTATCTTGGGGTTCATTTCGCTTAACATCATCTTATCTGACCTTTTTTGCTCGTCTCAGACATATACTAGTTGTTGTAAATAAGGGAAACCATGAGACCTATGCTTCTTTGGGTCTGGCTTACTTCACTTAATAGAATTTTTTCCAAGTCTTTCCATTTCCTAACAAATGGGACAATGTCATTCTTTCTGATGGAGGCACAGAATTCCATTGTGTATATATATACCACATTTTCTTGATCCATTCATCTACTGAGGGGCATCTGGGTTGGTTCCATATCTTAGCTATGGTAAATAATGCTGCAATAAACATAATTGTACTGGTAGCTTTAGTATGGTCTTGTTTGTGATCATTTGGGTAAATGCCCAAAAGTGGGATTGCTGAGTCATAGGGAGCTCTATGTAGAGTCTTTTGAGGAACCTCCATACTACTTTCCAAAGTGGTTGAACAAGTTTACATTCCCACCAACAATGCAGTAGGGTTCCCTTCTGTCCACATCCCCTCCAGCATCTGTTGTTATTAGAGTTCTTGATTTTAGCCATTCTAACTGGGGTGAGGTGGTCTCTCAATATTGTTTTGATTTGCATTTCTTTTATAACTAGAGAGGTTGAGCATTTCTTCATGTATCTATGTATCATGTACCTATGTATCTATGTATCCTCTCCAGAGAAGTTTCTCTTTAAGTCTTTAGCGGACTTATTTATTGGGCAGTTGTTTCTTTGAGGATTTGTTGTTGGGGGATTTAATTTTTTGAGTTCCAAGTATATTTTAGCTATGAGACCTTAGTCTGTTGTATGGCTAGTGAAGACCTTCTCCCAATCCCTGGGCTTTCTATTGATCTTGCTAGCTATGTTCTTTGCCATGCAGAACCCCTGCAACTTCATGCAACCTCATTTGTCCAACCTTTCTTTGATTTGTTGTGTTTCTGGGTCTCTATTAAGAAAATTTTGGCTTGTGGGAAAGAGACCTAGGGCTTCTCCTATTGCGTCCTGTAATGTTTTCAGGGTGTCTGCTTTGACTCGAAGGTCTTTAATCTATTTGGAGTTGATTCTGGTACAGGGTGATATATAAGGATCTAGCTTTAGTTTTCTGCAAGTGATTAACCGATTTTGCCAGCACCATTTACTGAAGAGGCTATCTTTCTTCCATTCTATTTTTTTTAGCTCCTTTATTGAAGATTAGGTGACTATTGGTCTGTAGGTTTATTTCTGGATTTTCAATTCTATTCCATTAGTCCTGAGGTCTGTTCTTGTGCCAGTACCTAGCTGTTTTGATTACTATGGCTTTGTAGTAGAGTTTGAAATTTGGTATTGATATTCCTCCAGCACTGTTCTTTTTGTTAATGATCATTTTTGCTGTTCAGGATCTTTTATTGTTCCATATGAATTTTTAGATTGCCTTTTCTATTTCCTTGAAGAATGAGGTTGGAATATTGATAGGTATCGTATTGAATTAGTAGATAGCCATAGGAAGTATTGCCATTTTCATTATGTTGATCCTTCCCATCCGGGAGCATGGGAAGTTTTTCCACTTCCTAAGTTCTGTTTTGATTTCCTTTTTCAGGTTTTCAAAGTTCTCATCATAGAGGTCCTTCACTTCTTTGGTTAATTCCTAGGTATTTTATTTTTTGTATGGCTATTACAAATGGAGTTGCTTTCCTCATTTCAGCCATGCTCTCTCAGTGTTGGCATACAAAATAGCCATTGATTTTTGAGGGTTAATTTTATACCCTGGTACTTTGCCAAAGTTTCAAATTTGGTCCAGTAATTTGGGAGTGGAGTCTGTGGGATTCTTTAAATACAAGATCATGTCATCTATAAAAAGGGAGAGTTTTACTTCATCTTTCCCTATTTGGATCCCTTTTATGTTTGCATCTTGTCTTATTGCTGTAGCTAGGCATTCTAATGCTAAATTGAAGAGGAATGGAGAGAGTGGACATCCTTGTCTGATTCCTGAGTTTATAGGAAATGGCTTCAGTTTTTCACCTTTAAGTATAATGCTGGTTGTAGATTTGTCATATACCGCCCTTATTGTATTGAGGAATGTTCCATGGATTCCTAATTTTTCCAGAGCCTTCATCATAAAGGAGTGTTGGATCTTGTCAAATGCTTTTTCTGCATCTATTGAGATAACCATGTGGTTCTTATCCTTGGTGTTGTTAATGAGATGAATTATATTGATTTGCATATATTAAACCAGCTTTGCATCCCTGAAATGAATCCTGTTTGATCGTGGTGTATGATATTTTTGGATGAATTGTTGAAGTCGGTTGGCCAAAATTTTGTTGAGAAGTTTTGCATTGATGTTCATCAAAGAAATGGGTCTATAGTTCTCTTTCTTTGATTAGTCCTTGTCTGGTTTAGGGATGAGGGTTATGATGGCTTCATAGGAAGAGTTCGATAGTGAACTTTCTCTTTCAATTTCACTGAAGAGTTGGAGGAGTATTGGTGTGAGTTTTGAAGGCCTTGTAGAATTCTGTAAATCCATCCGGTCCTGGGCTTTTCTTAGATGCTCCCATCTAAGAAAAGAGATGCTCCCATCTCTTATTGCTGTTTCTATTTCAATGCTTGATATGGGCCTGTTAAGTTGGTCTAACTCGTCTTGGTTTAGTTTTGACATGTCCATATTTGCTAGGAAATCATCCATTTCTTCCAGGTTCTCATACTTGTTCGCATAAAGGTTTGAGAAGTATTCCTTTATAATGTTCTGAATCTTAGTTGTTTCTGTGGTGATATTTTCATTCTCATCTCTGAGTTTCTTTATTTGGGTGTGTTCTCTTCTTTTTCTGATAAAATTTGCTAGGAGCCTGTCAATTTTGTTAATTTGTTTGAAAACTCAACTCTTTATTTTGTTGATTCTTTCTGTGTTTTTTTTTTTTGAATTCTAATTCATTTAATTCTGGTTTAATTTTAATTATTTCTTTCCGTCTACTGGATTGGGGTTTATCTTGCTGCTCTTTTTCAAGGAGACTCAGATGTCTCATTAAATTGTTGGTTTCAGATCTCTCCAATTTGTTAATGTAGGAACTCAGGGCTATAAACTTATCTCTGAGTCCTAGAGGAGCTGGTGGTTTGTGTGTTCATTTTTGTTGAATATCATGAACATTTGAATTTCCTTTATTACTAATCTCTTCCATCACCCACTGTTGATTCAACAATGTGTTGTTCAGTCTCCATGTGTTACAGGACTTTCTTTGGTGGCTTTTGGTGTTGAGTTCTAATTTTATTCCCTTGTGGTCTGAGAGAATGCAGGGCATAACTTCAGTGTTTCTGAATTTGGACAAATTTGCTTTGTGACCTAAAATGTGGCCTATTTTGGAAAATGTTCTGTGTGCTGCTGAGAAAAATGTGTATTCTGATGCTGTCCCAGCACTATTTGTTGAAAAGGCTAATATGTTTGTTTGACACTTTTGATGAAAATTAAAATGTTGGTAGCTATGTTGTTTTTATTATGTTACATTGGTCTGTGGATCTTCTTTTGTGCTTTACAAAGGTATTTTTGTTTCTGTGGCTCTGTAGTATAATTTAAAGTTGAATATTGTGATTGTTCCCACGTTTATTTTACTCAGAATTTCTTTTGCTGTTTGGGGTCTTTGATGTTTCCTTGCGAATTTTTTAAAATTTTTTTAAAATTTTTATTTATTTATTTATTTTGGTCCGGTTGTGGGGCCTGAACTCTGGGTCTGGGCGCTGTCCCTCAGCTCTCCAGCTCAAGGCTAGCACTCTACCACTTGAGCCACAGCGCCACTTCGGGCTTTTTTTTTTCTGCTTATGTGGTGCTGAGGAATCGAACCTAGGGCCTCATGCATGCAAGGCAAGCGCTCTACCACTGAGCCAACTTCCCATCCCTCCTTGTGAATTTTTAAAGTGATATTTCTATATCTGTGAAGACTGACATTAAGAGTTTGATGACTATTGCATTGAAGCTGTAGATTGTTTTGGGTATTATGGCTATTTTTACTATATCGATTCTGCCAATCCATGACCCTAGAGGGTCTTACCATTTTCTTTTTTTTTTTTTATACAATATATTTTTGTTGTAAAGATACTGTACAGGGGTTACAGTTACATGAGTAAGGTAATGAATACATTTCCTATCAAGCACATTTCCTATCAAGCATTGTTACTCCCTCCTTTGGTTTTTCTTCTACTTCCTTCAAGGTTTTGTAATATTCTTTAGTCTCTTGCTTCCTTGGTTAAATTAATACCTAGGTATTTGGTTGTTTTTGAGACTATTATGAATGAAACTGTTTTCTTGATTTCTTTCTCAGTCTGTAGATACTATAGGTATATAGAAAAGTTATGTTTTTGAATGTTAAGGTTCTGATAAACACCTATGTTTCCAAAGTTGTTTTTCATATCTAGAAGGTTTTTATTTTTGTTTTGTTGGTCATGGGGCTTGAACTTAAGGCCTGGGGCTGTTCCTGAGTTTTTTTGCTGTACCACTTTGACCCACAGCACCACTTCTGGTTTTCTGGTGGCTAATTGGGGATAAGTCTCACAGATTTTTGCACTTGGAATGGCTTTGAACTGTAATCCTCAGATTTCAATCTCCTAGGTAGCTAGGATTACAGGTGTGATACCAGTGCCCAGCACTGACAGAGTCTGTAGGATCTCTTAAATTCAGAATCATGTCATCTGCAAATGGGGATAATCTGACTTCTTCCTTCTCTGTTTGAATCCCTTTTATTTCTTTCTCTTTCCTTATTGCTCTGTCTAGGCATTCTAGTATCATCCTAAATAAGAATGGGAAGAGTACACACTTGTCCTTTTTTGTCTTTATGGGAATGACTTCAGGTTTTCTCCTTTTAACATGACATTGACTGTAGGTTTGTCCTATATAGCCTTTATTAATTTCAGATACATTTGTTTCTATTGCTAGCTTCAACGCTTTCATCATAAAGGATGTTGACAAAATTACAATACCTTTTAGACTAAAAATGTTTAATGTACTGATCATTTAGGTCGCGTAGAAAAATCAAGAGTTCCAGTACTACTAGCTTTCGAAATCTACACGTATTGGGTTGATTCCTGTTAGAATAGACTATTTGCAACTTTGAAAATAGAACAATGAAACCTGTTGAAATTGCTTGGGAAAAGAGGGTAAGAGGGACAAAGGAGAGTTATAGAGGATGAGTTACAGAGTTATAGAGTTATAGAGAGTTATAGATGGCATGGAATACACTCTAACTATAGCTAATGTAAATTAATAAATGTATTTTCCTCCATTTCTTCATAAGGCTTTCAGTTACTGCATAGTGTCCTTTCAGCCTGTAGAACTCTCTAGCATGTTTTCTCAGCAGGTCTAATGGTGATTAACACTTTCACTCTTACTCTCGTGCTCTCTCACTCTCTTGTAAATATGGGCCTGTTCTGTCCTCATTTTTCTCATTTTTTTAAAAACAGTTTGGTCAGGTGTAAGATTCTTTGTTGACAATTTTCTTCTGGACTTCATGTGTTGGCCTACTAAAGTGCTCTGGCCTCCAAAATGCTCTGATGAGAAATCAGCTGATTAATGTACTGAGAACCCTTAACCTGTAACCAGTTGCTTTTCTCTTGTTCCTTAAGATTGTCTTTGGACTTTGAATGTTTGCTTGTTATGTATCAGCCTATTTCTTAATCTGTACCTTGGAAGACTGTATTAATAACCGAAATTGAGGAAATTAACAGCAGTTTGTTACCCAAACCTTCTCTGGAAATTGTAAGCCTTCAGAAGGCTGAAGAGTTTTGAAATAGGTAATATAGGGTAGGTTTTGCCAATATAATAGGTTGATTTTTAATTTATTGTTGTTGTGGTTTATTTGTTTGGGGGAGGGCAGTGCTGTGATTTGAACTCAGGACCCTGTACTTGCTAGCAAACATTCTGCCACTTGAACCATGCCTCTAAAACTTTTTGCTTGGATTACTTTGTTCAGATAGGGTCTCAATTAAAAAAAAAAAAGTCATGGGGATGCTTTGATCTGGGATTCCCCTACTATGCTTTCTACTTAGCTAGGTGGATTATAGGTTTGAGCCACCACATTTGGTATGCTTGTTGAGTTGAAGTCTTGCTAACATTTTACTTGTACTGACTTGGAACCCACAATTCTTCTGATCTCTACTTTCTGAGTGGCTAGGATTACAGGTAAATACTACCATACCTAGCAGTGCAGTGTTTTTCTACAGAAGGACATGTATTCCTGTTGCTTTCTACTCTACCATGTTTTAAAAAAAATCCTTTGGTTGTGTTCATGTTATACAGTTGAAGGCCTTGATCAAAAGCATACATTTGGGTACCCCATCTTACATGTAATTATGTTTATAGTAACATTGACAAAGTTTAATGTTGTAAAAAGAAATATATGGTTATATTTATTTATTAAAACATTCTACATAGCTGGGCATCAGTGGCACTTGCCTGTAATCCTAGCTACTCAGGAGGCTGAGATCTGAGAATCACGGTTCAAAGCCAGCCCAGGCAGGAATGATCATGAGACTCTTATCTCTAATTAACCACCAGAAAACCAGAAGTGATGCTATGGCTCAAGTGGTGGAATGCTTCCCTTGAACTGAAGAGCTCAGGGACAGGGCCCAGGTCCAGAGTTCAGACCCCCTGATGGACCAAAAAATAAAAACAAAAACATCGCACATAAAGAAAACATATTCCGATTATTTCCAAATATGATGTACTAAGAGTAATGCTGAAGATTGTGTTGAGGATTCTATTTTTTTGTATTTTCATACAGTGTATGTGCCATATGATCTGCATATGATCTTTTGGCTTTAATTCTCTTAATACAAATGAGTAATTATGTATACCTATATTGTGTGACTGCATTTGTGGTGGAAATGTTATCTTTTCAACATCTTTTCTCTAGCTTGGCTGAACTTTAGGTTATAAGATACCAGCACAAAGATTTTGTAAATTTTCTTAGCTTAAAACTTCCTTTCTTCTACCCTATCACTCTTTTGTCCCATTTCCCTTCAGTCTTCCCCTTCTTTTCTTTCTTTTTTTGCAAACATGTAATATAAGAACGTAATTATGTAAGTTACCATTAAGTGTGTGCCTTTTATAGTCCTCTAGCTTTCTAATATCAAAAATAAAGTAGAACTTAGAGGTTCTGCTTTCTGTTAGGATAGAGTAGTAAGTGTCAAGGTATTTTTTTCCTGCAAGAAAAATGACAGATTTTTGTAGGAAACAAAACCAGGTGAAAGCATACTAGGAAGACAGCAATCATACAGACTCTAGAGGAGGATGACAGATGTAAAGTAACACAGTACAGAATCAGCTTTTTATTGTTTCACTGGTGTATGCCTGAGGCAAGACCCAGTCAATGCTATATAGGGTGCCTGAAGCTTGGATAGAAATAACAACTCAGATTTTGGAGTACTGTGGCAAGTACCAAGTTAGAGAGTTACAATGTGAAGTCTTACAAAGAATGATCTCCAAATGCTGCACAAAAATCAGATCAATCTTAAAATAATATCTTGCTACCATGCAGAGAGAGAGAGAGAGAGAGGTGGATATGGGAGGGTGGCCAGTTACAGAATAAATGTAGCCAAATCTACTGCATATTAAGCAATAAAAGTAAGTACTTTTAAGAATAACATATTTAAATCCAAAGTTGCTAACATTTTATGATTTGCAGTGCCCAGGATGCAGTCTACATTTATTACTCACATACATGCGCGCGCACGCACAAACACACACACACACACACACACACACACACACACACACGAAAAATGTGACCCATACGTAAATGAAAAAGTAATTGAGAGTGATTCAGATCTGACTCCTGCATTAGAATTAGCAGCTGTTATAACTTGTTCAAGGAAATAAAATATGAACACCATGATTGAACAGATAAATGTTAGTGAAGAAATAGAAACTACATAGAAGAACCAAATGAAAATTCTATAAAACAAAATAATTGAGACTTCAAAATCAGTGAGATAGGATTACAAAAGCTTGGGAAAGAAGAGAAGAATTGGTGAATTTTATAGATGAGAAGAAATGGCTCAATCTTTAAAAGCCAAAGGAGATTTCAAAAAATGAAGTATCCTGGGCTCAGGGTGTAGCAGGTCCCATGCAGTGAAGCTGTGGCAGAAGTGTGACATTGGCTCAGACCGGTAGGATAATATCAAAGGGTCAAACACATTTGTCATTAATGTCCTAGAAGTAGAAGGGAATGTAAACTTGTAGTGGGCTAAACATTTCTATAAATTAGCAAAAAAAAATAACTTACATAATTAAGAAACTTAGTGAACTTTAAACAAAATGAATAAAATAAAGTAACATACATTATAGTGAAATTAAAATGATAGAAATATCTTGAACCATACGTTGTGGTTACTTACTTGTGATTCTAGCTACTTTGGAGGTGGAAGTAGAAAGATCACAGTTGTAGGCCAGCTCAGGTAAACAATGACACCCTATCACAAAAAGAATCAGATATGGTTGTATACTCTTGTCACTCACTTACTTTGGAGATTGACAGTATCTCTGTCTGAAAATAAATGAACAAACATAGAGGGCTATAAGCATGGCTCAGGTAGTAGAACACTGGTCTAGTGAACACAAAGCCCTCCCCCCCAAAAGAAAATCAAGCCTTGAAAGCATTCTCAGAAATATAACAGTATTAAATGATAGCAAATGATAGCTGACTTCTTAATAATTCAATCCCAGTCCACAAACTTCCCTTTAAAGTGCTGGTAAAACAAGTCTAATCAGAATTTGATAACCAAATAAGAAAACATATTTTCTAACAATGTAACTGTTAAGTATAAAGGCAAAATAAATATGTTTCAAAGTAAAACAAAAGAAAAGATTTCATTGCAGTGGAAATGTAGTAAGAGAAATATTTAAGGAAATTCTTTAATCTGAAAAGTGATCCAGATGAAAGCTCTTAGCAAGGAAGAGCCTTGTGATTGGCAAATATGTAATGTCTTTTCCTCATTTACAAAACACATAAGACTAACAGTTTTTGCTGATGATTACACAGGACCTTGCATATGCTGTACATACCTCATTTAAAGCAAAACTTGTTATATTAGGATATGACATGATAGCAAACATGTATAAAGTATAGTATAACATAGTGTACATATATATATATATATATATATATATATATATATAGTAAAACATAGTATAAAGGATTGGACATGATATTTTAAAGCTACTGTAAGATTTGTGATCTTGTGAGAATCTCTTAACAATCTCAAGAGTTACCCATGACAGGTGGTATTACTGATAGGGAAATGTAAGGAGTTTGGGTTGTTTACCGCAGCACTCAGCATATGACTCATTATCAGTTGTGCCGACTTTTGTCTCTGAATGCACTTATTGGGAAGAGGATATTAAATAACATTTGATTCAGAAGGAAAAAGAAAGGATTGGGGTAGATAGATAGAACTGTGTAGTTACTGGTCATTTTATGTGAAGTCATAGAATTAGTTCTAAGTCTGCTATGAAAAGTTCAGAGTTGTATATTATAATTCCTAAAATAAAACAAAAAAATCCCCCGGCCCAAAATAAAGAGATGTAGCTTACAAAGAAGAAATACCAATATTAAATTCTAAAGTATATTCAGAATACTAAAGGCATTAAACAGGGAGGAATTGGGGAGTATAAATCAGATGGAATGAAAGAAAACAAAACCTAAAAAATTATAAAACTTAAGTCAGCTGAGTGCCGGTGGCTCATGCCTATAATTGTAGCTATTTGGGAGGTTGCAGTCTGAGGACTGGGGTTTAAAGTTAAGGACATTACCCTAGGCCTTGAGTTTAAGCCCCAGGACTGGAATGAAGGCTTTATGGGATAGAGCATTTGTCCTGAATTCTCAGCTTTACAAAAGGAAAAAAAAGAAGCTTATGAATGCTTCCTTTTAAGCAGGAGTATGGCTCAATAGTAGAATGCTTACTTAGCTTGTGTGGGTCCTGAATTTATTTCCTATCGCCACAAAATAAATAAGTAATAAATAACCAAATAACTTTTTAAAAGAAAATGGAAGAAAATAAGCATTTTTCTGAAAGGTGGAGATTCAAATATTGTATAGAAAAAGACACCAGAGATATATTTCAAATTTAATTGCATAGATAGGCTGAAAGTAAATGTATGGGAAAAAGATGTAGTAAACATAAGAAGGTGAAGTGTTTCTATTTAAATAAAGTAGTCTTTAAGCCTATTGTTAGTAATAAGGAAAAGCATTTCATAGTGAAAATTTATCAGGAAGTTACACCAATCATAAATTTTATGTACTTATTTATAGCTGTAGGTAGTATTTTGACACATCAGTATAATTAACAGAAAATCTAAACAGGAAAAACAGAAACAATAGGGCAGTGTATACCTGTAATCAGAACACTCAAATAGAATGTATTATACTCAAGAAGACATGATACAAATAACCAATCTTAATCATACATTGAGCCATAAAACATGTCTCAATACTTTCAAAACTTCAGAATCCTATAAAGTATCTTCTCTAACTACAGTAAGGATTCAAAGTATACATTAGTAACCATAGTAAGTGAAAGAAAATCCACTATTTGGGGTGCTGTGGCTCAAGTGGTAGATTACTCTCCTTGAGCTGAAGGGCTGAGGGACAGTGCCCAGGCCCAGAGTTCAAGCCCCATGACAAAGAAAGGAAGAAAGAAACAAAGAAAGGAAGAAAGAAAGAAAGAAAAGAAAGAGAGAGAAAGGAAGGAAGGAAAGAAGGAAGGAAAATCCACTAGTTGGAAATTAAGAAAATTCTCTCCTAACTGGCCTGTAAATTTAGTGTAGCTCATATTATTGAGTTAGGTTTGTTTCTTTCTTGGTAGAAACAGAGTAGCCCATTTTACAGTTCATATGGAAATAGAAAGTACCTAGGTTATTCCAAGTAACTAGTGAGTGTGAAATGTTACCCATTATGATTTTGGTATGTGATTTCCTAATGGCCAATATGAGGATTGGATGGCTGATAATCTTCTTTGCAGAAATGTGTAGTCAAGTCTTTCGCTGATTTCTTACTGGATAGTTTATCTACTTCTTGTTGAGTTGTAAGAGTTTGATATATGTATTCTGGACATCCAAACGTTGTCAAATATATGACTGACTAATGTTTTCTGCACTTAGTAGGTTGTCTTCTTACTTTCCAGATAATGTCATTGATGCTCAAAAGTGTTCAGTTTTGAAGCTTAATTTACTCTTTTCTTCTAGTGCTCATGTCATTTGAAAAATAATATTAAATGCATGACTATTGTCATCTTAATAGTAGTAAGTCTTCTAACTTGTGAGCATTAAGTTTATACTTTATATGTTTATTTATTTTAAAAAAAACTCACCATGGGGGGTGCAGAAGGAGAAAAATGAGGGAAGGGGTAACAAGTTAGACAAGAAATGTATTCATACCTTACTTATGTAACTGTAACCCCTCTGTACATCACCTTGACAATAAAAATTTTAAAAAAGAAAAAAATTCACTAGTGTTTTACACTGTTCAGTATATACATCTTTTATTTAAATTTATTCCTATTTCTATTTTCCTCAATTTATTCCTATTTTAATCTTTTTGTCATTTTCTTAGTTTTGCGATTGTCCTTGCTAAGATATAGAAATATAACTGATTTTACTATCCTAAAGCTTTGATGAATTTGGTTACTAGCTTTAATAATTTTTTCTTTGGGTAGAGAGAGTTAGGATCATGTCATATGATAAGAGAAATGGTTTTAATTCTGTTTTTACCATTTGATTGATATCTATTCCTTTTTCTTTCCCAAATGCTTTGGTTAGAACCACCAACGTAACACTGAGTGGAGTTTTGTGTTGTTTCTGATGTCAGAGGAAAAGCTCTCTGTTGACTGTGTTAGCTTTGACTTTTCATAAGTGCCTTATATCTGGTAAGCAGATTTCTTTCTTATTCCTAGATTGTTAAGTGTTTTCAATCATGAAAGTGTGTTAGATTTAATAATTTAGCTTAGATAATGACGTGATTTTCCTACTTCATCTCATGGTATGGTATAATTTTCTGATTGATTTTCATGTGTTGAAATAACCATGAATTACTAGGATAAAACTTACTTGATTGTACTGTATATCCTTTCAATAAGCTGCTAGATTGTTTTCTGGTATTTTGTTTAAGATTTTAAAATTGGTATTTATAAGAGATATTAGTCTGTTTTTTCTGTAGTGTCTTTGTAAGGTCTTGGTTATCAGAATGGACTAGGAAGATTTTTTTAAAGAGTTTCAGAAAGATTGATACTAATGCTTCTTTAAAGGGTCCTCGTATTTTCTTTCTTGAGAGACAAGTACTACTTTGCTCTTTCTACTACTTACCATAAAAAAGATAGTGATGTCTCCATTTCCATTTCTCATTCATTTGCACACTTTCTTTGTCATTCTAGCTAATAGTCTGTCAATTTGGTTTGTCAGTTTTGAGATTTTCAAAGAACCAGATTTTGTTTCATTAGTTTTCTCTCTTTAAAAATAATTCTGTTTTAAATTGTCTCTAGTATAATCTCTCTTATTGTTATTCTTTCTGCTAGCCTGGTGTTTATTGTACTTTTATAGTTCTATAAATTGAAAGTTAGATTATGATTTTAGATTTTTGTTCCTTTTATTTTTCATAATGACATCATGCCACTAAATTTTTCTTTGAGAACAAATGTGGTAAAGCTCAAAATTTTAGTTATGTTTTGTTATTAATGTCAAGTTTTTCAATTTATTTCTTCAATGACTCATAATTGTTTGAACGCATATTGTTTAATTTCTATGTTATTCACAATAAATTCTATTGTGAATTTTTTCAATTTTCTTCTATTACTGATTTTTATCTTTATTATGTTTTAAGAAGATATTTTATGTGATTTTAATCTTTGAAAACCCATAGAGATTTGTTTTATGGCCTAACATAATGTTTTATCTCAAGATCCGAGTGATGGCATAGCCATGGTCCCTCTGATGATACCACAGAAGGATCTGTTTCAGTCTTTTTTCAAGGTTGATAGTTCCTTTATTTGTTGCAAAACTCCAGTATTCACATGATACTTTCTCTTTGTGGATTTGTTTCTAAGTCCATTCCCCTTCTTAAAACAAAGATACTAGTCATAATTTTATAACTTGACTTAATTTTTATAACTTGGCTACTTATATCTATAATGATTTCTAAAGGTCACATTTTGAGATTCTGAGTTAGACCTTAAATTTTTATTTTTTTTTCAGGAAAAAATACAACACATCACAGAGAAATATTCCTGACTTTTGTAAAATTTTCATGTTTGTGAAGGATTGATGTTAATTTTCTGTACCAATGAATGGAAGTTTTAAAATTGCAAGTTTGGTTTCTTTATATAATGTTTTCCTTCCTTCCTTCCTTCCTCCCTCCCTCCCTCCCTCCTTCCCTCCCTCCCTCCCTCTCTCCCTTCCCTCTTTCTTCCCTCCTTTCTTCCCTCCCTCCCTTCCTTCCTTCCTTATTTCCTTTCTGTGTGTGTGTATGTGTCTGTGTGTGTGTGACTGTGTGTGTGTGAGCGCTGAGACTTGAACTTAGGAACTTATATCCTTCCTTGACTTTTTCACTCAGGGCTAGTACTCTGCTACTTTTGTCACATGTCCAGTTGTGAGTCTCACTTTTTGTTTATACTTGAGATAGTTTAGTAGTTTGTGTCTTGCTAGGAATTTTATATTTTTATTCTAAGCTACCTTATTTCTTGGAATATACTTATTCATAGTATTCTTTTACTTCTGTTATCTAAATATTTTCTTTGGTAAAGTGTTCAAGGATTTTGTTTTGTTTTTGATTTTGGTAGTGAAGATTGAATCCAGGGCTCTGTACATGCTTAACGCAGATTCTGTCACTGAGCTATATCTCTAGCCTTGATCAATATAGTGTTTTGCTCTTGTTAAATTTTAAGGGTTTTTTTTTTTTTTGGTAAGGTTTGAATAATATTTATCAAATATGTCTACTTTGGGCTTTTACAAAATGGTTAATTGGAGATAATCTCATGAAGTTTCCTGCTCAGGCTGGCTTTGAACTGTAATCCTCAAGTCACAGCCAACTGAGTAATTAGGATTGTAAGCATAAGTCACTGCTGATTTATCTTTTTATTCTCTTAAAGAAAATTTTATCCATTTTTCTTTTTTGGTTGGTGCTTTGTTAGATCTTAAAATTTCACCAAATGAAAAGTTATCTGTAGATTTTTTTGCATATTATCTTCTAGGAATTTTATAGTTTTGAGTATTTTATATTTATGACTGTGACTCATTTTGAGTTAATTTTTGTGAAGATGTGCAGTTTAGAGCAAATTTATTCAACCTCCTGAGTTCTAGGATTATGTGTGAGCAATGGGTGCCCACCAGGATAATTTTTTATATTTGCATCCCTATTGGTAAGGTTATTTCCCTCTGGCATCTTTCAACAAAATATCTCCTTAAGTCTGATTTTTTAAAAATTTTTGTAGTTTAAAAATGATAAGTCAGCCAGGCACTGGTGGCTCACATCTGTAATCCTAGGTACTCAAGAGACTGAGATCTGAGGATTATGGTTCAAAGCCAGTCCAGACAGGAAAGTCAATGAGCCTCTATCTCCAGTTAACCATCAGACAACAGGAAGTGGAGCTGTGGCTCAGAGTGGTAGAGCACTAACTTTGAACGAAAATGCTCAGGGACATTGCCCAGGTCCTGAGTTCAATCCCCATGACTGACCAAAAAAAAAAAGATAGGTCATATGTAGTTTTGTTTGGTGTTTATTCAGCTTTGTGTATCTTGAGCTTCCTGGATGGTGTCTGATGGTGATTCTTTGTCATTGTTTCCAATTTTCTTCTGTTTCTTTTTCATTTCCTTCTTTAGCTATATCCATTATATATTAGACCTTTTGAGGTTGTCTCATATGTCTTTGATATTCTTTGTTTTAGTCTTTTCAGATTGATTTTCATTTTGGAGGTTTCAGTGTTTCATGATATAAGTGTAATACATTTTTATCTATTCATTTGAGTGTTTTGAGTATTGCTTTTGTTTTTTAAATTTAAATAATAAATATATAATATATAATGAATATATAATAAATTAAAAATTATTATAAAGGTGATATACAGAGGAGTTACAGTTACATAAGTCAGGCAAAGAGTACATTTCGTGTGTGTGTGTGTGTGTGTGTGTGTGTGTGATGGGGTTTGAACTCTGGGCCTGGGCACTGTCCCTGAGCTCTTTAGCTCAAGGAAAGCGCTCTACAACTTGAGCCACACCGCCACTTCCGGTTTTCTGGTAGTTAATTGGAGGTAAGAGTCTCATGGACTTTCCTGCCTGGGCTGGCTTTGAATGGTGATCTTCAGATCTCAGCCTCCTGAGTAGCTAGGATTACAGGCGTGAGCCACTGGCACCTGGCTCAGAGTACATTTCTTGGAAGTGGTGCTGTGGCTCAAAGTAGTATAGTGCTAACCTTAAACAAAGAGGCTCAGGGCTAGTGCACAGTCCCTGAGTTCAAGCATCAGGACCTACAAAAAAAATTACATTTCTTTTTGGACAGTGCCACCCCTTTTCTCCCTTTTTCAAGGTCATGAGCAAGATTTTCGATTGCAAAATTTGATCAATTCATGTATGTATCTAATTGTCATATATATGTAATTCAAACATACACATACATACACCTAGAAGTAAAATTGTTATATGATTTCTATGTTCTTGTGAAGCTGAGATTGTTTTCCAAAATAACTGTGCCATCATTTTACCTTCCCACTAGCAAAGTATGGAAGTTCTAGTTCTTACACATTCTTGTAAACACAGTACTTGTATAAGTCAGTTTTTTTTCATTGCTGTAACAAAATACCTGAGCAAAGCAACTTAAGGGAGCAAAGATATCTTTTCACTCACTGTTTTAGAGGTTTCAGGCATTTATCCCAGGGAGGTATAGTAGAACAGGGCTGTTCGACTCATAGCAGCCAGAAAACAGAGTGAATACAAGGACAAGATATCACCTTAAAAAATATGTCCCCAGTCATGTACTTCTCCGTGCCGGCTCCACCTTCCACATCTCTGGGAAGTCTTTGCAAAGTTTTTCATCAGTCAGTAGACTGAACTTTGATTAGGTCAGAGTTCTAATCATCCTCTCTGAAATTGATTCACAAACATACAACAGGCTTGCTTTACTAATCTCCTAGTCATTTCTCAACCCAACCAAGTTGACAGTCACTGTAAACCACCAAACCCTTCACCTCCTATTATTATTATTATTGTTATTGTGGGAGTAACCTGGTATCTCACTTCATTTTTTATTTACATTTCCTCAGTGTTTAACCTAATTTTCTTTTGCTACTTGCTATTTTTATATGTTCTTCTGGAAAATGTTCAAATTATCTACTTTTTAATTGGCTTATATGTAGTTTGAATGTTGAATTATAAGTGGTCTACATGTATGTATATGATATGTATATATGCACATTAAATGCACGTTTTTAAAATTAAATATATGATTTTCAAATATTTCCTTCCACCAGCAAGTTATATTGTCTTGTCCTTTGTTGCACAAAACTTTTATTTATAACAAATCCCACTTAAGGTCCCCACTCCCCCCATCAAATGAAAAAAAATTGTATAATTCATCATAAAGATTTACACTTGTTTTCTTTTTTTTGAAGGGGGGGGGCTGGTCGTGGGGCCTGAACTCTGGGCCTGGGTGCTGTCCCTCAGCTCTTCAGCTCAAGCCACAGCGCCACTTCCGGTGTTTTCCTTTTTGCTTATGTGTTCTGAGGAATCGAATGCAGGGCCTACCACTGAGCCACCTTACCCTCCCCTACACTTGTTTTCTTCTAGTAATTTTTATAGTTTCATATTATTAATTTAGAGATTTGACTATTAGGTGAGTATCCAAATTTATTTTTTAGCATGTGAATAATAGCATGTGTGTTACAGCACCATGTATTGAGAAGATTGTTCTTTTACTACTTAAAGTTTATGGTACATTTGTCAGAAGTTTGTTTGGATTTGCTATTTTATTATATATATATATATATATATATATATATATATATATATATATATATATCTACTTTATCTGTTTATTTCATCTATATCCATCTATTTATATATCTGAATATCTGTTTTAATATCTATATAGCTATTCTTAGGCCAATTCTACATTAACTTGTGGATACTATAATTTTCTCATGGATTTGTTTTCTGTTTCCAAGCTTGTTTTGACTCTCTGTGATCCTTTGTAACTTTGTGAATTTTGGAGTGAGCTTTTCTATTTCTTCACTCTTATCTCTTATCCATGGAATCCTTTTCTATCCATCTCTTGGTGGTGTTATGTGGGAGGCAAGTAATACATTCTATAGTGAAAGAGATCACATTCTAGTTATGATTTAGTGGTCATCATGGCTGGCAGATTTTAGGATAGGCCATAGTTACAAAATTTCTTGTTCTAAGCTTATATTATAAACTTTTAAAAGATGAAAAAATACCTTTATTATACATTTCTACATACACAGGGTAAGATTTTCAACTGAAGTTTCAGAGAATCATTAGACATTGTATGCATATGTATAACAGTGGAAAATGGAGCTTCAGTAGTACCAATTTAATCAGCTTTATATAAAAGGCATTAATTCCTCGTAGCAAATTATACATTGTTTTAATACCAACAAGCCTTAGCTTCATAGCATTGTGAGCAATAGTATTGTTACCTTTTTTGGGGTGAGTTACAAAATTATTTATAACAATAACATTTCAGAAATGGTACCTAGATGCTTTAGTGATCATATGTGCATGGTTGGACAATAAATAAATACTTGGGATACATTTTACTATGTTATTCTGAAAATTTATAGACAAATCATTCTAGCACTTATAGACCCATGAATTTTAAAATACATTTTAAAATCAAATTATTTACATAGAAGGGTCCCCAGTAAAGATTCTTTTCCCAGAGGTTCCATATATCCAAAGATAAACTTGCTTGTTTACATTAATAGATACAATCTCAGCTGTTATTAGGAGCTTGGCCTTTTAATTTTCAAGGTTTAACCTATATAAAAATACTGAATACTTTCTGTTGTAAAGAACAAACCAAGTAAAAGCAATTGACCTTGCATTGTTCTATTTTAGATAAAAGTATTATCTAGAGTAACTCTTCATGGTAAGGGGCACTATGAGGAAATGGAAATTTTCCTCAACTAGATGTGTGACACTAGGCATTTGAGTTTCACAACTATGTAGACATTAGAGTATTAATAATTAAAATTGTATGAAATATGGCTTTTAAGTTTAAAAAACACAAAAATAATGTTAATTCTATTTAAAATTTAGTTTTTTATTTATGTTTATACTTTTCCTTTTTATTTTAAGTATTATCTTAAAGAAATGATTATCACTTAAAAATTAAGATGGCACAAAATTATAGAATTAACTTTTGGAATGTTAGAGATTTGTTTGTATAATTTTTAAAATAAGAAAACTGAAAACATTTAAAATTGTGGTTGATATGACTGCAGTTTGTGTTTAATTTACAATGTTTGTGGTGAGAACTAATTCACTGTGATCTATTGACAGTCAGCCTATCATTTTTCTATGGAGAACTAATCTGAATACTCATAGAACTAATTTACAGTGTCTTTAGAATTTTAGGAAGAGAAAAGCAAATATTTGAATTGGGAATTATCTCCTGTGCTTTTTATGTAGTTAAGCTGTTATTTTTGTAAGAATACTGACAATTTTCTCATTTACTTGAAGCTCAATTAATGAGACTAAGCAAAATTATATTAAGGGTTTATGAAAATGATTATTTAAATGAATCACAAAATAAGGATATATTTGCCCTTTGAAATACTTACAATAATGACATAAAATGCACTGTTTTTACTCAAGCCAATATATGTGAACTCTGTATCTCTTTTATACTTATTCTAGTTGTGCTGTAATTGCATGAGGTTTTCCACTACTTTATGCTTATTGGTTTTTTTAATGATCGTTATAATTTTATATTATGCCTTCCTTCAGCACTTCTTGAGTATATATACAGTTTCTAACATAAAGGAGGCTATGGGTCTTTACTAATAAATATAAACATTTGAGGCATTTTGCCTCACATGGGCCAATATTTTCTAAGGGGAGATTATCATTAACTCACAAAATTCTGTTTCTAGATTTTTCTCAACATATTAATAAAATATTTTCTACTAATTACTAATTTATTACTCTTACTGTAACTAGAAAATTATCTGTATAGCATCTGCTTTTTTTAACCTAGAATAAATTTTATCACAGTGGGGATTTAATCATATTTTTATTATTACTTTCTTACCAGCCCTAAGAACAAGTACTTAATAAACATTTGTTAATTTATAACACCCAATTTATCACTATTATTAAAATGTAGCTCTCTATATATAATATTCACATACCTCTTTGTTTCTCTGGAGTAAAATCATTGATAACATAGGACTAAAAATAAACTTTAGTGTTAAAACCTTGAATATATTATCTATATTTTTCTGTGATTCTCTGTAATCCCCTTAGTGGTTTTTCTTTTTTGGGGGGGGAGGGAGGGAGTCCGGTCGTGGGGCCTGAACTCTGGGCCTGGGTGCTATCCCTCTGCTCTTCTGCTCAGGGCTAGGGCTCTACCACTTGAGCCACAGCGCCACTTCCAGCTTTTTTTTTTCTGCTTATGTGGTGCTGAGGAATTGAACCCAGGGCCTCATGCATGCAAGGCAAGCGCTCTACCATTGAGCCACCTTCCCCGCCCTGGTTTTTCTTCCTTTAGTATCTGTTTCTCTCAGACTTCATTTGACACCCTAAATGCACTAATATAGGTTAGGACTTTTAAGATATGCAAACATATTTTTGTTAGAAAATAAATGTTGAGATTAAATAAAGAAAATACTTTTCATATTTACCTTAATAATAAGTTATTAAATTCTAGTGGTAATTGCTATTCCATTTTCAAAAGTTCTTTTCTCAATTTAGTAAAGAGTTTACCTAGGTATAAGCCATTCTTATGGAGAACACTTCACTTTTCTAATCATGTTTCTTCAAACTTGTACTTGCTAAGGTTTTTTATGCTTGAAATTGATGATATCAACTCCCTAAGTTTCAAAAGTTTCAATTTTTGCTTTTATGTGGGAAAAACTTGAGATTTTGTTTTTGTTTTTGTTTACCAGTTCTGGAGCTTGAACTGGCCTGGGTGCTTTTTTGCTCAAGCCAAGTGCTCTACCATATGAACCACAGCTTCACTTCTGGCTTTTTGGTATTTAATTGGAGATAAGAATCTCATAGAGTTTCTGCCCAGGTTGGCTTCAACCTGATACTCAGATTTCATCCTCCTGTCATTAAGATTACAGGTGTCAGCCATCAGTGCCCAGCTTAAGGTGATAATCTTGTATGCTATTGTTTTGTATTTCTCAATTTCCTTTTCTGAAGTTTTATTGCACCTGTGGCAATTTGTGTCACAGCAAATAGAAACCTCAGTCTAATCTAGCTGTATCAGCAACTCCTGCAGAAATCTTTCTTTTGGTAATTCCTGTCCCCCATTCTTGGCTTGGCATGCATGTGCTTCTCAGGTCTGTGTGTACTCTGCTTTGACTTCCTCTTTCTGCAGCATAGTATTATGAAGGGATTTGTTCCAGCTTGACTTCATTCTCAACCCTATAATACTATTTCTAATAATCATAAAAAAGAATATTTTATAGGAAAAGTTGTATTTAAAGAAAACTGCTAAAATTTATTTGTTCTAAAATTTAACTAAGAATTTTCCCTCATATTTCTGTATGCCAATTTTTTTCACTTAGAGGCATCTGAATTAGAGAAATAAAAGGACTCATTTTTGGAGGGCTTGCCAACCAGGAACAGGGTAAACTGGGCCTACTGTAAGCCCTAGGCTAATTCACAGCAACCCTCGCAGCATCAACTCTGGCACACATTATCTAGTTGTCACAGGACTGCAGGTATATTTTCTTCCTCATACTTCTAGCCTACCCTCTATCATACTTTAAAATTAGTTCTGATTTTATATTTTTAAAGGTAGCTTTTACAATGTGGTTTAAATTCTCTTATGCGTACTGGTATGTAAATACTTACTTATCTTTAGTTCTGGTACCTCTCTTGGCTGCCCTTTCTGCCGTAGGCTACACTTTACTGACATAGTAATTGTGCTCATTTTCCCAGCATGTTCTTAACCAGACTGGTCACATTTATGAGCAGACATTTCAGAATATATAGATAATTTATAAACCAAGTTTCCCCCTAAAACCTAGAGCTATTGTGGATTATCTTACTAGTTAATTAATGTAATATTTAATTCAGTGAATACTGTAGTGTCCATGTTAACTTCTCATTCAAGAAAGACTTGAATTTTTTTTTCAAATTTATTTTTTCTCTTTTAAATTACCTAATAAAAATCTTGGTTTTTTTTATATATAGGGTTCTTCTACTTAGATTTGTTTACGAAATGTTATTGGAAATATAAAATTCTGATTGCAGTATTATAAGTAAGCAAAACAAAGACTGCCTTATTGTTACTAGCATTTTAGGCTCTGTGTACCTGAGGGTTGGCCTCTTTCTTCTTTTTTTAATTTAAATTTTATTGTAAAGATGATGTACAGCAGGATTACAATTATATAAGTCAGGTAATGAGTACATTTCTTTGGAACAGTGTTCCCTCATTTTTCTCCCAGTTTTTCCCCTCCAGACACCTCTCTTTCCCTCCCCACACACACATTGTAAAGCTCATTTCCAACATAGTGTCTAGTGATTTGGCTTTTCTTATGTTAAAGATGGAATAACATAGTGTCTAGTGATTTGGCTTTTCTTATGTTAAAGATTTGGAATAATGTCATCTTTGCCCTCACTCTCCCAGTTTTTCCCTCCCATCCCACCTGTAAGTTGTGTAGTTCATTTTCATTTTCAACATAGTGTCTAGTGAGTGCCACTGCTTCATTTGTTTACCTTTTGTCCCTCCACTACATGACATCCAAAAGGAAATGTACTCTTTGCCTGACTTATGTAACTGTATCCCCTCTGTTGTTTGTTTTTTTTTTTTTAGCATTTTTCAAATAAAAACAATAATTAAAAAAGAAAAGATTTTGAACCCCTTGTTTAGTCTTGTTTGATTTCTCATCCACAGATTCTAGTATAGTGTTTGGCATATGATACTCCACAAATGTTTATTAAATCCATAAATTGGTGAATGAGAGGTTATGAAGCAGATTCACCATGGACTAGTTACTAACTTACACATTTAGTGACATCAGAAAACCCCCATATAACAAGTTACCTGAAGTAGATTTATTACTTATGAAAGAACATCAGGAATAACAACAACAACAACAAAAACCAAGAATTCCTTGTGATCTGGTTTCCTAGGGCTTAAAAGAGTCATACAAAATATCAATAGTATACTTAAAGGCTTTTTTTTTTTTGATTGGTGGTGGGGCTTGAACTCAGGGCATGGGCACTGTCCCTAAGATATTTTGCCCATAGCTAGTGCTCTGCCACTTTGAGCCACAGTTCCACTTCAGTTTTTATGTGGTTAATTGTAGATAAGCGTCTCCCAAACTTTTCTGACAAGCTGGCTTTGAACCAAGATCCTCAGATCTCAGCCTCCTGAGTTGCTAGGATTGCAGATGTGAGCCACCAGTACCTGTCTTCTTAAAGACTTTGTGTGTGTATTTTCTTTGGCCTAGACATTAGCTGTGTATTTCTAGAAGGTGAAAGATCTAGTTTCTGCCAGCTGTAACAGTACTAGTAGTTAAAGGACTTAAAACTACAGCGTTTATGGATGAAACAAAGCCATAAACATTGTCTTTTTGGTGGGATTTCTGCCAGTATGTACTATTTAATGTTGGTATTTGAATCTTGGTCACTTTGAGCAGTGTAGGACTAATGTAGGTTTTCACAGATTATGAAATCAGAAATTCCTTTGTTAAGGTAAGGAATGAACTATCCTGTGTTAAACCAAAGATGGCATTTTAGGAGAGTTAGACTTTGGAGAAGGAGAAAAGGAGGATGGCAAAAAGTAATGGAAAAGATTTGTATGGTTTTTGTTTTGTTTTGTCTTTTTCTGAAGGACAGTTTGAAGATCAACTGTGTATGACAAATTGTTTTCATTGCCTTCTTATCTTCATCCTACCTTTGTAGGCTGAGTTAACCTACTTCTGTGGGAATGACATAACTTTACTCCCTCTTTCCTATTCAAACAAGCGTGACAGAGCTGAACTGTGACCCATATTTTTCCCTAGAGCTTTCCACGGAAGTGAGTCAACACATTGTTTCTGGCTTTACTTGCTGTCACTCCCTAATGCACCAGCTTAGGGTGGTTTGGAATTTTCCAGGTACTGTGTTGGAGGGGGAGTAACCAGAAGGAAGGCCAGAACACAGGTTTAGTGTGCTTCTGAGTGGGTGGAAGTGATTATTCATTCAGGAAACATTGCAACTGACCAAAATGCAATGAGAATTAAAAAAAAAACAAACCTAAATACTGATTATGCCTAAATATGTTTTATCATAGTATATAAAAGCCAATTTAAAATGTATACAGAAGATAAGTCTTCATGGATTGCAACACATTTTTCTGTGTGTGCGTGTGAGTGCGCGCGCATGTGCACGCGCCAAGAACACAGAGTTCTGTTAAGTCATTCAGTGATGAAGATTGCTGGCTCGCCGCCAACCAGCGTCAGGTTCACTCCATTGAGTTCAGTATAGATTCTGACCAAGGGAGGAATGTTCCTCTTGTCTTTGATGGCAGGTAGTTCTGGCTAATTAGTTATTTTGAAACAAGCTTATTGTTACTTTTGTTTTTTGGGGCTATACATTTTTTTCTTTTAAGGTTTCATATATAAACTGCTTTGATGCAGATAGCACATTTTTGCCTGCTTATTAGTCTTGCTATGTTTGAGTTGTTAAACTAACCACTCTTTAACTATGCCATATTAGAATGTATTTTATGCCATATTGACTCTGCTGTACATTTAAAGTATTACTTTATACCATTCAAGAAAAATAATCAAAAAGTGTTTTTCTCAGTCATGTTTAAAAATGGGAAATTTATGTTAGAGTGTTTGGTAATACTTGGTAAAGAGCTTATGAAGCTGTGTCTATCAGTATTTCATCTGTTCATTGGAATAGATATTTTCTTTGTCCCTACCCCCTTATTTACCACCTTTGTTTTCCAGCTACAACTATGTATGTAGTGAGTGTGAGGCCAGACTGGGTTCTGTAGTGAAATCCTGTCTTAGAAAAAAAAAAAGTAAGTAGGAAACAAAAGTATGAATTTATCAGCTAGTCTTATAAGGGAATAATTTAACTTTTTCATTTTCTTTTCTTTTTATTTTTCTTTCTTTTTCCAGGCAAGATCTGGCTTTGTAGCCTAGCTGGACTGAGAGTAAAAAGCCTCCTGCCTCTCAGCCTCCTGAGTTCTGAAATTACAGGCGTGCACCAGCATATTCCTGTTTGGAAACATTTAACTTTTAGGCTAGCTTTCTGTTTTTTTGTCTTTGACTTATAGTCTTGCATCCAAATTTCTGGACCTTGGCATGAAGATATGTCTGTTTGGATTATGAGGGAAGGATAATCATTCCACCAGCTTCCCATACCAAAACACCTACTCCTGGGGTACCTGTTTGAACTTGTGCTTATCTGGTCTGTGTGGGAGACTGTCTCATTCTGCTCTGCTGTTTGTGAGGCCTGCCAGATTCTCATCTATGTACTAGAGGAAGACAGAGATGGAGAGTTTAAGGTGGCAATGAGAAATTTACTAGCTGGGCGCTGGTGGCTCACACCTGTAATCCTAGCTACTCAGGAGGCTGAGATCTGAGGATCGCGGTTCAAAGCCAGCCCAGGTGGGAAAGTCTGTGAGACTCTAATCTCCACTAAACCACGAGAAAACCACAAGTGGCATTGTGGCTCAAGTGGTAGAGTGCTAGCCTTGAACTAAAGATCTGAGGGACAGCGCCCAGGCTCAGAGTTCAAGCCCCATGACCAACAAAAAAAAAGAAATTTACTTCACTTACACTTCTCTAATTTGTCTTATTTTTACTTCTGTCACACTTATTTTGGTCACAATTCATATTCTTTCTATGGTGTGATGAAATAATAGTATTTATTTTCCTCAGCTTTAAGTTTAGTTCTTTGTTTTCATTGAGCCAAACTTCTAAGAAAGAACAGCCAGCCTCATGCTCATTTCCACAAATGTATGGTTTTGTTTTTCTTTTCCGGTGTAAAAAATAATTCGTGGTCTGAAAAGTTAGAAAAAGAAATAGACTAAAACAGTAAATAAGACATATTTACTTGTGATGTCCATGGGCTTTTGAAGTTTTAGTCACTAAAATTTGTATGACTATTCACTCTGGTCCATTTTGGTATTAAGAAGTGAATTGACTGCTGAAAAAACTTTTGGAGTTTTTGTTTGTTTCTTATTTTTTTGACAGACCATTAAACATTATTTTAAAGAAATAAATGTTGAGGGAATCATTGCTATTTCTTCCCCAAATAACCTTATTTTATATGTGTATTTACAGTGTTCACTTAACTCTGAGATTGGCTCATTTTCCTGAGGTGTCAGGGAAAAGGACCTAACACCAGATTTTGTAAAGACTAAAATTCCCATTTCTTATCCACAGTAGTCTGGCAAAGATAAAAAGATAGAATAAACCCATGTAATTCCTTCTCCCTGTAGCTTGCTATAAGCATGGCATGTCATTGGCTTAGACTGTCTAATTGAAATTATTCAGTTCAAGAGCATTTACCTGTCCCTTACATTACTTCGATGGGAAACTTCTTAAAATTTTATTTATTTAAATGACTTTTTCTGGTTTTGTAAACTTTAATCCTGCTGCTATTTATATTTAAGAATTTAGGATGTAGAATGCATACACTTACCTTGTTGAGTTTTTTCTAGATTATCTAAATAACACATAGTCATAGTAAATTTCCTGTAGTTTCTTGCTAGAGGCAATTATAGTGTTAACATTTTTGTAAAATTTATTTGTGTTAAGACACTGGTTTTAGCATAACTAGGATTTCATAGACATCTTAGTGATGGGAATGAGGAGAGATCTCAGACCCTCTTGTTTTTTGGCAATTCTGTTTTATTAATTTGTGGTCATTCAATGAAAAGTTTGTATCAGCCTTTTTGCTATTATGTTGGACAAAAATCTTTGTTTCAACTTTAACATTGTTTCTCTTTTGGAAAGTGCCTCAAGTCAAGGCCTCTGCTTGTTTGTAATCTCAGGTCCTCCTGGTATGCATCAGAGTGTTTGAAGGAGATACCTTTTCTTTTTGGCTGTCCCTTAATGTAAAATTGGGAAAACAAGCTGATGAATTAAAAAATAATGATTTTGTGTCTCACTTTTTATGGAGGGAATAGGTAGGGAATGAATTGGCTTAAATATGTTTCCTCATATTGATAGGAAAGCAATCTAACCACTCCAGATAAACTGAAGTGAGATTTTTTATCACTCAACATTGTATCCTATAGAGTTTATGCTTGGTCTCAAGTGTAGAGAGTATCCCATCTCTGAACATTTCTGTGTAATGTGTGTATTTTTTTGTTCTTCTAAAATATATCATGAATGGTTTTCATTTCAGAATGTCACCTAACTTTCTTTTCCTTCAAAGTACTAATTCTTAATTTTTCCCCTCCTTCTCTCTTTCTCTCCCTCCCACTCTCTTTTTCTTTCTTTCCCTTCTTCCCTCTTTCTTTCTTTCTTTCTTTCTTTCTCCTTTCTTCCTTCCTTCCTTCCTTCCTTCCTTCCTTCCTTCCTTCTTTCCTTCCTTCCTTCCTTCCTCCCTTTCTTTCTTTCTTTCTTTCTTTCTTTCTTTCTTTCTTTCTTTCTTTCTTTCTTTCTTTCTTTCTTTCTTTCTTTCTTTCTTTCTTTCTTTCTTTTTCTTTCCTTCTTTTTCCTTCCTTCCTTCCTTCCTTTTCCTTGCTTCCTTCCTTCCTTATCTCTCCTCTCCTTTCTTTCTTCTTTCTCACTTTGCATACTTTCCATACTTTCAAAGGTATTTTGTGCTATCTTTTCCTTGTACATTGCTTTGATACTCTTTGTACTGATTGTAGTACTCTGATTCAACCAAAATTTATAAGTGTATGTGGTCTACATTCACACACTATTTCACACTTTCTTAAATATCATTGTATCTTTTGGTACTGAAATAATGATGAATGATGCCAATGAAAGTATGAAAAAGTATGCAGCTAAGTCAGGATTACATGATCACAATGACCAAAGAAGTTAAAGAACTAGAACTGTGATCTCAGGTAGGCCCATCATGTCTAGACCTTACTGTGATTATTATATGAAGTGATAGAGGATGAAAGTGTTTTATGAGTAGTAAAGCACTATATGACTTTGTTATGGCAGTAAATTATTGAGTCTTACTAAGAATTTAGTTCAAGCCTGGCATTGGTAGCTCACACTTATAATCCTGTCCACTTGGGAGGTGGAGATCTGGAAGATCATTGTGTGCAACCTTGGCAAAACATTTCTGAGCATCCTTGCCTCCCCATATCAGCTAATAGCTGTGTGGGAGACTGAGCAACAAAGTTGCTTTTATCCAGCCTGGGCAAAAAATACCAGAAGAATCCATTACAAAAGGGAAAAAATAATCAAAGTGTGGTGTTACACACTTGTCATGCCAGCTATTGTAGCAAGTGTAAATAGGAAGATTATAGTCCAAGTGGGGCCAGACAAAACACAAGAACCTAACTCAGAGTCAAAATAGGCTGAAGGTATCACCGTTCAAGTGGTAGAGTACTTGCCTAGCAAGTGCAAAACCTTGAATTCAAACCTCAGTACTGACAAAAACAAAATAATTTAGTTAAACTGGGAACAGTGGTGCACACTTGTAGACCCAGCTCCTGGGGAGGCTGAAGTGAAAAATTTGCTTGAGACCTGGAATTTGATCCCAGAGGCCAGCTTCGGCAACATAATGAGACTCTATTTCTATAAACAAAAGTATTAGCTTAGCATATACAAAGTGACTTCCATCTGTCAGACCATTAGCTAGAAGAATACAGAATGAGCACACAGATGCTAGGTGGGAACTGTAGTCTGCCTTCCCTTGCACAGTAACAAGCTTGAGTTGAATGAGTCTAGGAGAGGCAGGCAAGAAGCAAAACTAACTATTGGCTGGGCGCCAGTGACTCACACCTGTAATCCTAGCTACTTAGGAGGCTGAGATCTGAGGATCATGGTTCAAAGCCAGCCAGAGCAGGAAAGTCCTTGAGACTTTTATCTACAATTAACCATCAGAAAACTAGAAGTGGAGCTGTGGCTCAAGTGGTAGAGCATTAGCCCTGAGCTGAAGAGCTCAGGGACAGTGTCCAGGCCCAGAGTTTAAGCCCCATAACCAGAAAAAAAAATGGTTCTTTAAAAACCAGCAGTATTTGAGGAACCTCCATACTGTTTTCCAGAGTGGTTGAATCAGCTTACATTCCTACCACCAGTGTAGAGTATTCCTTTTTGACCACAGACTATATGAAGCCAGTTAAAATAAAAATTCTGGCTCAGGCTGGTATCCCAGCTCTTACTGGACCTGCATTTCTGATCTCCTCTACTCTGTTGCCTCCAGACAATCCTCCTACCTACATTTCTGCTTCTCAGCATGGCTCTGTATCAGAGACTTTCAAATCACACAATCACCTACAGTGCTTGTTAACACAAAGATGATCAGCCCTGCTCATGAAGTTGGATTTGAGAGCTTTGCTAGCCCTTAGAGTTTGTTTAACAGGTTTCCAGGTGCTACTGCTGGTTTTTTTTTTTTTTTTTAATTTATTGTCAAGGTGATGTACAGAGGGGTTGCAGTTACATAAGTAAGGTACTGAGTGCATTTCTTGTCTAATTTGTTACCCTCCTCCCTCATTTTTCTCCCTTTTTTCCTTTTCCCCAATACCCTTCCCCCAGCTACTGCTTTCATGATAACTAGGAACTTTGCAATACCAGGGGCACCACATGTGTTCTTGGACTGCCTAGTGGCTCTCCCGTGCAGCATATTTTTTGAGCTTCATGACAGCCTGATGGAGTAGGAGCATGAGCACAGGCAATGGTGCCTGGTAGATATGGGAGTGGGATTTCATGCAGCAGTGTTTGTCTTGTATGTGTGAACCTGCCACTACTGCACACTCCTTATGGTCAGCTGTTTGGAGGCCAGCTATGGTGTCCCAGAAATGGCCCATGACAGTGCATGACTGAGTCTGTTATACTAGCATCATTTTGAAAAAAACACAGTCACTGGGATATTCAATGGGGTCAAAAGTTTCCATTCTGACTGCTATTGCTGTTACTGCTGGGCATGGGGATCGATGACAATCCTTTGGAGCTTTTGTATAAGGCCACCTTGGTAATGTTCCTCTTGGTATGAAGTGCCTGGGCTCAGTTCCATCTTAACCATTTTTCCTTTTGTGTCTTAATTGCACATCTGTGTATGCCAGGCATGGCAGGTTTTTTACGTTTCTAGAATGAAAAGCAGGCAAATAAAAATGTAAAGAGAAAAAATAATAAGCACTGATTTTTCTAAACACTGTAAAACCAAAAGATAACAGTAACAGTCCAGGCCCCTTTTAAACTGCCTTTACCTGTGTCCTTTTTTTACTTGCCAAGATCACATATTAGCCCATTTTCTGTTATTAATATGTGATGCCTGAGGCTGGATACTACATAAGGAACTTCATTTAGGACACAGTTTTAGGGTCTGGTAATCCAAATAGTATGGTACCAGATCCGGGGAAGACTCCCCTGGCTGTTTCTCACAATAATAGGTGGTAACACCATGTATTAGAGGAAAGACAGAGGAGAGGAAGGTCCACTCTTGTTTATTCATAACCACCTATTTCCATGAGCACTCACTCTATGACAGCAGCCTTACTTCTGAGGGAAGCAGCCCCAAGGACCTAACCATCATCCATTAAGACCTACCTTTCACAGGTGCCACCTACCTTTACACTATCACATCAAGGACCAAGCTTCCAACACAGAAACCTTGGGGGACAAACTCTCTGTGCAGAGCAAATCATACTTAAAAATCCTATTCTCAGTTCAGATTGTTAGCCTAGCTGTCCCTCTCACTACCCAGTGATCTGATCTGACAAGGTCTCAAGTTTGTCAGAACTCTAGGAGTCCATGAGCAAAGAATTATATAGGTTAAGGCTTTTTTAAAAAAAATTTAGATAGAACATTCCAAACTCCAAGTCCTTGGTCCTCTTTCTTCCTATTCTAGTCTCTGGTATTGATGATAGAATAAAAGAAGTTTGTTGTATAACTATCTTCCATAATAATGTATTTGGAATCATAATGGATATTCATATTCTTTAAATGATAGTTTTGCTTTCTAATTATGCTGTGCAGAAGAACAGAAACATACTTGGCAATACAGTTCAGCATGATGACCTCTGAGCTTACATGTTAGTCAGGGGAATGTTTACCTTCTCTCAACATGGCTTCTAAGTCTATCTGCCTGCCTGCTTCAGCAGTATTTCTGATAATGCCTCAGTCAAAAACAGTAATAGCCTATTAAAAGGGTATTTATCTATAGTCATACTTTTTCTGAATTTGTGGTCTTGGTTCTATAAATGCCATATAGTCTCAGATGAGTTTCTAGATTTCATGATGTGCATTTAGGCAGGAGGCAGCTGAATGGCCAATCCCATTTATAAGCATCCATCTGGGTGAAATGACAGAGCAGAACTCCACTTTCCTGTTACCCACAGCAGGCCTGTGGCTTAGTCACTTGATTCTAGCTCAGCATCTATAGCAAAAATAGTAGTTTATAAGTGTTTGGGGAGTGATGCCTGTGTAATTTAGTTCTTTCTGCCAGAAAACATGTGTCTGATAAAATAATAGATGTATTTTTCCTTTGGAAGCTGCATTTCACAAGACCTGACTACCAACCTCCTCAGGTACAATATATTCTCGCCATCTGTAAAACTTATCTCCTACCCTTTATAGACAAATGGCAGTATATTCCACAGCTACTATGCACTTGAAAGCATGTTTGGAATGTCTCAGGTCTTCCATGATGACACAAGAAGTCCATATCTTACACTCTGGCATAGTGTTCCTTATTCACTTAGCTTTCCTCTGTGAGTAGACTTTTTTTTTAAATTATCTTTAAGTAGTTGTACAAAGAAGTTCCCATTACAAAACAGTATGTGAATACAAGGTGTCTGACAACATTGCTCTGTGAGTAGACATTAATATTGGTTTATATTTTATGCACACGAAAATGCACATTTTCCAATTTCTGGTCTTTAAGATTTTGTCTTCATATTTTTTTGTTCTTGATAGCTAAAAGAAGAAAATCATTTTTCTATAATATTTGTATTTATTCTCACTTTTTTTTTTGGTCTGTTGTGGGGCTTGAACTCAGGGCTTAGGCACTGTTCTTAAGCTCTCTTGCTTAAGGAAAGTACTCTTCCACTTTAGGCCACAGCTCCACTTCCAGTTTTTGAGTGGTTAATTGGACATGAGTCTTACAGACTTTTCTGCCCAGCCTGGCTGTGAACTGTGATTCCTAGATTTCAGCCTCCTGAGTAAGTAGGATTACAGGCATGAGCCGCTGGTGCCCCTCTTTTATTCTCACTTTTAGAGTCTTAAGTATAATTTCATTAAAATAGTTAAGAAATTGGCTTGTATATAACTCAACTTTAATTGTACTGTTTATGACTTTATTCAAAGTAGGGTGAATGGCCTACTTTATTAACCTCTCTTCTAAAGACTTTCTGGGCAAGGAAAGATTTGAGATTATAATAATGGATGAAAGGTCAGGAATGAAGTTGTAGATGCACTGTGGGGAAAATGAATTGTTTAGCTTTCTGTATATGTTCTATAAGATGTTATGGGATATATTTTACTTCATACACACACACACATACACATACACACATGATTCCTGATATATAGTAGGAAAGGTAAAATGTACCTATTTAAAATGATGAGATATCAGAGCAACTTAAAGATAATACCAGATGGTCTAGATTAGAAGATAGCCAAGAAGACTGTAGATGAGAACAAAGAGCAGTCTTTGTAGAACTGGTCCTTCCAGACTTGGATGTGCCTCCTGTCTACCTCAAGGTGCAACTGAGTAGAGATTTAAGGTGGGGCTAAAATGGTGAGGCATCCCAGAGGCTAAGAGTGGAATGTAATGGATGATGTTGTATGACTGAATTTGGGGATTAGGGGTCACTGGGTGTTGGCTGTGTGTGCTGGGATGAGCAACATTGACAGCTGTGTCTGCAAGAGAAGCTGGTGTGGTTCCTAAAGAGAAGATTGAACACAGTAGTAGGGAATTTATCACTAGTAGGACAGGACAAGTGTGTGCATAGACAGAAAAAGAAAAGGGAATAGAGAAAATCAGGTGAGGAAGTCAGTATTTCTAATGGTCTTGTCTTAGACATGAAATGTTTGAAATGGAGAGAAAGTTAATAAGATTTATTAAATAATTAATTTTACTTCATTTAGAGTGCATAAAGTGAATAATAAGTAAAATACTCATTTGAAGACTGATCCTGGAGTTCTGGTCTTTGGGTAACAGAAATCTGAACAAGGGGAAGATTGTTATAATTTTTTTTTTCATGTGAAGTAGAGTGAGACATAAAATACAAGTATTTCTTACCCATTTGCACAGATGAATGGATTAAGGCTGAAAGTACTTAAAGCATAGATTTGAGAATTGCCTATAATTTGTTGATTCTTATGGTTAACTGTTGTTATAGTTCCAGTGCCATAACATATCTTCCTTCCCTTTGTCTTTCCTTCTTTCCTCCCCTTTTCTTCTTACCTTGCTTTCTGTTTCCTCTCTCTCCTTCCCTCTCTCCCTCCCTTCCACCCTTCTTCTCTTCCTCCCCTTTCCCCATCTCTCTATCCCTTTCTCCCTGTCTCTGTCTCTCTCGTGCCCCCTTTCTCCTGCCCCTTTCCTGTCCTGGGGCTTGAACTCAAGGCTAGGACTCACTCCTATGACTTGAGCCACTGTTTCACTTCTTGCTTTTGGCTGATTGGAGATTAGAGTCCCTTGGACTTGATCGAACTCTTAAACTTGTTTGTCAATAAAACAGAAACATAACACAGAACAATTCTATTTGTGTAAAGAAACAGATTGAAAGTACTTAGCCTGTTGTCATTTTGTGTGTGTGTGTGTGTGTGTGTGTGTGTGTGTGTGTGTGTGTGTGTGTGTGTGTGTGTGTGTGTGTGTGTGTGCTCATGCATGCATCAGGCCTGGGGCTTGAACTCAGGGGTGGAGCACTGTCCATGAGCTTTATTTTTTTCCTCAAGGTTATCACACTACCACTTGAGCCAAAGCTTTACGTCCAACTTTTTTTGTGGTTAATTTGAGATAACAGTCTTAGGGAGTTTCCTGTCCCCGCTGGCTTCTAACCTTGATCCTCAGATCTCAGCCTCCTGAGTAGTTAGGATTACAGGTATGAGCCACCTGTGCCTGGTCCTTTTGAGAAAATTTCACTCAGTATCTAACCCAAGTTGGCCTTGGACTCATGACCCTTTAGTCTCTGAGTTCTAGAATTCCAGGTGTGCCACCTCACCTACCTGTAACTGTATTTCTTGATTCAAGTTTTTGTGTTTTCTTTATTAACTGTTGTTGGTAGAATTATGTTACTCCCACTATGCTACTTCCTACTACATAATCTAATTCTAGGCATAAGGAACATTTTGAGAATGGAGAGGGAAGGGGAGAGGAGTATTGAGGATTGTGAGAAGGATGTTTTTTGTTGTTGTTTTACTACTGTGATTTGATTTGCTCATCTGTTTTTGAGAAGGGGCTTTTATTCTCAGTGAATCTAACCTAATTTCCTAAACCCTAAAATCTGAGTCTATCAGACTTCATCTAGCTGGGGAAATCAGAAATCAGAAATGGAAGGATTTGATGTGCTTTCGCTGTCTGAAGGAGGCTCAGAAAAAGAAGCATGACAGCATTTTGAAGCTCAGAGTAGACCCACCCCTGGTAGCCAGCAAATAGGAATTTTAATCCTGTAGCCACAGGTTGCTTAATTTTGTCAAGAATGAGCTTGGAATTTAATTTTTTTCTGAGCTTCTAAAGCATAACTAAACTGCTTTCACAATTTAGTTGTGAATAGCTTGGTCGTATTTTGAGGAGCATGTATCTAAAGGTACCAGATTACTAATAACTATGAGCTAATAAATTTGTTTATTTTAAGCTGCTGTTTATGGTAATTTATTTCCCATCTATAGAAAACTAATACAAAATTAATGAGCAACACACACACACATAGTATGGACCATTTTATATTCACAAACAGAAACACATAGACAATGGGAATGTGGTTTTATATAGAAGTTAAATACTTGGCAAGAAGTTTTACTGCTAGCCTCCCTTTTTTTCTTCCCCATTCTCTCATAGTACTTAGTTTTCTAAGCATCTGAGTTGTAGTATAGTAGCATCAGAACTCAGCAGATACTTGGTATTCAGCAAATCTTGTCAAATGAGCAGTCAGGAAAGATCATAAAAGATTAGGTGGGGAAAAAAAAAAAAGGCAGCAGAAGGAAAGAAAGCAGATGAGCCTGTAAGAACACAGTGATTCAAAAGGCTAATTAGGAACTGTAGGGTGATGTTTTCTTAGTCCATTCAGGCTGCTGAGATAAAATGGCACAGACTGGGTAGCTTACAAGCAAGAATGTACACACATACATCACACACAGAGGCATATACTCGTCCTGGGGCTTGAACTCTGGGCCTGAGTGCTGTCCCTTAGCTTTTCACTCAGAGGCAGTACTCTACTATTTGAATAACAACTCTGCTTCTGCCTTTTTGGTGATTAGATAGATAAGTCTCATGGACTTCACTACCTGGGCTGACTTGAAATGGTCATCCTCAGATCTCAGCCTCCTGAATAACTAGGATTACTGGCATGAGCTACCAGTGCCTGTCAAAGCCTGGTATTGACTTTTCTAAAACATTAAGTCTTAGACTATCATTGCTGTGACAATTACATGATAATATCATGAAGGGAAAGGTTTATTTGATTTATTTGGCTTCAGAAGTTTCTGCCACGATTGGTGGTTCCATTGTTGTGGCCCTGAGATAAGGCTGAACCTCATGTTGGGAGCATGTGGTGAAACAAAGCAGTGTATCTTATGGCGGATAGAAAGAGAAAGAGACTGACCGAAAGGAAAGAATTGCTTCAGAGGCACACCCCTAGTAACCTATTTCCTCCAATCATGCCTAGTCTCCTAATATTCCACCTCCTATTAATGCCATCAGATTATGAATCTATCAGTAAGTTAACCCATTCATGAAGTCAGAGCTCTGATGACCTAATCACTTAAAATTGCCCAACTTGTGAACACTGTTATTGGGAATGAAACCTTCAATACACGAGTCTTTTGGGCCACTTTATAACCAAGCTATAACATATGCAATCATCATTTTTAATGATAGAAAAAATATTTTATGTAACTACTGGTAAGCATTAGAAAAAAGACTTCTGCAGGTAGATAAATTGCTGGAACATTAAGTTCTTTTGAGGTTCAGACATTTTAGGTAAAAGGCCTGGAAACTGCTTTTTCCAGATGTTCCTCCTTCCTTATTATAAAAGCTGTATTCAACTAAACAAAATGTGTTTTCTATGACGAGGATACATTCCCTAGACATGTGGAAATAACCTCTCTGAGAAGCTAGCCATTTATCAGGTAGAGACTCAGAGCTTGTCAAGTGGTAGATTTATATAGAGAATGCAATGTCATCATAAAATATGAACATGGCCAGTATTCTTACAGTGGGTAGGAACTGGTGAGTCAGTGTCCTTCTGTGTCCCTTTCATCAGGTATTTTTTCCAGAAAAGTTTTCTACAAGGAATAGAGCAAGAGAGAAGTAGCTCCTAACAGGACAATGATTATCTTAAGTATTATTTGATTTTTACAGGCAAAGCTTTACCCTGAAATGCATGAAAGTTTTGGACTTATAATTAATGATTACCTGAACTACTTAGTGTTTTAACTGTATGTGAGCCACAAGTAGTTTCTTTAACATTTTCTTAAGACCTTAAGACACTTAATTCTCCCTCTTGACTTCCTCTTCAATTTAGAAACTGCAATTTCCTTTGTAGGGACAACTTCCTGCTGGGTGCTGTTCTCTCCAGCCACTTCTGTCTTGGGTGCATTGTGCTTTTATCTAATGCTGTAAATGCATTGCAACACTAGCCATTTCATCATGGTGTGAATTGAGAAAGCCAAATAGGAAGTCCTAAGTGGTCCCCAGCACAAGTCTCATGTTTCTTAGTTGCTGTGTCATAATAGTCAGTTGGTGTTCCAAATGGCAGTTATCAGGAGAACACTGTACAAAGGACTTCTTTTCTAAAGGATGTGTTTAATCTGTTCATCTGGGGAGCAAAACACGTATGGAAACAAAATGTTTTCATTGTCTAAAAAAATATATTGTGGCCCACTGCTGTTTTCTCATAAGATTATATTAAGTTCATTAGTTTTCAACAGTGACTTTTCTGGTTTATGGTCTTATTTATATTTTCAAGTCCTTGTCCTCCATTGTAGCATTGTTTTCCTTTAATAGGATAGAAAGAAATTTCCATTGTTTTGTTGTCCATTCTTTCCTGTTACCTGCACTGCAAGTCTTTTATGTACTGTTAATGTCATCTTTTCTGTGTAGGAACTGCTTTCAGGATTATCTGCTAAGATGATAGCTTTTTTTACGTACAGGAATGGGTTAACATACAGAATGAGTAGTCCATAAATAGGGTCATGGTCTGGAGGATCTGTTCCCATGTGTAAATCTAATGTAGAAAGAAACCTGACTCCTCTCATTGCAAGGCAGAAGAAACCTCTTTCAACTGCAAAAATAGTATGAAATATTTCTTCTTTGTTGGTGCTCAAGTGGAACAGTTGCCTCCAGGGCCCCCAACACATGTGGAAAGGCATGTTGTAAAATCAAGTTTTTCCTTGCTATTTGTATTAAGAGATCACATAAAGAGAAGTTTTTAGTAAGTGGAACAGATATATTTATTTCATAATCTTACACAGAGTAAATTCTGTATGCTAATTTGTACCCATTAGAGCCAAGCACCCAAAACCAAGTGGGGCCTTCAGTCTTAGCCCACAGAATCAAGTAAGGAATGGTGTAGGGCACAGAAATAGCTGCAGTATACTATGTGTTAGTGACCCATTTTCTAAGAAAGTGCCCACAGTAGATGATGCTAAGAATTCCTTCCTGTTTGTCTTCCCAGACCTCTTTGTGATGGTTTAGTTTAAAATGTTCTTATATTTTGTTGAATTTTACTGTTGCAATTTGTTCTGGGCAAATTTGACTTTCAGTAATCCCTAATTTAATGAACAAGATAAAACCTCTGTTTTAAGAAATACCATTTAAAAACAGACAATATTGAAGAAAGGAAAGCAAGGGATAATGTAGTCATAAAATCCAATGCATGGGGCTGGGAAGGTGGCTCAGTGGTAGAGTGCTTGCCTTGAATGCCAGAGTCCCTGGGTTCGATTCCTCAGCACCACATAAGCAAAAAAAGAAAAAAGCCGGAAGTGGCGCTGTGGCTCAAGTGGTAGAGCGCTAGCCTTGAGCTGAAGAGCTGAAGGACAGTGCCCAAGCCGAGTTCGGCCCCACTACCGGACCCAAAAAAAAAAAAAAAAAAAATCCAATGCATATCCACAAAGTTAAGAGAATTGAGGGGAGGGCTGGGAAGGTGGCTCAGTGGTAGAGTGCTTGCCTTGCATGCATGAGTCCCTGGGTTGGATTCATCAGCACCACATAAGCAGAAAAAGCTGGAAGTGGCACTCTGGCTCAAGTAGTAGAGCACTAGCCTTGAGCTGAAGCGTTCAGGGACAGCACCCAAGCCCAGAGTTCAGGCCCCGCAACAACAAAAAGAGAGAATTGAGGGAAAAAGTGGGAGTGGGAGGAATAGGGAAGAATGATGAAAGAGGTAATTCTGATTGAGCTACATTGTATTCATAAACTGCTTTGTTGAATAGCAACTCCTTTGTAAACTTAAAGGTAATCAAAGTATATTTTTAAACAAATATAAATAAAAACAGACTACATAATTTTAGCAGAAGGATCAGTATAGACAGTTTAACAAGGCAAATGATTCTCTTGTTTTGTTTAGAAGTTTTGTGTATGTATGTGTTTATATATGTATGTTTTTTGTGTGCCAGTCCTTGGTCTTGAGCTCAGGGCCTAGGTTCTGTCTCTGAACTTTTTTCCTGAAGGCTAGTACTCTACTACTTGAGCTTCAGGGGGCGTGTGTGTGTGTGTGTGTGTGTGTGTGTGTGTGTGTGTGTGTGTGTGTGTGTGTGTGTGTGTGTGTGTGTGTGTGTGTGTGTGTGTGTGTGTGTGTTAAATTGGAGATCATAGTCTTGCAGACTTTCCTGACCTCTTTGTTGTGTGTGTGTGTGTGTGTGTGTGTGTTAAATTGGAGATCATAGTCTCGCAGACTTTCCTGACCTCTTTGAACCAGTACCCAGCTAGTAGTTAGTTTTCTGCTTGCTTCTTTCTTTCTTCCTTTCATTCGTTCTTTCTTTCTTTCTTTCTTTCTTTCTTCCTTCCTTCCTTCCTTCTTTCCTTCCTTCCTTCCTTCTTTCCTTTCTCTTTCTTTCTTTCTTTTTCTTCTTTCCTTCTTTCCTTTCTTTCTTCCTTTTTCTTTTCTTTCCTTTCTTTCTCTTTTTTCTATTTCTTTCTTTTTTTCTCTCTCTCTCTCTCCATTTCCTCCCTCCCTCCCTCCCTCCCTCCCTCCCTCCCTCCCTCCCTCCCTTCCTTCCTTCCTTCCTTCCTTCCTCTCTCTCTTTCTCTTAGCCTTATTAAAAAAACAGATAACTTTTTTTCCTAGTGAGGTGTAGACTCATACTTGTAATCAATCCTAGCCACTCAGGAGGCTTAGATCTGGAGGATTACCGTTCAAAGCCAGTCCAGTCAGAAAACTCCACAAGACTCCATCTCCAAAATAACAACAACAACAAAGCCAGGCTGAAGTTGTGGCTCAAGTGATAGAGTTCTAGTTTAGCGAGCAAGCTCAACTATTACAAAGCCCTGAATTCAATTCTCATACTAGCATTTTTTTTTCTTTTTGTAAAGAAGCTTTTAGATTTGGGGCACTTAACAAGTATTAACAATCCAGAGCCAATCAGGAAGATGCACACCGTTTGCAAGGCTGAGCCAGGAATATCAGGTTTGAGGCCTGTGTAAGATATCTGAAGAGACCTTGTCTCAAAAAACAAAAGAACATAGGTATTGTGGTTTATACCTATAATCCTAGCTAGTCAGTAAATGGAGATCAGAAGGATTGTGATTTGAAGCCAATTCAGGATAAAGCTTATGACCTTCACCTCAACATCAAAATGCTATGCTATATAAGAGGTTCCATTTAGGTTCAGGTTTAAATTCAAGGCCCTATCTGAAAAGCATGAAAGCAAAAAAGTTTGAGTGGTAAGGTGATAAAATTCCTTCCTAGAAGTAAATTTAGTAAGTGCAAGGCCCTGAGTTCAAACCCCAATACTACCAATCCTCTCAAAAAAGAAAAACCCAAAACCTAATACAATAAATGATAGAAAGGGTTTTCTGTTTGACTGTACTTAAAGTTCAATGATATACCTAAATGCTAAATGTTTAAGATTTATTTTAATCTGGTCTGGTGTTTCCAGAAGATGTATCTGTTCTAGTAAACCTATCATATTTATGTCCCAGAATGGCATCCTTTCTAAGAAAAAGATCACTTCAAAATCTTCTCCCATTGTGCTTTGAGTATGTTACTATATTAGGCATTACTCCAGTATTGTGCTGGATAAATTTAAGCTTTTTGGTAGTAAGTGCCAATTATAGAACTATACAATAGGACAACAAAAAGATTATATGTTTTTTGTTTGTTTTTTCATTTTTTTTATTGTGAAAATACTGTACAGAGGGGTTATAATTACATGGGCAAGGTAACGAGTACATTTCTTATCAAGCATTGTTGCCTCCTCCTTTATTTCCCCTTCCCATCCCTTCCCATACTCTCCCCCCCCATTTACCCGGTCCTCCCCCTCCCCCCCCAAAGTTGTAAAAAGATTATATGTTACTGAGTGATATTGAAGATGAAAGTGGAGGAGAGAGTGGGGCAATAATGTATGTGGCCTCTTAGAGTTCAGAGCACACCAGTATACTAGCCAGCAAGGAAACAGGGATTCCCATCAGATCCTGATCCATCAGAGTCCTGCACAACCATATGAGCTTAGAAGAGGGCGTGGAACTTCAGATGACAGGGCATCCTGGCCAGCACTGTGTAGAGACCCAAACATACCCCGACTATACTATTTGCTAAGTTAAACTTTAACAGTGCCATGAGCTAATAAACAAGTGTTGTTTTAAGCTGCTCCGTATGATAACTGCTTTGAATCATTAGAAAATCAGGGCAGGAGCCAGATGTTGGTAGCTAACGCCTATAATCCTAGCTACTCAGGAGGCTGAGATCTGAGGATCACAGTTCAAAGCCAGCCTGGGAAAGAACATCCATGAACCTCTGATCTCCAATAAAGCACCAGAAAACTGGAAGTGGTGCTCTGGCTCAAGTGATAGAATGCTTGCTTTGAGCTGAAAAGCTGAGGAACAGCGCCCAGGCCAAAAGTTCAAGCTCCACAACTGACAAAAAGGAAAAAAGACAAAAAGAAAGAAAACTAGTGCAGGAGAATGTGGGCTAGTTTGGAATATAGCAGTGCCAGGAAGCAGTCGTTAGGGTTGTGCTGAAATTATATTCTGCCAGTTATCATTGTGTTAACAAATACCTGACATAATTACTTCATAAAGAGGGTTTATTTTAGATCACAGTTTTTGAGGTTTAAGTCTGGGGTCCTTTGTCGTTGCTTTTGGCCTTGTGGCAAGGCTGTACATCATGTTCAGGAAAACATGGAAAAACAAGCTTCTCACTTCATGGTCGCCAGGAGGCAAAGAGAGAAAGAGGTGATCACTGTTCTGTGATTCTTTCTTCAGGACCTCCAATGACCCAAAACCTCTTACTACCCTCATTCCTTCCTAAAGTTCCTAGCTACTCAGGAGGCTAAGAGCTGAGGATTGCAGTTTGAAGTCGGCCCAGGCAGGATAGGTAAGAGTGAAACTCCTATCTCCAAAAAGCCAGAAGTGGAGCTGTGGCTCAGGGAGACACTTATCCAACCTATAGCAAATGCTGAGTTGAATTTTAACATCAATTTAAAGTTCTGATTTAGGTGATTTGAACTTGAGTTCTATTGAATATGTTATTACTTTAAATAACTTCAAAAATCTTATGATTTTCCCCAAACCCTGATTTTGTTTCTTTTTAAGCTAGAAAAGAAGTTGAGGAAAACTTTTTATTGATTATTAAATCAATTGTTCTCAGTTATTTTGATCAGGATTGGTAAAGTATAACTTGCAAGCCAGATTTGGCCTACTACCTGTCTCTGCAAATACACTTTTGCTGGAATCCAGCTGCACTCTTTACTTATGTGTTATTTCTAAGTTGACTATGGCTGTTCTTTAGGGTAATTTTGAAAGACTGTTATAGATGCCTCACAATACACATGAGCAAAATTAAAGGTCCTCAGAAACCTCACAATAAAGAAGCCTATTGAACTTTACTCTGCTAAGTTTATTCAACCAATGTGACAATTATCCTCTTCATGCTGGATAATCTGGCTGGTGTATAAAGACCTCATGTGGAGTAGTGTTTCTGAGGCCTACAAGTTGCTAGTCACTAGCATTGCACTGCCACTAGCATTGCACTGCGTTTCCTTTTGTTCACTGCCTTTGTTCTCTCCTAGCATCTACCTGGCTCCATCCCTCCTCTGTCTTCTCAGGGCTTCTCTCTGCTGTCTTCTACTTTCCCTCCTACCATAAGGTTCCATTTTCTAGGATTTTAATTCTTTGCCTTGGGTACAAAAGTATAGCTCATAAGCATAAATAGCTTGTAGATCTTCAGGATAATAGCTCAGTGGTAGAGCCTTTGCCTAGGATACATATTCAGTCCTCAGTTACTGCTCAAAAAACAAATTGCAGAAATAACCTCACTTCTGGATCATTTATACAAATGAGCAGACTTGTTTTAAAACATACTATTCCTTGGTGTGATGATGCATGTCTCTAATTTCAGTCCTCAGGAAGCTGAGGCAGGAAGATTTTGAATTTGAAATACCCTAGATTATATAGTGAGATTTTTATAAGCAATGCAACCACCACCTACCCTACCCCAAAAGAATATCAAAAAAGAAAAGAAAAACCATGCTGTTATATTTGCTTCTCTATCAAGGTATGTTGTGTAGATCTGAGTTAGATATTCACTCATCACTAGACTAAAGAATAATTGCTATCCCAGTCTGAGGCTGGCAGGAGGCCAGAGACTCAGGCTGTAGCTCACCAAATATGTTTTGAAACACAGAATATGACTGCATAGGCTATATCACGGTTTTACACTGTTTTCCTTTTGAAAGGTGTGTTTCTCTTTCTCTTCATCTGTGATTACTACAAACTTTGAACGCAAGGATTGCAAAGGCTGAGGGACTGTAATGCCAGTCAGGACATCTGCTGTGTATGCCATGAAGTACTCCTGGTCTTGGTCAAACTGCTCTTTTTCTTCCTTGACTTCTGCTTGATGAACTTTGACTAACCCAGCAGGTTCCTTCCTGGAACATTTTTATTTCTCCCTCCCTCCTTTTCTTTTTTGGTATATTTTTGCCCATGTTCTTTGTTTCTTGTCCTTTGGCACATCAGAGCAGGTACCTTGGATGTGGGATGCTGTGGAGTGGTGCTTTTGCAAATCCACCTTGAAAAAACTTTTCTCACTAGGTCTCTGCCACTTGAGGTTAGAAATATATATTTGGTTTGGCAGGCTTAGTGGTTTGCAGAGGTGTAACTGGGTGTAGCTTGTTAAACCTGTTTACCTCAGAAAAGATTTTTTTTCCTTGAATCTGTGAGAAAACCAATAGCTTTTGTTTTCCCTCTCACTAGCTGGCTCTGATTTTCATGGATACAGTTTCAGTCAAAGTAAGAACACAATGTAGATAGTGAAAGTATCTCTTACCAGTAAGCCTTTCTTTTGTCTTCCATTGTATTAATTTTATTACTTTTAATCCTCATAAAACCTAAAGATCTGTTAGTAGCTGAGAATTTAGTATATTGTTCATTTTGAGGGCTTTTTTGTTGTACTTTTCATATAGCCAGTGGAGTTCTTGATGTCTAGCCAGAGAAGAGTTGTCATTAAGGTGTATGTGTTGTAATTCCAGTAGATAATAAAGACCACTTGGATAAGGACTCTGGTCCTTATCTGCACCCAGAGTGCTTCCTGATACATGGTAGTCATTCAGTTAATTTGTTAAATGAGTGCATTCCATTTTAGAATTGGAAGTGGGAATGATGACATTAGATCACCAAGTTTATTGGTATGTGAACCACCAGGTCTCTTTTATTCTTCTTAGTGTTTAAAAGCAATTTTGGTTTTGGTGATTTTACTTGCCATAACATGTCGTCAGTGGCATTTATTTTGTTGCCCATTGTCCAACGTGCTTAGTAGTTTGTGAGGGATTAAATGATTATAAGTAGTCAGGTCCTTATAATGCTCTTATTCTTTTCCTTACATTGCTACTGACTGCTCTCATTTGCGGTATGACTTTAAGAAACAGGCTGTACCCAGGATAAACAGGGTGAACTGAACATAGCACTTTGGATGATCTCATAAGATCCTGAGAAGACAGGTCTGGGCCTTGTCAGTAATTGGGTGGGAGGCCTTAGAGCCGAAACTAGCTCCTGTTTGACAGGATGTTATGGGGAACATGTAAACCTGGCCTACAAGTTAGGGCATAGTCAACATCTGCCCACATGACACCAGGCACATAAGGGCTCCTCAGAGGGCTGCCACAGCATGCCTTCTCATGTTCATTGAGGCCAAGACTTTAGAGACTTTTGTTTTGGCATGAAGTATAAGTCAAATGAGAATATTTCTGTATTGCAGTTGTATATGTTAAGGAATGGCTTTAGTTTGGTTACTAGCTTCTCTGTTCTTTGTTCTAGCCATTAGGTACACATTTGGTTAAAGGATTCATTTAAAGATAAAAGAAGAGATCATGTATTCATGGTATGCCACTATTGCTCCTGGTTTGACCTCTATAAATTTTAGAACCTTAAAAAATTTTAAACTTTTAATTTCTGAACTTTAAAGAGCAGTGCTTCATATGACTCATTTTGTTCATTTGCCTTTGAGGCAGCCTTACCACAGTAACACTGCTTTATCCAGCAGTTAGAGCCAAATTTAGTCCTGATATTAGAAAACAACTTTGAATCTGAAAGAGCCCAACACATGTAGATGTTCACACATAGGTTTTGGCAAAGATTTGCTTTCTAGAAATTGAGACACTTTAGTTCAGCTCTTCAGACATTTCGGGTGATCACTCAGAAGAACCTTTTTTGAACACTCTGTGAAGAAATTTGTAAAGATTATAAGAAGTAGCAACTTAGATAACCAAGTAAGTTATGCTAACTTTTATATTTAAAGGCATGTGTTTTTTTTTTTAAGTGCTGGTATTGGGGCTTGTACTCAGGGTGTAAGTGCTATCTCTTAGATTTTTTCTGTGAAAGCTGGCACTCTGCCATTTGAGCCATACTTCCACTTTGGCTTAGTTAAATGGAGATGAGAGTTTCATGTACTTTCCTGCCTTCTGAGGATTATTTAAAATTTTCAGTATTAGTTTTTTTAAAAAAGACAATATCCACCTATTTAAAAAGTAAAAAGTGTAGGATTTTCTTTTTTACTGTTCACTTTTCTGGCCAGTTCATATAAGTACATGTGCTTCTCATTTTACCCTTGCTCCTCCTTCCTCAAAGTTGCATGATTACCCTCAAACAGATGAACTTTTAAGGGAGAAAAACAATGTTTTTACCTTATCTTGGCATCACTAAATTATAGAATATTAAAATAAAAAATCCCTAGAAGGAATAGAAGTCATGGAATTATTGTGACTTTTAATGTACTGCCTGTGGAAGGCTGCGCTGAAACCAAAGATAAAAATGTGCCTTTGCTGTCAAGGGCCTGAGAGTCAAATGCTTTCACTTTGGGAATCCTTTATTTCCTACTGGCCTCTTTATCAAGCAAATTTGTTCTCAGCCTCTCACCAGGGTCTCAGTGTCTGTCTACTGTTCCTGGGATATTTAAAGCTCTACGTAGTATGTTTTTTTCCTCTTTCTTTGCTCCTAAAATTGTTCTCTATTTCAATTAATAGCATGACTGTCCTAGTGTCAGAACTTTGGCCTATTTTAATACATCATTAATACATTATATACATAATAATTAATACATAATAATACATTAATACTCTCTCTGAAGTATTTTTGCATTAGTTTTATTTGGTTACTGAGCTAGTTTAGAATAGTGATTATTCAAGTGTGGGTTGCAAATGAATTAGCACTTGCCAATGTACTGAATTCTTTATAGTATGATAAAGTGCTATAACTCAATTTGCTAGAGCATTTCATTGGTGGGGTTCTAAATGGTAGGAAGCAAGTCAGAATGCACAGGTTTTTACCACTGACCAAGACTACTGGTAACAGTAAGTCGCACTGAGTGAGTAGTTGAGTGAATTTGCCCAAATTCATTATTATTATTATTTCAGGAATATACAATTAAAGCATAGTCCTCATTCTGATAAGTCTGTGGATTTATGGGGGAGTTTCAAGTTTGTTTTTGTTTTTTGAGATAGGATATCACTACATAACCCAGGCCTGTGTGGAATTTATCATGTAGTCCAGGCTCATCTCAAATTTGAGACATCCTGTTTCTGATTCCAGAGTCTGAAATTACAGGTGTATACCACCACACCTACCTCTGGTTTTTCTTTATGTAAGAAGATGTATGTAATCTCTATACATACATCTTGTGCTTACCTAGGAAACTTTTAGAAAATTGTCAGTTTTTCTAAGTAAAACTGTATTTGTTACTTATAATCTGTTTATTTTATAATTACTAGAAAGGAGACTTAGACTTGCCATTTTGACTACTTGCTTTTATTTTTCAGATCCACTGAAAGAAATTTCAGGTAGTCTGTTCATGTTTGTTATGATGCAATAGTACAGTGAACATAATATTCTTGAATGGCACAGGACACTATTAGTACAGACTTCATGGTTTGATAAACAGTATTTAATTTTCTCTTTCTTTCTTTCTTTCTTTCTTTCTTTCTTTCTTTCTTTCTTTCTTTCTTTCTTTCTTTCTTTCTTTCTTTCTTCCTTCCTTTCTTTCTTTCTTTCTTCTCTTTCTTTCTTCTCTTTCTTCTCTTTCTTTTGCCAGTCCTAGAGCTTGAACTCAGGGCCTGTGCACTGTCCCTAAGCTGCTTTTGCTCAAGGCTGGCACTCTACCACTAGAGCCACAGCACCAATTATGAGTTTTTCTGTTTATGTGGTACTAAAGAATTGAACCCAGGGCTTCATGGATGCTAGGCAAGCACCACTAAGCCACATTCCGAGATCTTAATTTTCTTTATTAGGTAAGGATGGGTATTGAGATTTGAACTTAGCATGGAAAATTGTAGTTCAACTTAATATAAAATATTGGTACAAAAAATGACAACGATTTATCATAGATTCTATTTTTCTCCACTGAATGCTTATGAGTACTTTGATGGCAAAGTAGATCTGTTAGTTTGTTGATTAAATCAGTGGATGGATGAGAAGTTAAATGTCCCTACATTATGAAATAAAACTATCAATGTTTCTGATGAAACTATTATTATGATTTGATCATACCTTTCTTAGTCTTTGAGGATAAAGCATAGTTTTTTCCCCTTTTATCTTTATTGAAAAGGTAATGGGGGGGGGTGGTCACCATCACATAAGTAAGGTAATAAATACATTGTTTTTAAACACTGTTAGCCCATCCTTCATTTTCTCCCTTTTACCCCTCTCTACTTCCCTCTCCGCCCAAGTTGTAAAGTTCATTCCAATATAGTGTCAAGTGAGTATCAATGTTGCGTTAGTTCATCCTTTATCCTGTATCTGTGATTCCCTTTTTCTTCCACAGATCAAATAAACTTATATAAAAGACAAAGGGTACAGAAAAATAAAAAAGAAATAACTACATACAAGATATAATAAGAACCTCTTGTTTCCAATTCTTGGAGTTGATGTTTATATGTTTCATTGTATGTGGTCCTTTGCACTTAGCAGTTGGTTTAATTTTTTTAAATTTATTTATACCGTACAGAGGAGTTACAATTACATGGGCAAGATAATGAATGCACTTCCTATCAAGCATTGTTGCCTCCTCTTTGTTTTCCCTTCTCCTCCCTTCCCATGCAGTTGGTTTATTGAGATCCTCTCTTAAGAATATCATAGACATATTCTAGTTCTTAAAAGTGAGGGTCGAAACTTCCTAATAAAGATCCCCAAAAACCATGCAACATACTTTTCATTACTTTGCTTGATATAATATTTTCCAGGTCTTTCCATTTCCCTACGAATGGGACAATGTCATTCTTTTTGATGGAAGCTTAGAACACCATTGTGTATATATACCACATCTTCTTGATCCTTCATCTACTGAGGGGGCTATGGTAAATAATGCTGCAATGAACATGGTTGTGCTGTTAGCTTTAGTATAGCCTTGTTTGTGGTCATTTGGATAAAAGCCCAGGAGTGGGATTGCTGGGTCATAGGGGAGCTTTATGTTTAGTCTTTTGAGGAACCTTCATGCTACTTTCCAGAGTGGCTAAACAAGGTTGCACTCCCACCATATTCCCGCCAGCATCTGTTATTAGATTTCTTGTTAACGGCCATTGTAACTGGGGTGAGGTGGAATCTCAATGTTGTTCTTTTATGGCTAGAGATGTTGAACATTTTTTTCATGTATCGACCATTCTTATTTCCTTTTCAGAGAAGTCTCTCTTTAAGTCTTAAAGCCCACTTGTTAATGGAGATTTGTTTTGGGGGAATTTAATTTTTGATCTTTTCCCAATTTATGGGTTCTCTTTTTATCTTGCTAGCTATGCACTTTACCATGCAGAAGCTCTGGAGTTTAATGTAACCCCATGTGTCCACCCTTTTTGGGGGGATCTTTATTAGGAAGTTTTGACCTGTGCCAAAAAGTCCTGGTGTTTGCACTGTTCCTTCCTGTAATATTTTCAGGGTATCTGCTTTTACCTCGAGGTCTTTGATCCATTTGGAGTTGACTCTGGTGTAGGGTGATACATATGTATGTAATTTCAGTTTTCTACAGGTGTTTAACCAATTTTGCCAGCACCATTTGTTGAAGAGGCTGTGTTTCTTCCATCCTGTTTTTTTATTGTTGTTTTGTTTTGTTTTTGTCTCCCTTATCAAAGATTAGGTGGGCATAGGTCTGCGGGTTCCTTTCTGGGTCTTCAGTTCTATTCCGTTGGTCTTCAGGCCTGCTCTTGTGCCAGCACCAAGCAAAGCATAGTTTTATTGCTTTCAGATTTTCAAAGCACTAGAGCAAAATAATAAAGCTCATGGGGCTGGAGATGTGGCTTAGTGGTAGAATGCTTGCGTCACAATTCCTCAATACAACATAAACAGAGAAAGCCAGAGTAGCACTATGATTCAAGTGGTAGAGTGGTAGCCTTGAGCAAAAGAAGCTCAGGAACAGTGTCCAGGCTCTGAGTCCAAGCCCCAGACTGGCCATTAAAAATAAATAAATAAATAAATAAAGTCCCCCCCACCCCCCATGGTCATCACCATGTCCTCTGCCGTGAATGCTCTGCAGCTGTTGGTAGAATAACTCAAGCTGGAGGCCAACATGGAGTGAATCAAGATCTCTCATGCAGCTGCAAAACTTCAATTGTACTGCATACAGAATGCCTGCAAGGATGCTCTGTTGGTTGGTGTTCAAGCAGGAAACAGTCCCTTCTGGGAACCCAGGTCCTGTGCTTCATTGTGAAGACTGTAGGAAAGAAGTTCCTTGAGGAATGCCTTTAAGTGATGAAAGTCTTCAAGTCTCAAGAAAGTATTTTTTCTCTAGCCAAATAACCATTAGATATTCAGATTTTTTCTGTGGCTTGATCATATAGACTTAGGTATGCAGAAATTAAATAAGGTAACTGAATGAAGTACAATTCTAAATAATAATGACCTAGTTCTTTTGCTGAAGTGCTTTTGTATTAAGACAAACAACCACCCTTACCACCAAATATATGAAAATACACCTCTTTCATAAATGAACTTCTGGTTTTTCTATATCTGGAATATTATGTATGTTTTCTTTACTGGATGTTTACATTTAGGAAGGAAACATTTTTGTTTATTAAAATAATTGAGTATAACTTGTTCCTAAGACCTTTATACTACAATAAATTTTCTGTTCTCATGAATTTACAGTTATTAAATGAAGATAAAAGTATTAAAGTAAGGAGGATAAATAGGCTTTACTAACCACAAGAAGTCTTTTTTTACATGAGATTTTCATTTTTAAATGAGAACATACTTTGTGTTAAACGCTAAACCCTAGTGATGCATCCTAGAAAACTTGAAAAGATTAATGTTAATGATGTGATTAATTTCCCCATCTTGTACATGAAGCAGATTTGATCTTTTCTCCCTTAAGTTCCTTTACTTTATAGTTGTGGTGATCTTTTAAAAATACAACAGCTACTTATTTTCTGTCTTTAAATTTTTTTAAATTATGATGTTGCAAATGGTTAAAAATAAAGTAAAATAAAAACATTACAACCTAAAAGAAGTCTTCATGTCACAAAGGTTTTACTTGGATGATGTGCTTTTAATTTAGTTTTGGGATACTTTTAGAAGAAGACGTCCTGTTTGTAATAATCTTTGGAGAGGCTGAAAATAAAATTTCTGCTTAATTCAAAAAAGTGAAATAAAGCTTCTGTATTACTCAAGACTAATGAAACAAGTCTAGCATTAGGGAAGTTGCAAATATTACTCAAACTCAGGTTTTTTTTCTTTATTTTAAAACAAACATTGTGTTTATTGTTTATTAGAATTAAAAAAAGAGAACTTTTTCCCACAGAGTGTTGCTTCTTATCCATATCATGAGCAAGGTAACAGTTGAAGTTTTTATTTCTGAGAAATATAAAAGTTAGTAGATTTTAAATATAGCAGGTGATTATAGTAAGGGGAAAAATTTTTGTAGGCTGAGTGCCTGTGGCTCATGCCTGTAATCCCAACTACTTAGGAGTTAGAAATCAGGATTGAAGTTTGAGGCAAACCCAAGCAAAAAGTTAGCAGAATCCCACCTCAAGCAATAAGCAAGTATGATCATATATATCTTTGATCCCAGCTACATGGGAGGAATAGAAGAACTGTGGTATAACAAGATTTAGGCAAAAACTTGAGACCCTATTTGAAAAATAGCTATCAAAAGCCTTGGGAATATTGTTTGTGTGGTGGAGTGCTTAATAATCAAATGTGAGGCACTGAGTTCAAATGTTGGTACCACCATAAAACAAACAAAAGTCATGCAGCAGTGGTACTCAGACACTATGTTTAAAATGAACTATAAAACTTGTGATCAAAGTTGTAAAGTTCGTTTTCAACATAACGACTTGTACATCTCATTGTTGCAATGGATCCACCTGTATCTCTATTTTTACAACTTTGGTGCGGGGCGGGGCAGGGGGGAACGGGGGAAGGAAGGGAAGGGCTGGGAAGGGGAAACAAAGGAGGAGGCTACAATGCTTGATAAGAAATGTACTCATTATCTTGCCCATGTAATTGTAACCCCTCTGTACAGTATTTTCACAATAAAAAAACAAAAACAAAAAAACTTGTGATCAGGGACAGAAAGGGAAAACTGGAGAGAGGGAAAGGAGGGTGACTTTGTCTTTAAAGGAAACATACTCATTACCTGACTTACGAAACTAACCTCTCCATACATCACCTTTATTATTATTACTATTAATAATATTAATAAAAAACCTTTTTTGAAAACAGAAAAGCAATATTTTAAGTATTATATCAGATGATATGGCAAACATAATATAGCAGGACAGGACAAGGGAAGCAAAGCCCTCCAAACCTATTAGGAACTCTGTGAGGTGTTAGCAGAGGGGCTTCACTAAAGGGACTGGAGAGCACAGAACAGGACCACAGCCAGCCCTCAGTGATGACCTGGAAACTCATACTAATTTGACGTCATGTCCAGGGTTAGCAATTTGGAGACATTATATGTACTATGTATATATTACATCTATATTAATCGTAACTGCATTTCTTTATATTTCTATTATATATTAATATATATTATAAATATGCTTAATTATAAAATCATGTATGATCTTATATATAATATATTAATACATCTATATGTTATACATAATATATAAAGTGTGTACATGTATAATATATGCATGATATATAATTTCATATATTTATAGCATATACATATGCACACATAAAACATTCTTAGTCACTTTGCACACTTTATTATTTGTGCTACAGTTTGTAATAGTTAAGTCTTAGAAAATGAGCATTAAACCTATTAAAATAAAAACCTTAAAAAGCTGTGGGGTTTTTTTAACAGAAAAATATTCTGTACATTCTGTAAACTTGTTTTGCTTAAACAATGGCTTCAGTTTGTTTGGTTGGTTTTTTGTTTTGTTTTGGTTTTTGTGCTGGTTGTGGGACTTGAACTGGGTGTTGTCTCTGAGGTGCTTTTGCTGAAAGCGAGCTCCTACCACTTGATCCACAGTGCCATTTCTGGCTTTCTCTGAGAAGTTTATTGAAGATAAGAGTCTCACAGACTTTACTACCCTGGCTGGCTTCAAACTGCAATACTCAGATCTCAACCTCCTGAGTAGCTAGGATTATAGTTATGAGCCACCAGTGCCCAGCTTAAACAGAATGCTTCAACTTTACCTTTCATCAAACTTTTCCTGAAAAGAGACTTCTGTTTTATCTGTAGTGATGGGAAGATTACACACTGCAAACATGCACTGTCCCTTTACCCCACAAAGGGGACAGCTTTCTAGCAAGCTAGAAGCCTTTAGTTATCCATTTTGCCACCTGCATGCACCAGGGTGGCTGTGCCCCAAACCTCCCAGGCTGCCTGAAAGAGTCTTGTTCTGTGGTAAAGTTTTATGCAAGAAAAAGTCACTTAGGGGAAACTATAAAAATATGTTTAAAGTTTGCAGGTGGACTTTAAATAATGTGGTGCTATTGCCTCCAGTGCTCTCCCAGCTGTCTTGAGTGTTTTCTGTGATGCTCAGCTCTGGAACCTTCATTGCTCACAGATTGGATTGAATGTCATCACTAATGATCCTCACCTGAGGACCTGCCCATCCTGGTCAGCTAAAAGAAGCTGCATAGGACACAGCAGTATACCAGCACACTGTTCTCAGTAGTAGCTCCAGAATGATTTCAGAGGGTCCAGTTCATGGTCACTTAGCCCTAGGTCTTTGGCAGAGCATCATAGCAGGGGGAGCAAGAGGAGGAGGTTCTCAACTCCTGAGGTAGGCAAGAGGCAGAGACTGTCTTTTCTATTCTTTTCTTATCTTTTCTTTCCTTTCTTTAACATTTAAGTAAGATTTAGACAGAAAATATTCCCTATAAGTGGTACTTAAAAATATTTTTTCCATTAATGGCTGACATTTTTAACTCAGCCAAGTCCACTTAAAATTCACATATCTTTACCTACTCTTGAAATATAAAGAAATGCAGCAACTAGTAGATTTGGCATTCCTTGGCAGGGGTTTGGCCATGTCTGAGGGGCACAGTTTGAAAGAAAGTTTGGCTTGTCCTCAGGGCTCCTGCTGTCCACTCCTTTTACTCCTTCCTTTCACTTCTTTCAGATGCCTGGAGCTGAAGGCCACTGGTGTTAGACACTTTGGTAAACCATTCTGTTGCTAACACAAGTCATGACAATTGATATATTTGTGTTTATTTAGACAGCTGAAGAAATGTTTCTGTCATCCTTACACTACTGACTTTGATATAGAACAAACATGCCTAGTTACTTAGAATAATGTGTCCTTTCCTTCCTACTTGCTCATTTCCTACCAATCTCCCCCACTCTTTTTTCTCACATATTTGATATTGTTTTCTCTTTTGGAAGTTGAATATCTGGATCCTCTCAATGGATGTTAAGGTACCAACTTTTAAATAGGTGAATGAAAACATTAATAAAAATATGTGGAAAATCCTATTAGGACAGTGGTTAATGGTTTAAAAAAATCACTCTTCACCTAGAAGTATCATAGTTAAATTTCTTTTATAGTCTTAAAGAATGTTGAACAGGTAAGAGTATGTGTACATACATTTCTCTGTACTTCTTGTTTTTTTTGTATCCATAAGGTCTTAATGTATATGCCATGCTTTTTTAGTTTTCTGTGTCTTTTCAAGCATATGTAATCCTACCAAATTCTTCTTAATGGTTGCATAATATTTTATTGGATAAAGTACCATAGCCAGAAATCTAATAGTCTAAAAATACACAGTGATACTGACTTTTGCACAAGATTCAAATGGCACTGAAGAATGTATTTTTCAGTGCAGTGACTTTACAGAGCCATTTTACAATTACTGGCTAAACTGCAATGAATGGATCATCCAGTAGCCTGAGTTGGAATATATCACAGAGAAGGACATATGTATGCCTAGTGAAGCAAGTCTAGTGACTATGTACTACATTACTGTTGTAATGTGAAAATTTGTAAATGCCTATGTCTACAACACTGAAATAGGTGAATAGCATTTGCAGACTCTGGCTCCGGAATACTACATATCAATGAAGATTAATGATTTACAGTTCTCCTGTTCTATGAAAATAATGCTGTATGTATGATTTAAAAATACTTTTAAACAAGTTCTTATGAAATGCTAAAGTCAGGAGACAATTTTAACAGTTGCTGAAAGAAGACCACCATGTGGTTCAGGCAGAAGAGAGTTTATTAGGAGAACCAAACCTCCAGCCTGCACTTGAGAGTAGCGTGTAGAGGGTAGCACACAGCGTGTAGCAGCTCAACTAAAAGTGGAAAGAGATTATATAGGGAAAGGGGAGGAGGAGGTGTGACTGCAGCAGATACAGAAATGACCTCAGATTTAGGGGCCAATTTACTGACACACAGATGATTAACGGTTACAGGTGATTACTGGTTTCTGGCAGTTGATTTTTGGTAAGTCTATATGCTGTCCTTCACAAAGAGAAGGACTAGGGAAGGCGACCTATTCTCCCAGGCAGACATAACAACAATTAGCTCAAAGAGGAAGATAAGCACAGAAAGAGAGGCAGGTAATTTCACATATACCATTTTAAAATTTCTGAAAGAAAGTTTGGGTTATGAGTACATGGATTATAAATTCTTTATTTCTACCTGCTTAGCATATTTCATAATAGTCGTCTCTAATTCTTGAAATATTTCTTGAAGGCTTTTTTTCAATTTTGGATGATTAAGGAATGTAGGAATCAATCCTTTGTCCAGCTACTTAGGAAAAGTGATCAGTCCAAACAGAAAAGTTCACAAGACTGTTATCTCCAAAGTAACCAGCAAAAAGAAGAGCTAGAGGAACGGCACAAATGGGAGAACATCAGCCTAGCAAGGCTCTTTGTTGATATCCTAGTCTGTGTGTCTGTCTGTCTGTCTGTCTGTCTGTCACTCTCTCTCTGTCACACACACACACACACACACACACACACACACACACACACACACACACACACACACACACAATATGAACCACACATAAAAAATTATTCTGAAGTCACAAAATAGCCTAGCTGGGTTCAAAAATTTTTCTTACCTAAATTCATGGGACTTCCTTTTTTTATTATTCTGATCCTACAGTGTAGGGATGAAATATCAACTTGAACATATGAACCTCTACATACTTCTGATTTATTTTTGAATCTATCCTCTTCCTTCTACTCTGTCACACACATATCTGTTCCCAATCACCATCCTTTTTGAAAGTACATGTTCTCCACAGTTAGGCCAAGACAGCTGATGTTTATGAGCCTGTAGATCCTCTCTGTGTCCATGTAAGAGACCCTTCACTTTCATCTAAGGTCTTGGGCTTGAAGGGAACTAACTTCCAATTATCTTTTCCTGAAGGTGCTTATTGTGCCTTGGTTTTGTTTAAAAAAAAATCTACTGAAAGAATATATGATTTGCTTAGATGGTTAAGACAAGGTTTTGATTGCCCATAGAAGATATTGCTTACAGTATTTCTCATTGTCCTTAAAAATCAAGAAAAAAATCTTTACAGGAAAAATAAATAAAATGTAAAATGTCCAAAAATAGATGTGGAGGTATGTTGTAAAATGTCAGTTTATATAAGGTATAGCTGTATCTTCAATTTGAAGATAGAACAAAAGCATGGGGAAGTTAAGTAACTTCCTTAAGGTAGCCTGCTAGTAAAGGGTAGGAACAAGGATGGGACAGTCGAGATCAAAAACAATTTCTGTTGGGAAAGATTTAAAGCCAGAGTAATTAGTGGGATTTTATGTCAAAACAGAGGCCTAGGGCCCAGATACTATATTTAAAGAACTGATTTGAAGAATATTAATCCTAAGGAAATAGAATGAGGGGCATGTATACATGAATAAAGTATATTTAATTGCATTTCTCTTAATTTTTTCAGGCAACTTCTACAGAAATTTTGGAATATTCATCAGATAGTGACAAAGAAGATGACCCAGAGAATGTCTTGGTTATTAATTCAGAATCTCCTTACAAATACCATGTGGATTTTGGATCCAATGTGAGACAGGCTACAGATGGATTTAGAGGTTCAAGTGTGACATCAACAGAGCCCATCTTATGTACACCCCAGAAACAGATAGCCAAGTCTCCCAAGACTCCAGAAAGTTCAGCAAAGAATAAAAAACTTATCAGGTGAGTATGCTACCCTAGTTTTTCTCTAAGAATCCAAATATCTGAAATGTTCATTTAAAATACTTGTTTAATGGGGAAGAAATTTGCATGTAAGAATTATAATTCTGACAAGCAATTATTGGAGCTAATATATGAAACTGTTCACCCAAATGGAGCATTCTGATATTTTAAAGGTAGAGAAATAGAAATAAAAACTAATACTATCAGATTACTTTTTTTGTGAACATAATGGAACAGATTGGCTAGGGTAGCACTTCAAATGCAAGGAGGTTGTCACTAGAGTGGCCTTAGTGGGCCAACCAAGATGTGTGAAAAAGTATTTGATGTTGTTATAATTTGTGGAGAGGAAGGGAAAAAACAAATTGTTTAAATAGGGATACAGGTGGCCCCGTTGCAACAATGAGATGTACAAGTCAACTTTAGGGGGATGGGGGAAGGTTGGGTCAGGGGGAGAGGATGGGATGGGAAGGGGAAACAAAGGAGGAGGCTACAATGCTTGATAAGAAATGTACTCATTATCTTGCCCATGTAATTATAACCCCTCTGTACGGTATTTTCACAATAAAAAAATATAAAAACCTTAAAAAAAAGTTTATTAAGGACCATCCCAACCTTGTGTCATACAAGGTGTCTTTCTTTGTTAAAGAACAAAACAGTATCCTCCCCCAAATAAAGCAATTAAACTGAGAACGAATGTCACAAGAATGTCACAAGATGGAAAGTGAAACAGAGGGTAGTAGAGAATTATTAGGAAAAGAAATCTCAGTAGAAAGCAAATATGGTCCTGAGGAATACATTGGATATATTGATATTATCCCCACATGAAAATATATGCCTGTTGAGAGGTGGTAGAAAAAGGAATCCATTGGGCATGGATGGGACCAAGGCCCTAGTGTTGTTTTGAATATGGGTTTGAGAGGGTGGATAGTCTAGCAACTTATGTCATGGAAGAGAGCCAGCTTCTGGACAGGTTGGGGAGAATAGGACAGAAGTATTTTAGAGCAAATGGAGGCACAGAAAGAGGAATCATGGCTTTTGGTGTCTTGTGAGGAAGTCCAGGAAGAAAGGCTAGTAGACGTGTGTGTGTGTGTGTGTGTGTGTGTGTGTGTGTGTGTGTGTGTGTGTGTGTGTGTGTGTGTGTGTGTGTTGGGGTTTGGAAGTTTCACATTTGCTAAGCACACTACCCCAGGTACTCTACCACTTGAGACATGCCTGCAATACTTTTTGCTCTATTTTTGAAATGGGATGTCACTTTTTGCTGGGACTTACCTGGACCACAGTCCTCCTATTTATACTTTCTACCATAGCTAGAATGACAATCATGTACTAGTTTTTGAGATTGAGTCTTGTGGACTTTTTTGTCTAGTCTGGCCTGAAATCTTGACCGACCATTTCAGCCTTTCACGTAGCTAAAATGACACGTTATAAGCCACCTATACTTGATTGTTGGTAGAGATGGAGCTTGAGAACTTTTTTCTTCCAGCTGGCCTCTACCCATGATCCTCCTGCATTTCAAGTAGCTAGAGATAGAGTATGAGCCACTGGCACTTAGCCAGAGATGTAGGTTTTATTTGAGGACTCAGATCCTCCCTTGGTATATAACTTCTGGGTGCATGTTTACTTATTTTTGCTTTTTATCCTATATTTCCTACAGTTTTCTTATGTGGTTCTAGACTTAACTGTAACCTCTGTAAAGTACTTAGATTCAATAGCATTGAGAACCAAAATTAGCAAAGAATTATCTGGACATAATGCAAAGAATGTAGTATTTGCCTTTTTGTGTATTTGTTATATTATAATACTAAAAAGTATACTTTGAGAAAATGAGAACATGGAGATAGATTGCCTGGTTGTACATGCAGATCTGCCAGAAATTAATACAGCTTACCTTAGACAGATGTTTTAACATCTTAGTAAATGGGGTAATAGTAGCCTTTATAATATAATGTAAAGGAGGAATATAAATGAGTTACTTTGTGCACTAGAATGATTTGAAGAAAAGATTATACATTAATTGAATATGTATGTAAAGTTGGTGTTCTTTACCATATTTATGAGAATGAGAGTACTTTTAAAATTTTGTGTTTTATATACTACCCTTACATTAAGTAAGCAGTATCTATAGGAAAACAGTAGGCAGTAGTGATAATTGATAATATATACAAATTTGTATTAGATAAGATTTTCATAGCTGAAAGAACATAAGTAAAAGTAAAGGCTATAATAAAAACAATAACAAACCAGGTGTCAACTCATAATTTTAGCTACTCAGGAGGAGTGTTGTTAGCCCAGCCTAAAAGCCCACAAGATATCATCTCCAATTACCTGGCAAAACAGGGCTGAGAGTAGAGGCATAGCGCAAGTGGCCAAATGCCAGCTACGCAACAAGCCCCCAAAGTTTAAGCCTTGGTATTGGCTCAAACAAACAAGTAACAGCATTTCTTGGCAGGGTTGGCTCCTTTATAATCTAGAGAAATTCTTTGATCTCTCTTTTTGCTCTTATTTTATTATCTGTGAGGTAAGTACTGATACCTGTTCTATCTACCTAGAAAAGATATTATTTGAGATGATGTAATGAATAATGAACTGGTTCATAATCTGAAAGCACACAGATAAAATGTGTAGCTTTCAGGGCTAATCATTTTTCTTGGGATCATAGATATGTTTGGAGCTGCTGACACCCATACTCACACACTCCCTTGTTTCGGTGTGTGTGTGTGTGTGTGTGTGTGTGTGTGTGTGTGTGTGTGTGTGTGTGTGTGTGTGTGTGTGTGTGTGTGTGTGTGTGTGTGTGTGTGTGTGTGTGTGTGTGTGTGTGTGTGTGTGTGTGTGTGTGTGCCATATTTCTAATTTTGTTTATTTTAATGTTTGTTTTTTGGTTTTTGAGTTTTTTGCGAGTCTCGAGGCTTGAACCTCGAGACTTGGGCCTGGCCACTGTCTCTGAGTGCCTTTTACACAAGGCTAGTACTCTTACCACTTGAGCCACAGAGCTACTTCTTACTTTTTCTGTGATTTAATTGATGATAAGAGTCTTACAGACTTTTGACTTTCCTGCCCAAACTGGATTCAGACTGCAATCCTCAGATCTCAGCTTCCTGTGGAGCTAGGATTATAGCCACTGACTTATGCATTTGAAAACACATCAGTGAGCGTATATATTTATATATATTTATTGCAAGTATTGGAGTTCCCTTCCTACTATCAATGGAACTTTTCTTGAGTGTTTGTAATTGATACTTACAGTTTATATAAGAGGTCATACCTAAATGTTCTTACTTGAGTGTTTTATCTACCAACAGCTTATGAAGATTATTCTTGACTAGAACTCTGAACACACTTTCTATTTTAATTTATTTTTTTCCTTCAACTGCTGAGGCCAAGAAGAGGCCCTCCCTCCCTAATTCCCATTATGACATACAGCAACCTTGTAATATTTGTACTTAGCAAAGTGCTAAGTGCTAAGGTTGTAGCAGATAGCAAGTAAGAAGTGCATATTTATGGAATGAATAAATGAACTAAGAATAGAAAGGGAGTTAAATTTGTATTTAACTTATACTTCTAAGAATATGATATACTTAAGAAATAATACCAGTCATATTTATAAGAAGTAGGAAATAGTAAGAAGGCCATCAACTGAAGAGATTTGGCTCCTAGAAAAGAGAATGTAATATTTACTAATGTCTAAATTTTGTGTGATTTTGTCTTTTTCTTGTTTGGGATGGATATAAAGTGTAAGTGTTCTGATCATTTTACAGCATCCCTTTTAACTAAATACACTGTGATTATCAAACAGAGGGGGCCTGGCAGAAAGACTCAGTGGACTGCAGAATAGAGAAAGATCTGCCATTTCTTTGTGGAGAATTCAATATGGTTCTTACCAAAAGACACTTTCAGGTAAGGTTTGCACAGACTTCTGAGGTAACTTTCCAGGTAAAAATGATTTTTACATTAGATGAATTTTCTCTATCTTTTTTTACATACTAAGAAGCAGTATATAATTCATGTTTTCAACTTGAAGTTTGAATGTTAGTATATAACCATCAAACCTTTGTCATAACCTGTGCCATAAACCTTCCTTCACCTCCAAAAATTTCATTATGATTTCTTACCACTCATTGTGGTTGTAATTTTCATAATAAGAATACTTAGCATATGATCATCATTCTCTTTTTTCTTTTGTCGGTGTGGGGCTCGAACTCTGAGCTTGGGTACTGTCCCTGCACTCTTCAGCTCAAGATAAGCGCTCTACTGCTTGAGCCACAGTGGCACTTCCAGTTTTCTAGTGATTTATTGGAGATACTCTCAGTTTATACAGAGAGGCTGGGAAGGTGGCTCAATGGTAGAATGCTTGCCTTGCAGGCATAAGGCCCTGGGTTCAATTCCTTAGCACCACATAAGCAGAAAAGGCTAAAGTGGCACTGTGGCTCAAGTAGTAGAGCACTAGCCTTGAGCTGAAGAGCTCAGGGATAGCGCCCAGGCCCAGAGTTCAGAAACCATGACCCACCAAATAAAAACTCCAAACAAACAAAAAAGAGTCTCACAGACTTTCCTGCCCAGGCAGGAAACTATGATCCTCAGATCTCAGCCACCTGAGTAGCTAGGATTACAGGCGTGAGCCACTGGCCCAGTATGATCATCATTCTTAGAGAAAATTAGTGTACAGTTCGATACGTTTAACTATAGGCATTAAACTCACATTAGATCATAGGACATATTTGTATTAGCAAATTTGGGTACCTCTTAGTCTCTCATTTTCCCTACCCCCACTCTGGCAGCTACCATTTCATTTTCTGCCTCTATAATCGAAGTACTTTGTACTTTGTCAAGAAAAGAAATAATCAAGCCTCATGACCAACAACAACAACAAAAAGAAACAGCATTCAAATTGTAAAGAATCAGTGAAATTATCTCCGTTTATAGATTACACACCCTTACATGTATAGAGGACTTAGGACTGTATGCAGTCATGTGCGCGCACGAGCGCGCACGTACACACACACACACACACACACACACACACACACACACACACACATGCAGTCATGTGCGCGCACGAGCGCGCACGCACACACACACACACACACACACACACACACACACACACACACACACACACAGCCAGCCAGCCAGCCAGCCAGCCAAACTACAGATTTGAAGATCTCTGAAAACTGAATGGTTTTTCCCATCATCATATAAGGTGTTCCAAAAGATGACTGTTTTCATCGGATCTGTGAGCTCTCTACAAAGTGTCTCATAGTTCATCCAAGACTTATTGTGCAACATCTGACTTGGAGGGTTCTTTATTAAGCCAGTGTCTTTCAGAGTTTTGTAAATGTAGTCCAGAGTAGGACATATCCTACATCATCTCCAACACATACCCACCACATACATGACAGTCCCCCTTCCATCTGCCTGTTTTACCAACATACATACATGCCTCTGAAATTGCTCAGACTGTATTTGTAATATAGTCTGATACACTCTTTTTTTGTATGCCTCCAGATTTGCTGTAGATACTTATGAGAGAGTATACCACATTTCTACTAAATTAGTAAAGCATTTTAGAGGTCTTAATATTTTTATATCAATTTTGTTATGAATTTATAGAGAATAAGTCCCAGCCACTGGTTCTCACAAAATGTGCTTCTCTGGACAGAGCAGGCTGACACTTAATTGAACCCTTACTTCTGTGTTTATTGGAATTTTGTTGTTGTTGTTTTGGTGGGGGTGGCTTTCTTCTGCTTCTGATCATTTTTCTTCACAAGTTTCAGGAAGTTATCTTGGCTATTAGAGCTTAGTATACATATTAATTTTCTTGACAAGAACCTTATCCTTGTTTAGGTAACATTGTAGAAGTAACATTCTCTTCAGATTTCCTCCAATAATATCTAGCAACCATTCCTTTATGAAAAGTACCTATTTCCTTTATGCATTACAATAATATTTTCCTGTAGTTCATGTGTAAGTGGCCAAATGAATGCCATGCTTTCTAAAAGTCCTAGAGAACATTTTCTGATTATCCCTCCTTTGTTGGAGGTTCATCATTTTGGAAGATTTGAGCTATACCTCTCAAGGTTCCTCAAATGAAAACTTAAAAATTGTATTTCTTTGTTGTGGTATTAGGGCCTTGCCCATGTAAGTAGTCTATCAGTAAATGCATCCTCTGCCCCCCACCCTTTTTTTTTGAGACTAAGTCTTACTATGTAGCCTGAATTGTCCTCAGATTGGAAATACTCTACTACCTAGTTTCCTGAGTACGAGGACTTCAGGCAAGGTCATCATACATAGCTCCAAAATAAACTTTAAATGTGGGCCTGTTCCCTTAGCTACTTGGTGTTATGTTGAACAGACAGATCAATACTGGCTGTTTTTTTGTTTTGTTTTTTCTTTTGGATCCGGTCGTGGGGCCTGAACTCTGGGCCTGGGCGCTGTCCCTCAGCTCTTCAGCTCAAGGCTAGTGCTCTACCACTTGAGCCACAGCGCCACTTCTGGCTTTTTTCTTTTTGCTTATGTAGTGCTGAGGAATCGAACCCAGGGCCTCATGCATGCAAGGCAAGCGCTCTACCACTGAGCCACCTTCCCAGCCCATTATACTGGCTGTTTTTAAGAGAGCTCATGTATTGATTAGGAAGGTTTATAGATGTGTTAGCTGACTCCCAGGGAATGGGAAGAGGTACAGAGGCTAGACCTCATAGGACCTGGATACCTTGCTATATATTTCATTATTAAAGTAATGCTTTAGAAACTTTACGTTAAAATATGGGTGTACAATATAGAGTGACTGGTTATAGATAGTCAAGGCAAAACATTTTCTCTTTAGGAACTATTTTACTTTTCTTATTTTCTGAGGGGAAACGATTTTCCAAAGTTGTATGCCATTTACCTAAATAATGATGGCCAGTGTTTATGAATTTTTTGGGGGGAGGGACTGGTCATGGGACTTGAACACTGAGGCTGGGTGCTGTCCCTGAAATCTTTTGCTCAAGGCTAGCATTCTACCACTTTGATCCATAACAACACTTCTAGTTTTTTGGTGGTTGATTGGAGATAAGAGTCTTTTGGACTTTCCTACCTGGGATGGCTTTGAACTGTGATCCTCAAATCTCAGTCTCCTTAGTAGCTAGTATTACAGGTATGAGCCATCAATGCCTTGCTTTTTTTTTTATTATTGTGAAAATACTGTACAGAGGGGTAACAATTACATGGGCAAGATAGTGAGTACATTTCTTATCAAGCATTGTAGCCTCCTCCTTTGTTTACCCTTCCCAGCCTCCCCCCCCACCCATCCTCTCCCCCCCCACCAAAGTTGTAAAGTTCGTTTTTGAAATGACAACTTGTACTTCTCATTGTTGCAACAGGTCCACCTGTATCCTTATTTAAACGACTTGTTTTTCCTCTTCCCCTCCACAAATTATACCGACATCAAATACAGTGAAAGCAGGGGTTATACTGTGGGGGAGAAACATACAAAGCAACAAAGAAATAATCTTATAAATGCGTTAGAAACAAATGCATGAAAGAAAAAAAACATTTAAATACATATCTTAGGGTTCATTTTCGTAACATCACCTTATCTGACCTTTTCTGCTTGACTCATACATATACTAGATATTGCAAATAAGGGAAACCATGGGACCTATGTTTCTTTGGGCTTGGCTTATTTCACTTAATATAATTTTTTCCAAGTCTTTCCATTTCCTAACAAATGGGGCAATGTCATTCTTTCTGATGGGGGCATAGAATTCCATTGTGTATATATACCACATTTTCTTGATCCATTCATCTACTGAGGGGCATCTGGGTTGGTTCCATATCTTAGCTATGGTAAATAAGGCTGCAATAAACATAGTTGTGCTGGTAGCTTTAGTGTGGTCTTGTTTGTAAACATTTGGGTAAATGCCCAAAAGTGGGATTGCTGGGTCATAGGGGAGCTCTATGTGCAGTCTTTTGAGGAACCTCCATACTACTTTCCAAAGGGGTTGAACACTCCCACCAACAATGAAGTAAGGTTCCCTTCTGTCCACATCCCCTCCAGCATCTGTTGTTACTAGAGTTCTTGATTTTTGCCATTCTAACTGGGGTGAGGTGGTATCTCAGTGTTGTTTTGATTTGCATTTCTTTTATGGCTAGGGAGGTTGAGCATTTCTTCATGTGTCTGTTGGCCATCCTTCTCCTAGCTTTTTTTAATATGGTTTTTATTAACTCAATCAGTCCTCATAACACTCTTCTAGTTGATGTGCTTATTTTAAAGATGAGACAGAGAATGTGTATAGGCTTGTTCCTGTATGCAAGTGCCTAGATTCACCTATAGCCAGACTTGGTGGGCCCCTGAATCCTGGCAAGCACAGAGAGCCATGAGCTCATTGTATGGTTCTATAGATGCAATTACAGGACTGCTATGTCCTAATTCCTGTTTGGTTTCTGTTTGATGTATTATAACATATTTACAGAGTATTTAGTGCCAAAAAATTATTAATGTTTTTGGTGCTGGGTTTTGAACTAAGGACCTCAGGCTTATCAGGTAGATTCTCTACCACTTGAACTATATACTTCAAAACCTTTTTTGCTTTATCTATTTTTAAAGTGGAATATTGCATTTTTCCCTGGGGAATCAGCCTCAGACCATCATTCTCCTAGCTGGATGTATACCTGTGAAACACCATTATTAGCTTATTGATTGATATGGAGTCTCACTAACTTTATCCCTGGAGTGATCCTTCGAATCTTTGACTCCTGAGGAGCAGGGATTATAGGTATGTCCAGCCTAATATCTACATTTTTAAACCTTGAATAGTTATAGATGTTCTTAAATGAAAAAAGAAAAATCCAGACTGCCTCTATTATTTAGGAAGAGGGTAGAAGAAAGAAATAAAAAGTGATATAAATTATTTTCCACTTGAAAAATTGAATTTTTCATTTGATTATTGTTTATAGAGCTGACTCAAGAAGTAGGGTACTTGTCTAGCAAGTAGTAAGCCCCAAGTTCTAAACTCTAGTACTACCAAAAAACTAGAAGAAAAAGATTTTTGTTCCTAAAAGATTTTCTAAGCTTAAGAAAAGTGTGGAGAATAAAATGAAAAGAACAATCAATAAGATTCAGTATTCTTTACTATCATTCAAAGCAAAATTCTCTGTATATTTTCTTCCTTAGTTTGCTGATGGAATACATTGAGAGTAGTGGTCAAGTGCATGTGAATGTCCCCTAGAATGCCCTCTGAGGGACCTGAGATAGATGGAACAGTTTAGGCTTCAAAAATAATAAATATGCCAGGTGCCTGTGGCTCATGCCTGTAATCCTAGCTACTCAGGAGGCTGAGTATCTAAGAATCATGGTTTTAAGCTAGCCCCAGCAGGAAAACTTGTGACTCTTATCTCCAGTTAACCACCAAAAAACTTCAAGTGGAGCTGTGGCTGAAGTGGTAGAGTGCTAGCCTTAAACAAAAAAGCTCAGAGACAGCACCGAGGCCCTAAGTTCAAACCGTAGAACTGGCACCCCCCAAAAAGAAAAAATATATCATACTGAATTTAGATCACTGTCGCAAGAAACAAAGAATGAGCTGAAGTAATAATATTAGCAGAAATACCTTTGCTATTAGGATTTGTTTTGTTGTTTTTACTTTTATGTCACTACAACATTCTGAAGTATAGTCTAGAAAATATCTAATTTGTGTCAAGTTCCTTTTCCATCACCTTGCTTTGGGCTTATACTGTTAACCGATCTTTGGATGCTTCTTCTCATCTGGTTGGCTCACTTGGGCCTACCTAGATGTATTAGGTCCCATTAAGAAGGAATAAAATATCATTTCATAGAAAAAGAATAATTAATGACTTCCTTTTTATTTATTTTTATTGTAAAAGGGATATACAGAGGGGTTGCAGTTACATAAGTCAGGTAATGAATACATTTCTTTTTGAACAGTGTCATCCCTCTCTCATTTTCTCCCAGTTTTTTCCTTCCTAAGCCCCCTCTCCCACCCAAGTTGGATAGTTCATTTCCAACATAGTGTCTAGTATCATTGCTGAATTTGTAGAGCCTTTGTCCCACCATTTTTCTGTGCTTCCACTTCACCTCCCAAATCAGATAAACTTACATACAAGACAAAGGGTGCAGAAGTAAAAAACAACAACAAAGAGAAAAAGACATAAGGAAAAACAAACAAAAAGAACCATAGACAATACAAAATAAAAAAGACTTATCTACATTTCTTAAAGTCTATTTTGATAAGCATCATTTTTTTTTTTTTTGGGTCCGGTCCTGGGGCCTGAACTCTGGGTCTGAGCGGTGTCCTCAGCTCTTCAGCTCAAGGCTAGCGCTCTACCACTTGAGCCACAACGCCACTTCTGGCTTTTTTCTTTTTACTTATGTGGTGCTGAGGAATCAAACCCAGGGCCTCAGGCATGCAAGGCAAGTGCTCTACCACTGAGCCACCTTCCCAGCCCTGATAAGCATCATTTTATATGATCATATGCACATACTTATTGAACCCTTGTGATCTTCTCCTAAGAATAGCCTCCTTTGGTCTCCCTGTGTGAATGTTTAGAGTCCTGTTTAGTTAATCGTGTCCAAGTATAAATTTTTTGTCTTTTACCATCTATTGGGTATACTTGTAGATTTATAGGCACATTCTAATTATTACAAATGAGGGAAACCATGCAACATATAAATTTGGGGTCTGGCTAACTTCACTTAATAAGATTTTTTTCAGGACTTTCCATTTCCTTACAAATGGGGCAATATCATTCTTTCTGGTGGAAGCATGGAATTCCATTGTGTGTGTATGTGTGTGTGTGTGTGTGTGTGTGTGTGTGTGTATGTATGTGTGTGTGTGTGTGTGTGTGTGTGAGTGTGTGTATGTGAATAACATTTTTTAATCCATCCACTGAGGGGCATCTGGATTGATTACATATCTTAGCTAAGGTAAACATTACTGCAATGAACATGGTTGTGCTGGTGGCTTTAGTGTGGCCTGGTTTGTGTTAATTGGAATAAATGTCCAGAAGTGGGATTGCTGGGTCATAGGGAAGTTCTATGTTTAGTCTTTTGAGGAACCTCCATACTATTTTCCAGAGTGCTTAAACAAGTTTACATTCCCACCAACAATTTAGTAGCATTCCCTTTTGGCCACATCCATGTGAGCATTTGTTATTGTTAGGTTCCTTGATAATGGCCATTATAACTGGGGTGAGGTGGAATCTCAATGTTGCTTTGATTTGCATCTCTTAACATCTTTTCACGTGTCTATTGTCCATTCTTATTTCTTCTGAGAAGTCCTTTAAGTCTTTAGACCATTTATTAATTAGCTTGTTGTTTCTTTGAGGATTTGTTTTCAGGGAGTTTAATTTTTTGAGCTCTGAGTATAGTTTAGATATGAGGCCTTCATCTGACACATAGCTAGTAAAGCTCTTCTCCCATTCGGTGGGCTTTCTATTTATCTTGATATGTCCCTTGCTATGCAGAAACTCTTTAGTTTAATGCAATTCTATTTATCCATCCTTTCTTTGATTTGTTATGATTCTGAATCTTAAGAAGTTTCGCCCCATGTCAAGGTGCCCTAATGTTTCCCCTAGTGTATCCCTTCCTGTAATATATTCAGGATCTTTGATCCATTTGGAATTGATTCAGGTGTAGAGTGATATATAAGGATCTAGCTTCAGTTTTCCATATGTGTATTGCCAGTTATGCCAGCACCATTTGTTGAAGAGGCTGTCTCTCTTCAATTCTGTGTTTTTGCCTCTCTTATCAAATATTTGGTGGCTATAGGTCTGTAGATTCATTTCTGGGTTTTCTGTTCTATTCCATTGGTCCTCAGGTCTGTTCTTGTGCTATTACCAAGATGTTTTTATTACTATGGCTTTGTAATAGAGTTTGAACTTTGGTATTAATATTCTTCCAGCATTGTTCTTCCTGCTATTTGGGGGTCTTCTTTCATATGAGTTTTTTGATGGGTTCTTCTACATCATTGAAGAATATTGTTGGGATTTTGATGGATACTGCATTGAATTTGTAGATAGCTTTGGGCAGTATTGCCATTTTCACAGTGTTAATCCTTCCAATCCAGGAGCATGGAAGGTTTTTTTTTTTCCATTTCTTTAAATCTGCTTTAAGTTCCATTTTCATCGTAGAGGTCCTTCATATCTTTGTTTTAAGTTAATTCTTAGGGTTTTTGGGGGAGTTTGTTGGGCTTTTTGAGGCTATTACAAATGGAGTTGCTTTCCTGATTTCAGTCTTACTCTTCTCATTGTTGGCATACAGAAAAGCTACTAATTTTTGTGGGTCAATTTTATACCCTGCTACTTTGCCAAAGGTTCAAATTCACCCAGCTAACTTGGAAGAGGAATCTATGGAGTTCTTTAAATACAGGATCGTGTCATCTGCAAAGACAGATAGTTGTACTTCTTTCCCTGTTTGAATCCCTTTTATGTTTGTCTCTTGCCTTATTGCTCTTGCTAGGAATTCTAGTACTACATTGAAGAGGAGTAGAGAGAACATCCTTGTCTCATTCCTGATTTTAGAGGAAATGGCTTTAACTTTTTACCATTAAGTATAGTGCTAGCTGTATAGAGCCTTATAGAGATTATATTGAGGAATGTTCCATGAATTCCTAATTTCTCCAGAACTTTATCATAAAGGTGTGTTGGATATTATTAGATATTTTTTCCTGTATCTATTGAGATAAACAGATGGTTCTTGGCTTTCCTTCTGTTGATATACTGAATTACATTAACTGACTTACATATATTGAGCCAGAGCTTTTGTCATGAAGGGGTGTTGGATATGTGAATTTCTTCTTTAAAAATATTTACACAGTTTTAAGAGAAAACTATTATCCTAATTATCCTAGCTTGTTTGAAAGTATTTGTAAATATAACATCAATGAACAAACTTAACTCTCTGGAAAGAGGCTTTGGATAGGGTTTCTCTCTCTCTCTTTCTCTCTCTCATACAGTACTGAACATTGAACTTGAACTTAGGGCCTTATGCTCACTAGCCCTTTTCTTTTTGAATACTCTTTTATAAAAGAAGAAATACATCAAGATCAAGTGTTTTCACATTTAAAGAAGGAAGATAATTGTGAATCCTTAAATAACTATGGAACTACTACTTGAGCCATGCCTATAACACATTTTGCTTTAGTCATTATTCATTTGATTTCTCTTTTTCTGAGAGTAACAAATTGTACAAAGAGGTTTATTTTGTAATATTTTGTGATATTTCCATACATGTGTACAATATGCTTTGAACAAATTAACCCCCTTTATTATTCCTTTTTAAACCATTTCATAAGCTTAATTATTCTATTTTCATATGTATATGAAGTACTTTGATAATATTCACCCTCCACTCTTCCATACTTGTTGCCACCTCTAAATTGTCCCCTCTTTCACACTCATGTCAATCTTTTGTCTGTATGCTTTAAATATGAGAGAACATGGGCTTTTTGTCGTTGTGACTCATGTTTTTTATATATGTTTTGAGCTTATTTCTGAATCTTCTGTTCCATTGATCTATGGGTGCCAACTCTGTACTGATTTTGTTACTGTGGCTTTGTAATGTAATTGTAGTGTAATTGGAAGTCAAATAATAATATCCACCATCAATCTTTCTTCTCAGTATTACTTTTGGCTTTGGGGTTTTTTTATTTCTTTTTTTTTTTTTTTTTTTTGGTGCTCATGAGTCTTGAACTCTGGGCCTGGGTGCTGTCTCTGAGCTCTTCAGCTCAAGGCAAACACTCTACCACTTGAGCCACAGTGCCACTTCCTGTTTGTTTTTTTTTTTTTTTTTAATGCTGCTATGTGAATTTTACTAATGATTTTTCTGTTTATGTGGAAAACAACATTGAAATTTTTATATAGATTATATTGAATCCGAAGACTACTTTCAGTAGTGTAGACATTTTCAAAATATTAATTCTGCCAATCTATGTACATGGGAGGTCTTTCCATCCTCTAGTGTTTCAACTTGTTTTTTCTTTTAAGTTTTCATAGTAGTGGCCATTTACCTCCTTTGTTGGTTCATTTATAGATACTTGGTATTATGGATGAGATAATTTTTTTGATTTCTTAGCCTGCTACTACTATAGAAAGCTACTGATATTTTAAATATTGACTGTGTTTACTTCACTTAATATAATTTTTTCCAAGTTTTTCCATTTCCTAACAAATGTAATCTGCTACTTTTCTGTAAGTATCAGATCTAGGAGTTTTTAGCTTTTCATTCTGGCCAGCCACAGACTGCAATTGTCTTATATTGTCTGCTTAGTTGGGATTACAGACATACCTTAGAATGCCCAGTTTATGAGTATTTCTGTGCTTCTGATGAAAGTGCAGAGTGAGGTGAAGATGATGACTCTTACCGATGACTCTTAAACTCTTCATTCTTTTATTTTTTGAAAACAATTTTAATTGTCAAGGTGATGTACAGAGGAGTTTCAGCTACATAAATAAGGTAATAAGTACATTTCTTGTCAAACTTTTTACCCCTTCCTTCATTTTCCTCCTACTTTCCCTCCTCCCCACCATCCCTACCTACCCCCAAGTTGAACAGATCACTTCCAACATATTGTCTTATGCATATTGCTGTTGCATTGGTTTCTTTGTCTCACCATTCTGTTTTTCTCCTTCCCTTCCCTAATTCAAATAAATACATATACAACACCAGATACCAAAATCAAATACAGTAACAACAGGGGATGTACACAAAAGAGATTTTATCTTTCTTGCTGTTCTTTTTAATGTACTTATAATGTACTTTGCGATTTTTTTTGTTGTTGTTTCTTTTCTGTGTTCTTCCCCCATGGGAAGAACAGTCACTGTATTTGATTCCGGTGTCCTGCATATTGTATATACATTTTTCTAACTTGGGGAGGGGAAGGGAAATAATAAAATGCTGAAATAAGGATACAGGATGACCCATTGTAACAACAAGATGTACAAGACACTATGTTGAAAACGAACTTGACAACTGGGGGAGTGGGGAGGAGAGGGATGGTAGGGAAAAAACAAAGGGGGGGGGTAACAATGTTTGATAGGAAATGAACTCGTTACCTTCTTCATGTAACTGAGCCCTCTGTACAGTATCTTTTATATATATATATAAAATAAGATTACATGGTACATTAAAAACAACAACAACAACAAAATGTAAGTTCTGCTCTGGGCCTTATAGGCCCTGCGTAGAAGCCTAAGTTTCTATCCAGTTTCTGTGTTATCTAGGTAACTGGCAACCCTCGAAGCAGTTACCCCCCCTACTGCTAGGTCACATCCTGGGCCACCCCTGGTCCCAGGCCCTGAGATCACATCTAGATCCAGTGTGGCCACACCTTTCCCCTACCTGGCCACACCTCTTTCTGTCCCTGGCCTCAATAAGTCCTGGCCCAGGTGTGGGTCGCCCCTTTCAACCATGCCTCTCCACCATGCATGGCGGGACAGCAGTTCGGTAAATAAACTTCTTTTCCTGCCTGAGTACTGCATGGTGTTCTCTTTATCACTTACCTAATGAAACCTACCTATTGAATATACCTTACACAAAGAAAAACCTCTGTGTCCATGTTCTTGGAGTTCATTTTGCTTAGTGTCATCTTATATGGTCATATATACATAACTATTGAGATATTCTGTTCATCTGCTAAGATTATTCTGGACGTATACTAATTATTGCAAATGTTCCTTTGGGTCTGGCTTAACTTCTCTTAATATGAATTTTTCCAAGTCTTTCCATTTCCTTACAAATGGGGTGGGTGTCATTCTTAGAAACACACACACACACACACACACACACACACACACACACAATGGGTGTCATTCTTAGAAACACACACACACACACACACACACATTTTCTTGATCCAGTCATTTACTGAGAGGCTTCTGGGTTCAACTCTTAACTCTTAATTTCATTTCCCAGGTTCTCAAGGCAACCTTAGTTCTTCTCAGTAGTGCAACTCATAAAATAGGGTTCCCTGGGCCTTTTCAAGAACATGGAGCCAGAGATTTGGCAACTTAGTACTGGCTGCTTTAAAGGAACTCCCCTTAGGCTGAGATGCTCCTGAAATGGGGTTGTGACCCAGACTCACTACTTGAGAAAGGAGAAATACCAGGGACAGCATTAATATATAGAGACAAGGGAAAAAAAGACAAAGGATTCTATGTAGATTGGTATGTGTCTCAAACCAGATTTGGGAATATTCAGCCTGTAAGCTATATAAGGCCTATGAAATTGTTTGGTGTGGCCCTGCCAAGACAGCTAAATGAAGGACCAGAAATTTTATTAAGTCTAGGAGGGATTTTTTTGTCAAAATATAATTTAATAAATTGAGGCCTGGGAAATGATGTTATAAATATCCAGATGGTTCCTGACAGAAAAGAGTTCCTCATCTCTGGTAAAAGACTTAACCAATTTCCTTGATGCAGTGTTGTTTTTTTTTTTTAAGACAATTGGGATAGAAAATTGTTTTACATATGATCTGTGTTGTCTACAGAACTGCATATTTAACTCCAGAAAAATATTTGATTATCCATCATTTAATTTGACCAATATCTGCTAATAGTTTATACATTTCAAAACATAAGAGATCTTTTACATAGTATGCCAAATATATAAAAGTTTATATTTATAGTTAGAAATGAAAATGATTCATGAGCATGAGAAGTCAATACATCTTTTACTATCCTCTTCAAGTTCTAGATGTCTGTATATAAGATTGACATATGTCTAAAAGTATATTGGCTACTCTGCCTAATCACTTTCGCTTTTAATGCATCATAATTAAACTTACTTTATCTTGTAGTATTCTAATTATATAAAGTCTGTGGGTTGAAAAGGGTTGTTTTATTATCATTCAGAGTCCCTAAAGAAGTCATTTAATTATTTTTTTCTTAAGTTCCTTTGATTACTGTATTATCTACTATCCTTTATCTCAGTTAGATGGATTTTGCTTGGGACCTTAGAATATATCTGCCTTGATTTGGCCAGAAAGATTAGCTTCAGTTCCTCTTTTTACTTCCCCTTTCCTCTGGGGGGGTCAAAGGAGCTGATTCTGGATTATCTCCATGTTCTCTCAGGCCAGTAAAACCAGAAAGCCAAAACAGTGTTAGGCTGTACTTGTTCCCCCATTTTTATATGCTTACCCAAGTTTCAAAGCACTGATCTTAGTTAATATGGTTCTTTGTAGCCATGGAGCCACAAGAATTTGTGTGGAAACTTGGCTGAATGGTTCAAGTCAGGAAACTATAATATTAGCTTGTCCATTGTCAGAGCTATAGCTGTAATTGTCAAAGATTATTTTTAGTGTAAACTAACAGAAGGATAAACAGTTAATATCTTAATTTCATAGGGATAGTACAGCTAATGTGTTTGTAATGCTGTAGCTGCTTTTCTTACATTCATTTTTTCCTTTATACCTGCAAATAAAATGCATGAGGTAACTTTTGTTTATACTGTGGAATTGAGTGATTCTTTCAGATACCCTGTGCATTTATTTAATCTGTGCTTTGTCCATTTTTTCTCATAAGATGTTTTAAGATAATTTTTGTAGGCCTGAAGTTCAAGCCTTTCTTTCTGTTCTCCATTATAAATGGTCCTAAAATAAGACTGCAAAGTTAAAACATTCTAAATGTATTATATTGTAGGCAAATGTATTTTTTGTTGAGTCCTATATGTGTCTTTATAAATAATTCATTCATAGTGATACATTAAGACCTTCATAATGATGAAAACTGTGTACTGAAAACCCTGGTTCTAACATTCAGAAAATTGGCTAAGATAGCATTTTCTTTGGCTTGCTCGACAAATTGTCACTTTTTCCCCCACAGAATAGTTCCATATCACTAGCATTTGCCCATACATATCTTGTGTATAGTAACCTTGCCAACAGTTTAGTTTGCCAAATGTCTTCAGCTCATTTTCTAAAAGAGTTATGTTCTAAAGAGTTACGTTTTCTTAGTGGAGTTCTATGCCCTCCAGAGCCTATATGTAAAAACTAAAATCTGATTTCTCCTCATCTTTTTGAGATTTCCAGTGGAGACTAGGTTGGCAGGCCAGATGGCCTTGATATTGCTAGCCAATTAGCTTGAGTCTTCCAGAAACAAGGTAATCTAAGATAAGTTCCTGGCTTATCACATAGCATTTTCTATGAAGTAGTCAATTTACTTTTCCATTACAATATAAAAAACTATCAGGTGGCAAATGAAAGAAATTAGTGCTAGAGTTAGTTAAATGTCTTGTAAAGTTGAAAAACAGTGGGAACTGTTATTTTGTAATGTGCGAGGGATCTCAAAGAGCAGTCTGTGGCTCCTGTGCCCTCCCTTCTATCTTTTTTTTTTTTTCCACCTGGCTAAAGACTTAGGTATCTGATAAAACTACATCCAACACTGAATTCTTCTTTCAGGGATCTAGCCATAGTTTTCACCTTAGGAGCTTGGCCATTAAGACACTAGACCTAATGTATTTTCTGTCTTAATGTTTTCTTTGTAATTATACTTTCAGTATCTTGCAGTATTTTAAATATGCAAAGAAATTATATGATTAGGGCTGAGAAGGTGGCTCAATAGTAGAGCGCTTGCCTTGCATGCATGAGGCCCTGGGTTCGATTCCTCAGCACCACATAAGCAAAAAGAAAAAAGCCGGAAGTGGCGCTGTGGCTCAAGTGGTAGAGCGCTAGCCTTGAGCTGAAGAGCTGAGGGACAGCGCCCAGGCCCAGAGTTCAGGCCCCACCACTGGACACAAAAAGAAAAAAAAGAAATTATATAATTATCTGATAGCCCTGAATCATGGCCAGTAACTCAGGAAACCAGTGTTGAATTAAAAATTTTTGACACCCAAGTGTAAAAATAGTCCTAGTTAGGCCGGGCGCTGGTGGCTCACGCCTGTAATCCTAGCTACTCAGGAGGCTGAGATCTGAGGATCGTGGTTCAAAGCCAGCCCGGGCAGGAGAGACCATGAGACTCCTATCTCCAATAAACCACCAAAAAACCGGAAGTGGCGCTGTAGCTCAAGTAGTAGAGCACTCGCCTTGAGCTGAAGAGCTGAGGGACAGCGCCCAGGCCCAGAGTTCAAGCCCCACAACCGACAAAAAAAAAAAAAAATAGTCCTAGTTAGGATGTACTGTTTCTGTTCTCAAAACTACCAGGGCTGAAGGCCTATATGAAGTACTTTATTTTCACCTTAATTTCTTTACTAAGAAAGGGTAACTTTATTAAATCTGAGGTTATGTCTACTGGGTTGTATTTTACTTTGCCATTTTATGTCATTTTCAAAGAGTGCTTTTACCTAGGAATTCATGGGTTCAACTGCTCTTGATTGTTTTTAACATCAGAGCTCACTGCCACTTGCTGGCTTGCCTTTCAAGTAAGATGTTTTATGGCAATGATCACTATGTGTTTTATCATAACATCTCATTTAAAGCTAATTTCACCTCTCATTTTTTCTTCTCTGCCTTCCATAGGAAGGTGGTTGCCCCAACATTATAATATCTTCTTGTGTCTAGTAGTTGTGCCTTTGCTGAACTCTTATTCAGATATGTACTACTCTTGTAGATTTTGCTGGTTTCTACCCAAATAAAGTAGTGTAACTGTTTATTAGAAGACAGGTGTGGTGAATCAAACCTTTAATTATAACTACTTGAGAGACAGAGATCAGAAGATCCAGATTTCTGAGCAGCCTGGGAAAACAAAAGTTTGTAAGACCCTACTTCAACCAGTACATAGCATTTAGTAGTATGTGGGTGTTCTCAGCTAAGAGGGAAACAAAATGATTGGACTTAGTGGTACATGTCTGTTATACTCAGTGACATAAGGAAGTTTCATAGCACAAACCTGCTCTCACATAAAGCAATATCCTGTCTTAAAAATAGCCAACATAGCTGGGCACCAGTGGCTCATGCTTGTAATCTTAGCTGCCCAAGAGGCTCAGATCTGAGGATCACAGTTTGAAGCCAGCCTGGGCAGAAAGATCCCCATGAAATTCTTATCTCCAATTAACTACTCAAAAAACAAGTGGAGCTGTGGTTCAAGAGGTAGAGCGCTAGTCTTGAGCAAAATTGCTCAGGGACAGCGCCCAGATCGTAAGTTCAAGCCCCACAACTGACAAAAAAGAATACCCAACACAAAGATCTGGAAGCATGGCTCAAGTGATAGAGCACCTGTCTGCAAAAGGCCCTGAGTTCAACTACCAAAAAAGAGAGGGCAAAAAAATTCTGTACTGAGGCTGGGAAGGTGGCTCAGTGGTAAAGCGCTTGCCTTGCATGCATGAGGCCCTGGGTTCGATTTCCCAGCACCACATAAGGAAAAAGAAAAAAAAGCCGGAAGTGGCGCTGTGGCTCAACTGGTAGAGCGCTAGCCTTGAGCTGAAGAGCTGAGGGACAGCGCCCAGGCCCAGAGTTCAGGCCCCACAACCAACCAAAAAAAAATTAAAAAATTAAAAAATTCTGTACTGGTAGTCATAAGGGAGTTAAAGGATTGAGGGTGTGTATCAAGTAGCAGTAGGAATGTCCTAGAGTCTGTCAGTTAATCAGGAAGTAATCTTAATTCTTTACTACACAGAGGCACACTGAGTTGACTGTGCAGTAAAAATGCTATTTGTACACATGTGAATGCATTTGTGGTATTCATAGGGTTTCACAGAGGAGAGTAGGTTTGTGGCCTTTAAACCCTAGAGGACTAGAGTAACCACATATAATTAGTATCTTGCTATTTTAAAATTGAATTCCTGAAAGTTTTCCCAATACTTATTTATTTCTCAGTTGATGCTTCATTTATAAAAATACAGCTATTTAAATATCTATTTATGTACTTTCTCTTTAACCCTATGACCTTCTAATACTTGTTTTCATTATGATTTTGTGGCACCATTTTATTTTTCTGATCCAAAAATACTACCTAGAATGGTATGAAATTAGATGTTTTGAATAAGGATTTTTTTTTTTCAATAAAGAATTCAGTTTCTGAGCTGGGCACTAGTGGCTTACACCTGTTATCCTGGCTACTCAAGAGGCTGAGGTGAGAGGATCATAGTTCAGAGCTAACCTAGGCAGAAATATCTACAAAACTTCATCTCAACTTAACCATCAAAATGCTAGACTGAAGGCATGTCTCAAGTGGTAGGTCTATTTGAAGCCATAAGCAAGCAGTCATAGTTACACTTCAAGGACCTGAGT